>NC_081361.1:15836985-16165110 GCF_030684315.1 Stegostoma tigrinum
ACTAGCCTATGGAAAACAGATGAATCTATACCATTTTCGCAACACACCCATAAAATTAAAAAATGAGTAAGCAGAGCTTGTTTTCTTTTTTTGTCTTTGATAAGCCACCTCACAAATATTTGCCGCCTAACTGAGTTGGGCGTCTGGGTGGGTATGGGGGTGAAACTCCCCATTGGACCCTTCACATGGCAGTTCACCACAGAAATTGCAAAATTTGCACTGGAAAACAGCCAGAGTTTGGCATCAGAGTGCACCTCTGAATCCAGAGTCCTGAATAATGTTCCCCAGAAAGCTGAAAGCATAGTATGTGCTCAACACTGACAAGTCTGACAGCAAAGTGTGCTCAACATAATACTGTGTAAGACATGGTCTAACAGATTAATGTGCAGAAATACTAGTCAATTCATCTATATGATGTTGAAACGAAGTTGTTGCTGGAGATAGCTGTCTTCATCCCATCAGTGTAGAAACACAGTAAGTACAGGGTACCAAAACTAGAGCATGAATATATTAAGTTGAGTCCTGACGAAGGGTTTCAGCCTGAAACATTGACTTTCCTGCTCCTTGGATGTTTCCTGGCTGGCTGTGCTTTTCCAGTGCCACATTCATTGAGCTCCACTACAACATGCTGTGGGGAAACATTTCCAGCTTCACCAGAGAGTTTTTTTTCCCCCTTTAATGGATCAAATAATGGTGCTAAACATGCTGAATATATTATGAGAGTGCCTTACTTCCATAGGAAGAAGCTAGCATTTAATGGTTTGAAAATTTTCTTCTAGATGCTTGTTAGCCTCAATAATTTAGGATTCAGCTCATGGTAGGCCCCTACTCACTGCTGGGAGCATGAATATGCCATAACCAATGAACTATTCACTGTACCAGTGGCTGATTGATTTTAAAGCATGTTCCCTCAGAATCTTCCTTGATTTCAGAACATGGGAGTACATGTTTCTGAAGCTAATTGGGAGCTAATGCCTAGTAGATTTCTAAAACTGTGTAGCAACAGTTTAACCTGACCAGGGAAAGTCAAGTTTAGCAGTGAAAATCTTTGTTTTATAGTATATGTTGTTTTACTTTAATTATAAAATTTTAAGTTTGATGACTTGACTAAAGAAATAGAAAGCAATAAATTCAATCGCAGAGTACCATCATGTTTTGGGATTATTGCCCCTTATTCTATGTGTTTTGTGCCTGAATGAGATACCCCTTACTCAATGAGTGATGCAGTAAGGTCTTCCTGAAACATTTTATTTAAAGCGAGCACAATCCAACTTCATGGTAAGCACCAAGATTACTCCATTCTCCCTCAATGTCCTTCTGCCCAGTCACTTATGCTTTCACAACCATTTCTTCCCAGTGATATTAATACAAGTCTTAACTTGTATTTTGACCTATCTTGTGCCTAATAATCAATGGTGGTGGTGTCTTTCATTTTTCACTAACCGTAGAATTCCAGAAGCCACATAACACCAAGTTAAAGTCCAACAGATATATTTAAAATAAAAAGCTTTCAAAGCTTTGCTCCTTCATCAGGTCAAGTTTTGAAAGCTTGTGATTTTCAATAAATCTGCTGGACTATAAGCTGGTGTTGCGTGATTTCTGACTTTGTCCTCCCCAGTCCAAACCGGCATCTCCACCTCATGGACTTCCATTACAAGGGTTATATCAGAATTAAAAGTACTCATCTCTCCCTTTAATTGTGTGGCTGAGACTGATTGTAATAAGAGTACAAGAATGCAGTAGGATCTTATTGTTATTTCAGTTGATGTGCAGTTTGGTTTAACCCTGTATATACTAAGAGTGGCTTGAAAACATTCTCATATTATAGAAAAATAAGCATGTCAGCTTATCGAAGATCTCAACTCTCCTTACTCACCAATAAGAAATAAAAAATCTGTACTTTATTGTGTCCTTGTTAAAAGTTCTTGTTGCCAATTTTCTCTCTTTCTCTTCAAAGTTCTTGACAGAAATATCTTTTTGGCCTATCGTACTGTTGCTGTTGGCACATCCAGGAGGCTACAATTTATTCAGTGATACTCAACTGCAAATGTAGCCAATTATTTTTCAAAGGAGGAAACATAACTGAACTTGATCTTATTCTCATGCAATGGCCATGTAAGTACACTTCAAGAAGGAGTTGCTGAATAGAAATCATATACAGAAATTACCAACTCCATTGCAGAGGTAAACTAACACAATTCAGATAGAGTATCTGATCTGGTCCCTTCACCTTCTCAGTGCATAGTAGCTACATCATGGATGAAGTAACTGCCCTGTCAGATAAATCCTTCACTCACTCCTTGTTAAAGCTTCATTCAGTGAAATGTTAGTATATTTGATGAATTATTCATCACTACATTCAACCCATGATCAGAGTTTTCATGAAATTACTGAATCAAAAATATAGAATCTGAAAAGGAAACATTCTACTCCAATTAGTCAACCAGAAGATGAGGCAGAATAGAAATTACCATCGCAATTTAAATTTAAATTCTGCAATTTTTAATTTTATTTTCAAAGCTGTGAACCACCTTGATCTTGCCCTCCAAGACCTGTTGTCAAATTCATAGCTTCCTGGGCCTCACCAATTTTTATCTTTCCAACAATGAAGATGTACTTTCAGCTGCCTGAATGCCAACCTCTGAAATTCTCTTCTTTAACATCTCCACTCCACTTTCTTCTTTTGTGAATCTTCTTAAAACCTATTGCTTTGACTCAAGTTTTTGGTCACCAGTCCTAACATTTCCTTTTATGGCTCAGCACCAAATTTCTTTGAACTCTTCCTGTCACACAACATCAATCATTATTTTAAAACCATACGAAACACTGTTTCAACAAAATTTAAAGCACTGCATGGTTACTCGTTGCATGTTAGAGTTGTAGGTCAGAAATATCACATTCATTGACAACTCATCTCTGAGATCTGAAGAATTTCTTTAGTCTGACAGTTCATTTTTCTTCATTAAGAAGGGATAGGTTTCAGCTTCATTGCTTCCCCAGTTTTGAAATCAACATCTTCCTTTATTGGTAATCATTACCATTTGATATCCTGTCTCTCAATTCTACCATGGTTTTCCCCAGGATGCATCCTATCTAAACAGAACATCTGGTCAGGATCTCAATGTCAATCGATCCTTTCAACAAGAAATCCCTGCTCAATCAACAAATAAAAGCTACTTGAAGCATAGACACTGTTATACTCTCATTGGAATTGTTTAATCTAAATCAGCAACAGTTTTCTAACAGTCAAAAGCAAATATGTTTATGCACTGTAACAATTGTGAGATTTATAAGATTGTCATATCTTGGGTCTGTGTAAAGTAATTGAAGGTTGGTCGTGAGGCTTGTTCTGAAGTCTGCCCGGCAGCAAGCATATATAGGTTAATTGGTAGAGATAAAGAGGATGAATTCCGTTTAACTGTGTCAAAGACACAAATGTTAATGCTTGGAGAAAATGGCAGTAACTTATTTGCTAACAGTGAGTCTCCAAAATGCCTTCAAAAGCATTGAAAATGTTGAGCTATAAACAATTTTGTTTTTAATTATCTTTTTAATTCTCAGTCGACTGGGTTCTCATGTATAACCAATCAGCACTTCTACATGGATACTAGACCCATGTGATTCAGGTTCCTTGTGTGATAGGTTCTGAGATGGGCAGGGCACAGAGGAAGACATTGTTACAAGCTTCTCTCAATGATCATTGTATGATGAAGTATTTAAACAAACAACCACAAGACTAGCTGGAAGTGTCTTTGGTTGACTGCGCTGAAATTCATGGAAGATCACACTCAGATTTAATAAGGTAAAATGAATGAGGGGTTAAAACAAAGCGAGAAGATTTGCCTAGTTTGCACTCGAAGAAGGATTTCCATTAGTTCTCAAATTGCTAAGAACAGTTCAGGAATTAGAAGTTACCAGGCAAAAGAAAGCAGAGAACAGAAATAAACCATTCAGTGCCACAAATCAGTTTATGTGAATTCTTGGAGCATTGATCAAGAATACTTCACTCTCTGGCTTAGAAATACATTGCCTGCAAACATAGCCTTCACTCAAAGTGTTCTTCAAATTTTGTTCAATAAACACCTTAAAACTCGAACTTTTTGGCATCCCTTCAGCAATTGACTGGAAATTCAAATTCTTTTTTAAAGTTGTCAATCTTTACAGAGATCAAAAGAGTAAAGAAACTAAAGATTTCTGTGACTTCACTGAAATTCATTGGATGCTGATGAGAAAGCCACTTTCAGTGTGAAATCTAAATGATTTTCCCAAGTCTTTGTTAAAATATTCACGAATAATTTATCACGACAAAAAGCAAAATTAAACTGGCTCATTCAAGACTTCTTCCTTTAGAACATGCACTGCCTCATATTCCGATGCCAATTCTGTCAATGCAGTACTGTTGCTGCCCTCCAGAGCAAAGCAAACTTTCATTTTCATATTGGCCATGCTATTCTATTATCTATAATCCTTGTGAATTCTTTTAAAATAGTAATAGGCAGGCCTCTTAGCTTATTAAGTTAAATCATATGGCTTTCACTTAGATAACTGGCTGTGGCAGTAGCATAAATAATCCACTTCTCTTCTTGTAACCTGCATCTGGTTGATAGAATGTAGGTGTACTGCTAAGGAAAAGTTGTTACAGTATGTTTGGACCGTTTAAACATACTCAACATGTACCAACTTACAACCTTACTCGAACAGTCAGTGAAGCTGTCTGGTGTTGAATGTGGACTATTCAGAAATGTTTTAATTGCAGAAAATGTTCATGAAGCCATCTACGTTGTAAAAATATTCAGGTAAGTCTATAAACTGCTGACAAAAAGGATGTGGGGTCCGTTCTTAAGGGGCGTTTAAATCTAGTTGAAATTTATATTGATGTAGCATCTTTAATGTTGTAAAATATTAGAGGACTCTTCAGATGAGCAAATACCAGATAAATGTCAACACTGATCCACTTATGAGGGCAGCTGGCCAAAGGCGTCGTCAAAGAAGAAAGTTTGAAGCAGTTTCTTCAGAAAGAGCTTCAGGTGTAAGCTGCTGAAACCATTGCTGAGAATGGGTGGAACAATTAAAAATCTGGGATGTGCAAGGGATCAGAATTGAAATTGACATCTCAGAAGTTTATAGCAATGGAGGAGGTTGCAGTACTGAGGAGGGGCAAGGTTCACCAAAAGGAATTGTTCCATATTTAAAGCTAGAAAAGTCATAGCTATGTGCCAGCCCCATAAATTATCATAACGTTATACCTCAAAACAACTCTGAAGATTTCCCCCTTCCTACTTGTATCTATAACCAATTCATTTTTTAGGCCAATGTTCACTGCAATATTTGGCCACACTGTAGCAGACCACAACATGGAAGACAGCATGTTTGCCACTCAAGATTAACATAAGACAAGTATGAGATCTTAACCAAATGTGCATTGAAATAGACACACCATTATGAAAAATAAATTGGGGGAACTTGTCTCTGACCACTTCATTTGCTTTGAAAGCTTCACATGCATATGGTTGTTAACTTGAAGGCTGTTTTCAATGCTTGTCACTCACTTTGTCATGTGTGAACCAACACTTCACACATCTCTTCTCCTTCCTAGGCAGCCCATTGGGATCAAGGAGGTTTTGTTTTCGCTCCATTTGATGGGCTCTGAAATGGCTGATAAGTTCAATAGGCTATCTGCAGCTTCTGCCAAATGTGGGGAGGGTAGTCACTGCGGTTCTTTGAGTCGGTGGGTTATTTGAAAGTTTTTGCCTTCTCCCCTGAAGTCTTTAATCTGTCCCTACGCACTCCGGGTGAAGTCTGCCAATGGCATCGGTACCTTCCAGGCAATATTACAATATTCACTTTTTCTCCTACTGATCACAAGCCAGAGTCTCCCATCAGTCAGCAGGATGTTTGAACTCTTCAGGGAAGCTTTGAGGACATTGCTAAAGCATTTCCTCCTGGGAGTATTCTGCTGCAACATCATTCTAAGTAGAGCCGTTGCTACAAGAGTCTGGTGTCGGATGTCTGAACTATGTGTTCTATGCTGTATTTGTACCAACAGTGAAGTAGCAGCATAGATTTTAAATTGAACATAGTGACAAAACGATCAAAAGGTTCCCTGGAGAGGCCAGTCTTATACCACTCCAGTTTGACATTGTATTAAATGTCAACTCAATGCAGTGTTAGGCTAATATAGACTTGCACATGCCCTGCATTTTGTAATCTTTGTATTATTTGCGTAAATGCCTGAGTGCCTATATGCAGGATTCTTTTCAGGTAGCCAGTGTAATAAGAAGCTATCAGGCTGGTCCAAAACCAGTTACTGCAGAACAAACAGAAAACTACCGAGGTAATTGCAGGCTTGTAAGTCGAAATGCAGTCTAGCAAATTGGCTTTGTTTTGTATTGATTGATTTAACTGGCCAACTTTGGAGGCTTATGTTTCTACTGTCAGAAAAATCTTTTGCAGAATGGATCTGAAAATACATTGGCTGTGGCTTTGCACAGGTTAAGTTCGTGGTAATATTTTTCTTTAATGGAAACCAAATTGTCAATGAACCAATAGAATTCATCAACATAATAGAACCTCTTAGAATCTTTAGACTATATATATTTGTTCTACTTTATTTATTTTGCTGCTGTTTTGAAGCGTGGTAAGCTGTTGTCGTTCTTTTAGTACAGCTGAACATTGATCTATCACCAAAAATAAACATTTTTGATAATATATTGTGGTTTCTACTAGTAAGTGTGCAGCTCAGAAAATGCAACTTAAAGAGTTATCCCTAACTGGCATAACCCCAGTTTTGACCTAGGCATGTAGTCACTACTTAGATCAGACTCTAATCCAACAAATTAAATCTTGAAAGAAATAAAAGATGGTTCACTGTGCCTTAATAATTTGTGCAAGGTACATTTAAAACAGGAAATGGGAGCTTTACTTTACACCTTCTCTTGCAATTTTTCACTCTTTTAAGAATGTTGGCTAATTGCCAAGCACGCTTGCACAGAAATTCATTCATAAGTTTTACACAATAATTTGACAACAATAATATACTCAATCATCACACCAAACTCTCCTCCATTGACATCCAATCCAAGACTTCTACTCAGTCTTTCTGGGCTAACATTCAGGTTTTCTGCAAGTAGTGGAAGCTCTCTGTAACTCATATCATCAACGATGAGAAGATTGTTGGCAGGAGGAGAGAAAGTGAGGAAATATTTTAGTCTGCTTTTAGACATGGGCCAAAATGAAAGAGGTTTAAAATTAGAAGCTTAAAAAATGTACTTTACAATGACACATATTAATTTGAAGCCATGCCTGCCTTGTTGGATATATGCAGTATGGTTCTCCAGTGCAGAAGAATTATCTTCATCAGTTTCTACTCCTATCCAGACTGTCATGTCATTGGTGTATGGGTGAGTCACTTACCAAGGAGGGAATGAAAAGATGAAATAAAGATTCTATCCCTATTTGGAAAATCAAATGTCAAGAGCAAACCTGTCCAATTCAAGAAACTCTGAAAGTTACAAATTCAAGACAATTCAATTACCAGAAAAACACACAGAGTTCAATGACACATCTCATTGTGTTATCACTTTTGCAGTGATGTCCCTGAAATAACTCCTCAAAGGTTGGTATCCATCAGCAATACACCGTTTATTAACATATGCACAGTACATGATACTGGTCGGGCTTCCTCAGAGCTGGTCTTGGAGTGAGCAGAATGTCTGACGTCAGAATGTCTCCCCAGAGGAGCTCGAACAGTTCATCCACTTCACCAACACCTTCCACCCCAACCTTCAGTTCACCTGGGCCATCTCCAGCACATCCCTCACCTTCCTGGACCTCTCAGTCTCCATCTCAGGCAACCAGCTTGTAACTGATGTCCATTACAAGCCCACCGACTCCCACAGCTACCTAGAATACACCTCCTCCCACCCACCCTCCTGCAAAAATTCCATCCCCTATTCCCAATTCCTCCGCCTCCGCCGCATCTGCTCCCACGATAAGACATTCCACTCCCGCACATCCCAGATGTCCAAGTTCTTTAAGGACCGCAACTTCCCCCCCACGGTGATTGAGAACGCCCTTGACCGCGTCTCCCGCATTTCCCGCGACACATCCCTCACACCCCGCCCCCGCCACAACCGCCCCAAGAGGATCCCCCTCGTTCTCACACACCACCCTACCAACCTCCGGATACAACGCATTATCCTCCGACACTTCCGCCATTTACAATCCGACCCCACCACCCAAGACATTTTTCCATCCCCACCCCTGTCTGCTTTCCGGAGAGACCACTCTCTCCGTGACTCCCTTGTTCGCTCCACACTGCCCTCCAACCCCACCACACCCGGCACCTTCCCCTGCAACCGCAGGAAATGCTACACTTGTCCCCACACCTCCTCCCTCACCCCCATCCCAGGCCCCAAGATGACATTCCACATTAAGCAGAGGTTCACCTGCACATCTGCCAATGTGGTATACTGCATCCACTGTACCCGGTGCGGCTTTCTCTACATTGGGGAAACCAAGCGGAGGCTTGGGGACCGCTTTGCAGAACACCTCCGCTCAGTTCGCAACAAACAACTGCACCTCCCAGTCGCAAACCATTTCCACTCCCCCTCCCATTCTCTTGATGACATGTCCATCATGGGCCTCCTGCACTGCCACAATGATGCCACCCGAAGGTTGCAGGAACAGCAACTCATATTCCGCCTGGGAACCCTGCAGCCATATGGTATCAATGTGGACTTCACCAGTTTCAAAATCTCCCCTTCCCCCACTGCATCCCTCAACCAGCCCAGTTCATCCCCTCCCCCCACTGCACCACACAACCAGCCCAGCTCTTCCCCCCCACCCACTGCATCCCAAAACCAGTCCAACCTGTCTCTGCCTCCCTAACCGGTTCTTCCTCTCACCCATCCCTTCCTCCCACCCCAAGCCGCACCCCCAGCTACCTACTAACCTCATCCCACCTCCTTGACCTGTCCGTCTTCCCTGGACTGACCTATCCCCTCCCTACCTCCCCACCTACACCCTCTCCACCTATCTTCTTTACTCTCCATCTTCGGTCCGCCTCCCCCTCTCTCCCTATTTATTCCAGTTCCCTCCCCCCATCCCCCTCTCTGATGAAGGGTCTAGGCCCGAAACGTCAGCTTTTGTGCTCCTGAGATGCTGCTTGGCCTGCTGTGTTCATCCAGCCTCACATTTTATTATCTTGGAATCTCCAGCATCTGCAGTTCCCATTATCTCAGAATGTCTGACGTGCCTGTTTATGTCTGTCAGCCAGGGCTCCCTGCTTAGACCAGATAAACAGCCCCAATCAGGGAACTTATTTTATATGAGGCCCCTATGGCTGACTACATTATAATCACTACAGTGCCTTCAAGAGCTCAAAGTGCAAATAATCCAAGTAATCAGAAATTATCACAATTCCATGAGCCATGGGCTCTCGGCAATGTAGCAAACAAGACATCGGATTTGCCTCGAGATTGTTCTGTACTCTTTAATCAATTATCTGGAAATAAACCCAGGTTATAAATAAACATATCCACACTTGTGTAGCATCTAGGTGAAACAAGAATATTACTGTACTTACTTGCCTTTTATTTAATTCATTCACATAATAAAGGTGTCAATGGCTAGGCCAGCATTTATTGCCCTGAGTGCAGTTAACACAATTGATGTGTATCTGGAGTCACACGTGGGCCAGACCAGACAAGGAAAAGAGTTTCCTTTCTTAAAGGGTATTAATGAACCAGCTGGAGTTTTCAAATTCCACTATCAGCCAGGGCAGGATTTGAAGCAAGGGCTTGAGACTATTACCTGGTTCTCCGGATTAATAGCCCCATGACAATACCACTGGGCCATCACAAGCCATATTCTGAGGTCAGCAGTTATAAAAGTTCCAGGTTATTAAATTAATGATAGAGTTTTGTGATCCCTAAGAATTAGTAAAGGCAGAATGAAAAGAGGTACAGAACAGGTGATGATATTTAGAAAACTCAAGAAGAATGGGAGGTAGCACCTAATAAGTTAAGATTGCCAAAAACCTATATTATTTCTGGCAGTAATTTTGTTTGCCTTGTAAATTTTTACGTGTCAGGAGACACTGATTACCTAGCACAGGAGGCTGAAAACTAAAATAAAAACTACTTTAAAATCACTTAAGTGGATTAAAAAGGAACCGTTTATCTACATCACATAAGCAGAATAGATGGGCAAAGTGTATGACAGGTGAGAGGAGATTACTGATCCAGGAGGATTAACAGATGGATGATGTAGATGAAGCTATGATACCTGCTAACTACAGCCTTTTGCTCAGTAGCTGCATGACTGGAAAACGCTTCCTCTGTTTTTTTTTCCAAACTGAGGAAGATAACTGCCAACGAGGACAAGTCCTGTATCTGTACACCCAATAATGTAGACCATTTATATTGGGCAGGCGGCATATCCTTTGAAATTCACTTAAGAGTCACTGAGCCATAGATATCCACAGTATGGAAACATGCCTCCAGCTATACTAAATTAAGTTTGCCCCGTTTGCCAGCATTTGGCCCATGTCCCTCCAAACCTTTCTTATTCATACACCTATCCAGGTGCCTTTTAAATATTGTAATTGTATCAGCCTCCACTTCCTCTGGCAACTCATTCCATACATGCACCATGATCAGTATGAAAACGTTGCCACTTCGATCCCTTTTAAATCTTTCCCCTCTCACTTTAACTGGGGGCCTCTTGTTTCAGACTCTGCTACCTGGGGAAAGCACCTTGGCTGATCAGCCCTTAGTCTCCAACGCTCCAGGGAAAATAGCCCCAGCCTACTCAGCATCTCCCTATAACTCTGCTTTGGACCTTTGTAATAAATGAGTGCAAAATAGGTCCCAAAGGTGATCACCTCTCTCTTTTTCCAAAGCAGTAGCTTGAGATCAGCTTTATATTTCTCACATTCTCTAATCACAATTCTCTATCCTTGACAGATGCTGGTTAGGACAGAAGTAGTGACAAGATGCTATATGAATGTTAACAGAAAACCTTGAAACAGGAGACTTTGGCATGTTTAAAGGGGCTATTTCTGTGTTTTTTTTCAGGGAGAGAATGAAAGCAGTTTCCCTGCTGAGATGTCCTTATGCTATCCCTAACGACTCTGTCTACTATGTAAAAGTACCACTTATTAAAAAGTCCTGACTCTTGTAGTCTTTTTCTTTCAATCTGAATTGCTCTATTTGAAAGAAAAAGGAAAGTTTAAATGAATGAGTCTTAAATCCAGATTTAGACATGATACTGTGTAATGGATTTATAATCCAGCCTGGTCATATGGCAGTCTTAATCTGATTTGAAGCATTACTGGCCATTAGCACAGCACAATCTTCTTACATTGAATAGTCAACACACAGTAAACCAGGATTAGAAGGATGTACATTTGAGAAAATAATAAATCAGTGAAATAATAAGAATGACTTCACTGGACCATTCTCCTTTTGTCTGAGGCATTCGGTTCCTAGCTGTAGGATACGTTTCTAATTTTTTTTCTTCTGTCTTTTGTCGTACAAATATAATGCAACAGTCAATTTTTAAAATAGCTTGTCTAAAAAGGAGTTAGTTAAAATTGGATGTATTAGAGATTGGTATTCCTTGAAAATGATCCTATTGAAGGACTCATCAACTACAGATACGCTGCTGCACTTGCAATCAAAACCTATTCTTTAATTGGAACATGTTAAATTTTCTTTTCTTCACACTTCTAATGACAGAGAAGCAAAGTTATATCACGTTGCACCTTATCTTGAGAGTACAGAAGCCTCATTATATGGAAATAGTCAAATTTGAAAGTGCAAGCTACCTAAATTGGACTATCCAGATCTGAATATCCAAACAGAAGTCCAATTTGGTTCTTTTTGCAACATCACTTCTGCGAGGCTTCCATCAAGATTTGATTCTTATTTTCCAAATGTGTTTGTGTGGTTTCAAATTTGTGACATTCACTTGAGGTAGATTACTTTTCAGCTCATGAGCGCTTTATTTGCAAGAATTTTAAATGAAGATCATCCACTGGCTGATTGAAATCCTCTGGTTTGGATTTCAGATGCAGTAAGGCACAGATTGCCAGTGTATTGCAGTGACCTTCCCCTCATCCAGATCCCTAAGACAGACAGGGAGACTGGCTGAGTGATAATGGGAACTGCAGATGCTGGAGAATCCAAGAGCAAAGTGTGGAGCTCGATGAACACAGCAGGCCAAGCAGCATCTCAGGAGTGCAAAAGCTGACGTTTCGGGCCTAGACCATTCATCAGAGAGGGGGATGGGGAGAGGGAAGTGGAATAAATAGGGAGAGAGGGGGAGGCGGACCGAAGATGGAGAGAAAACAAGATAGGTAGAGAGGAGAGTACAGGTGGGGAGGTAGGGAGGGGATAGGTCAGTGCAGGGAAGACGGACAGGTCAAGGAGGTGGGATGAGGTGGTAGGTAGGAAATGGAAGTACGGCTTGAGGTGGGAGGAAGGGATGGGTGAGAAGAAGAACAGGTTAGGGAAGCAGAGACAGCCTGGGCTGGTTTTGGGATGCATTGGGGGGAGGGGACTAGCTGGGCTGGTTTTGAGATGCAGTTGGGGGAGGGGAAGATCTGGGCTGGTATTGGGATGCAGGAGGGGAAGGGAAGATTTTGAAGCTTGTGAAGTCCACGTTGATACCATTGAGCTGCAGGGTTCCAAAGTCGAATATGAGTTGCTGTTCCTGCAACCTTCGGGTGGCATCATTGTGGGACTGCAGGAGGCCCATGATGGACATGTCGTCTGAGGAATGGGACAGGGAGTTGAAATGGTTCGCGACTGGGAGGTGCAGTTGTTTGTTGCGAACCGAGCAGAGGTGTTCTGCAAAGGGGTCCCCAAGCCTCCGCTTGGTTTCCCCAATGTAGAGGAACCCACACTGGGTACAATGGATACAGTATACCACATTGGCAGATGTGCAGGTGAACATCTGTTTGATATGGAAGGTCATCCTGGGGCTTGGGATAGGGGTGAGGGAGGAGGTGTGGGGGCAAGTGTCGCACTTCCTGCAGTTGCAGGCAAGGTGCCAGGTGTGGTGGGGTTGGAGGGTAGTGTGGAGCAGACAAGGGAGTCGCGGAGAGAGTTGTCTCTCTGGAAGACAGACAAGGGTGGCGATGGAAAAATGTCTTGGGTGGTGGGGTCGGATTGGAGATGGCGGAAGTGTCGGAGGATGATATGTTGTATCCGGAGGTTAGTGGGGTGGTATGTGAGAACAAGGGGGATCCTTTGGGGGTGGTTGTGGCGGGGGCGGGGTGTGAGGGATGTGTTGCGGGAAATGCGGGAGACACGGTCAAGGGCGTTCTCGACCACTGCGGGGGGAAAGTTGCGGTCATGTGGAACAGTCCCTCTTCCGCACTTACACCTCTTCCCACCTCTTCCTCCGTTATATTGATGACTGTATCGGTGCCGCCTCTTGCTCCCCAGAGGAGCTCGAACAGTTCATCCACTTCACCAACACGTTCCACCCCAACCTCTAGTTCACCTGGGCCATCTCCAACACATCCTTCTCCTTCCTGGGCCTCTCAGTCTCCATCTCAGGTAACCAGCTAGAAACTGATGTCCATTTCAAGCCCACTGACTCCCACAGCTACCTAGAATACACCTCCTCCCACCCACCCTCCTGCAAAAATTCCATCCCCCTTTCCCAATTCCTCTGCCTCTGCCGCATCTGCTCCCAGGATGAGGCAGTCCACTCCCGCACATCCCAGATACCCAGATTCTTCAAGGACCACAACTTTCCCCCCGCAGAGGTCGAGAACGCCCTTGACCGTGTCTCCCGCATTTCCCGCAACACATCCCTCACGCCCCGTCCCCGCCACAACTGCCCGCAGAGGATCCCCCTTGTTCTCACATACCACCCCACTAACCTCCGAATACAATGTATATTCCTCCGAAACTTCCGCCATCTACAATCCGACCCCACCACCCAAGACAATTTTCCATCCCCACCCTTGTCTGCCTTCTGGAGAGACCACTCTCTCCGCGACTCCCTTGTCCACTCCACACTCCCCTCCAACCCCACCACACCCGGCACTTTCCCCTGCAACTGCAGGAAGTGCTACACTTGCCCCCACACCTCCACCCTCACCCCCATCCCGGGCCCCAGGATGATCTTCCATATCAAACAGATGTTCACCTGCACATCTGCCAATGTGGTATATTGTATCCATTGCACCCAGTGTGGCTTCCTCTACATTGGGGAAGCCAAGCGGAGGCTTGGAGACCACTTTGCAGAACACCTCTGCTCGGTTCGCAACAAACAACTGCACCTCCCAGTCGCGAACCATTTCAACTCCCCCTCCCATTCCTCAGACGACATGTCCATCATGGGCCTCTTGCAGTCCCACAATGATGCCACCCGAAGGTTGCAAGAACAGCAACTCATATTCCACTTGGGAACCCTGCAGCTCAATGGTATCAACGTGGACTTCACAACTTCAAAATCTCCCCTTCCCCTACTGCATCCCAAAACCAGCCCAGTTCTTCCCCTCCCCCGACTGCATCTCAAAACCAGCCCAGCTAGTCCCCTCCCCACAATGCATCCCAAAACAAGCCCATCCTGTCTCTGCTTCCCTAACCTGTTCTTCCTCTCACCCATCCCTTCCTCCCACCTCAAGCCGCACCTCCATTTCCTACCTACCACCTCAACCCGCCTCCTTGACCTGTCCGTCTTCCCTGGACTGACCTATCCCCTCCCTACCTCCCCACCTGTACTCTCCTCTCTACCTATCTTGTTTTCTCTACATCTTCGTTCCGCATCCCCCTCTCTCCCTATTTATTCCAGTTCCCTCTCCCCACCCCCCTCTCTGATGAAGGGTCTAGGCCCGAAACGTCAGCTTTTGCGCTCCTGAGATGCTGCTTGGCCTGCTGTGTTCATCCAGCCCCACACTTTGTTATCAGGGAGACTGGCTGAAGTGTTTTAGAAAGGGCCAATTGACTTTCTTTGGAGCTCCAGCATAATTTTTGTATCAGTTAGTGGTGCCATTGTTACTTCCTCAACCTAAAAAGTAGACCACGATTCATACACAAAAGTTATTGGAAGTCATCCTTGGGGATGCTGTCAGCTTTGGTTTGATGTAGGTTTTGTGTTCTTTTCATTAGTCCTTTTATGGTTTCGTGTGTGATGCAGTGAGATTTTGGACTGTAAACTGGCAGTTTATCTGGAAAGTTGCTGCTGAAGCATTCATATAAACCTTGTAATGTTCAAATTCCATCCCAAACACAGCAGTTTTGTAAAAGAATGAACTTTGAACTTCAACAAGGCTCACTACAGTTCCCTGAAATACGCTGGGTGCACATGAAATGAAGAGGGTCTTTGCTGATGTCTGAATGTAAAGCAGCAGGAAAGATGGAATTTATGCTGGACTTGATAGATGATTGGATAGCCTTCCACCAACCTCTGTGCTACCCCTTTAGTAATGAGGAATCGATTGCCTGAAGATGTCCGAACTGAAAAAGAGGAGTCATAACTGAGCCAAAATTGTTTGAGTTCAACTGTGGAGATGACATTGGGGGAAGTTTTGAGAGAGAAAAGGGATCATAAGGAAAGGCTGAATGGGCTGGGACTGTTTCACCCAGGGGTGACCTTATAGAAGTTCAGAAAAGCATGTGGGGCATGGATAGGGTTAATCGCCAAGATATTTTCCCATGGTAGAGGAATCCAAAACTAGAGGGCATAGGTTTAGGGTGAGAGGAGAAATAGTTAAAAGGGACCTGAGGGGCAACTGTTTCATGCAGTGGGTGGTGCACCTTTGGAACAAGCTACCAGAGGAAGCGTGGAGGCTGGTATAATTATAACATTTAAGGGGCATCTGGATGGGTACTTAATAAGAAGGGTTTACACAGAATTGGGCTAAATGCTGGCCAATGGGACTGAATCAGTTTAGGATATCTAGTCAGCATAGACGAGTAGATCCAAAGGGCCTGTTTCCATGTTTAACTCTATGACTCCAACTCACTCTCAGGTTGTCAGTTGGTGCTACTACATGTTGTCACCTGGGAACAAAGTGGTGAGGTGAATAGCAATGTGTTCTGATGTGTCCTGAAATCTCACTTCAGGATTTGATGGCAACATGAGGTGTGGTCATAATATGGCCAATAGGTTGAGGATTTACTTGTGAATCTTCCAATATAAGCCAATGACAGGTGAGAAGAGCAGGAGAGACTCTGGTCAGTTCTAAAGTGAACAGAATTTCAACAATGTTCGTAGGTGCAACCAGCCACAGGAATGCAAAAGTGTGTGTTGCCAAAACAACACAGACTCCTGGGTGAGCAAGACAGCCAGTATGAATCAGATTCGAACCAACAGCACAGGGTTCAACCCCCATGTTGACTGGGCTGGGTTTGAGACCTCCCTCATTGCCCTAACCCAAGGTGGAGACTGGGGTGCTGAGGGTTAGGCCTCCCTGCATTCAGAGAAGAGAACAGGAAATTTTTAAAAAGCTCATACATCAGGACCACGAAAGTACAAATGGCTTTACATTTTACACCTTGCTGGTGTCAACTATGGTTCAGTCCCCCAGTCACAAGATTTCAGTTTCATGTCATATTTAAGCACAAAAATTAAAACTGACGCTTCAATGCAGTATTGAGGCAACGCTGCACTTTTGGTGCTCTTGTCCTTGGATGGCACATTACACTGTGACCCCATCTGCCTCTTTGAATCCATATAAAAGACTCTACTGAGTCTCTGTATCTTACATAAAGTGGGCATTTCATCATCAAACACAGTTATAGTTCCCCTTTTGAATGAAATTAGAGAAAACACTCATCTCTGCGTGTTCTCAATGCTTCAGCTGGTGACACACATGCCTCAAATTGTAATGTTTTGGGCTCCATTCTCAGCCCAGGGCTTGAGCACCTTAATCAAGGCTGACCTTACAGTGCAGCACTGAGGGTTAAATGCGCATACAGAGATGTCTTTTGGATAAGATCTTAAACCAACTAGATTATCTCATCATTATCATGTTACTGACAGTGGATGCAATTTGGTGGCATGTTTCCCGCATTGCAGCAGTTCAATTGTATTTCATTACATGCACGTGTTTCAAAACATTCAGCAAAAATCAAGTTACATAAATGGGGGTTTTCTTTATTGGTTCACAACTGTACAGTCCTTGGCAATCAATAATTCCCTGTGTTACATCCTGTTATCCAAAACTGAAGATTTGACTGCACTCCCTAACTTACTCACAACCTTCAAACCAGTCACTGCCCTGACAGCTAATTTTCTGTCTGATCTATTCTGCGTGTCAATGCATTCACTGCAGTAAACTGATTCATACAAGACAATGATAGAGCTTGCTATCCGATGGAACATTTATCTGTGCTTGGGTTTCTTTCAGAAGAAGCTGGGACACAAGAAGAAGCAGACAATGAAGTTCTAAAGGGAGGGAGGTACTGCCATTGTATGTTCATCTCAATGGAAGAAGTTGCTGTTGACATAGTGAAAAGACATTGGCAGATATTACAACACTGGAGGCACGTTGCACCAAAAAATTTGAGAACCTCTTTTCTTGCTACTTCATGCGTGCAACATGTTCACTCGCTTGCTGAACATGTCAACGAGGTGTGACAGAGTTCTACATGGGACCTGGCAAATTGCTACCAAGGAAAGAAAAAGACTGAAAGTTACTGAACACCTTACATCCCTTCAGAAATCACTAAGTGAATGAAGTATTTTTGAAACATAGTCACTGTGGCGACATGGCAGTCAATTTAAGGTCAGAAAGATCTCACCCATAGCAATACAATAATTCATGAGATAAGTGTAAGCCAGGATGGCTCTTCTTTGATGCAGTGTCACATGGCCCTTCCATCTGAGTGATGAAATGAGGCCTCGGCTTTAACACCTCACTCCATCAGTGACGTATCCCCTTAGTACTGCATTAGAGTGTAGTGAATATGGGAATGTGGAATTCAAAATGCAGACCGTTCAGCTACGATCCTTGAATAGAGAAGTGGAACTGAAGGACCGAACGGACTGCACTTGCTCTTATCTTGCACATTCATACGAGTTAGCCGAGGCTCTTGTGCACAAGATTCCAGAATCGGACTTGAACTCAGAACCTCCCAAATCAAAAACAAGACTGCAATCAATTGAACCACAGCTTGCCCAGTTCAAAACTCTTCTTTTCCCATTCTGAGGGATCTATCAGATGTTTACAATGGATAAAAACAAGATGAAACTCAGATCACTCACTCTTACCCTGTGAAACACTGACAAAGAGCTGCCATTTCATGATATTGTGGTAGTGAGTTTAAAGGAATGCACTGGGACATTGATGCAAATAAGAGGCAAGAAAAACTGGGGGACAATATCCAGGTGTGTTGATCGCAAAGTAGTTCTGCTGAAAAGGACACAGATGCAGATTTCAAAGTTGTGACATTTGAAAGAAAGAATGTTTCCATGAACAACAATGGATTAACTCATTGAGCTGCTCATCAGAGTGTTTCCAACACACATTGGATAGTAGAGTCCATTACTTTACTGTGTTTGCTTCTCAAGCATGATAGAGATATTCGTAGTCAACTGTCGAGCATTTTATTCTTTTGCTATCGGTTGCAATTGAACACAGTGTGAGACTAATACGTGTAATCTTTCCTCTCAGGCATACTCATACTGAGACCTGCAATACTGAGACCCAACCCTAACCCTATCACAGTTTTTAACACAATTTCCTTCAAGGTTGGATGAAAGATCCAATGGATGGGGGCTTCACTCAGCTTGACCCACTTATATGTGCAACCTGCAGTCCCGCAGTTGATTAGCAATGCTGAGATGCATCTGCTGTTAGCAGCAGAATGGAAAATGGCATTACCTCGCATGATAACATATCAGCAAACCTCTGAACCAATGCCCATATTTTACCAAAAAGTAAGCCTAGCTGCCATGCTGACTGGTGAATCATTGCAATTTGTAGCTGGGCCTTCTAAGGACTAAACTGGTCAACGACAAGGAGCCTCTCAGAAGCTCTTGCTCTAGCCATTCGAACAGGAGTCTGATAGTTCCTACATTGGAGAGACTGCACCTAAGCAAACAATGTGGGTCACACTTTGGCAATAAATAATATGTAGTCTTTTCGAGAAACCAAAGACAGCAGCATGCTTTTTGAAGGCTTTGTGTGCAGGTGTGGCTCATGATCCCAAGGTGATATAAAAGCACTTCTGGTCATTAGGAAGATATTTTTAATTATAAACCTGGACAGATGTTGGTCATGGTTGTTAATGCCAGGGACCGAGTTTACCGAGTTGAAGTTCTGCTCAATGGGCTCTTGCTGAATAGCTCTGTCTGCAGATAATGGCTCAAGTTGTACCAACTCAATATGAGTCTCCTTGTACAATGACTTAAGTTCCAATTCCAGAAAGATTACATTGCTGAGGATGGGGTCACAATGCAATGGTTGGCCCAACTAATGAAATAATCCCAAAAATCTTTCAAGTTATAGTCTGAATCCACAAATCACTGTGTGTAAAACTGTGATAATTAATGATTGTATTATTAGCTGTGAAATGGTGTTCTGTTGATTGTTAATGAACTAAACCATCTCAATAATTATTTGAAATCGTATAACAATCATAGCTTGCTAAAAGCTTCAGGTCCGAAATAAATCTAAACATTTGTATTGATCAAATTAATGGATGGGTGAAGCTGAGAAATGGCCATTAAGTCAGGAAAGTATCAGAACAACGTGAACAAGGGCTCTGCAGAGAGCCAGGCTTTTGCATTTATTAGCTGATCCTAGTGGAATGAATCCAACAGACTGAATGTAACAGCCTTTAGTTGGCCTTATTGCCATCCCATAAATTAGCGCAAATGGGATTAAAAGTTGCGTTGCACGTGCTGGCACAACCCCTACGTCCATTTTAAAGTTCTTCATTGAGCAACATGGTTACTGACTCCTTGTTCAACCAGATGGTCTGGATTTTGAGTTCAAGAATTGACATTCAATGAAATCGTTCAGTGGTGACTGATCATGTCAGTTCCGGAACACATTCTGTCATTAACAAGAGAATTGAGAAACCTGGAGGTGAAAGTTGCTTCACTAACAGCAGGATGAAAGTTGCCTGGGTAACAGAGGAGTCTAGGGTTGCCTGATAATGAGAAAAATTGGTGTTGCCTTGGAAATCAAGATCAGTTAGCTCACTGCGAAGAGAGAGAAGAACTGCTTCTGCAAGTTGTGAGGGAATATTTCTAAATAATGGAGAGGCCGAACAGACGTACTTTGAT
The DNA here is from genome assembly GCF_030684315.1 of Stegostoma tigrinum. Lineage (NCBI taxonomy): Eukaryota > Metazoa > Chordata > Chondrichthyes > Orectolobiformes > Stegostomatidae > Stegostoma > Stegostoma tigrinum. The sequence goes on from NC_081361.1 coordinate 15,857,245, forward strand.
CATAATCGACCTGGAAAGATGCAGCTGCTTATACACATATTATTTAGCCATCAGTGAGGCTGGTGAAAGTAAATTGTGTTGACCCATACAGCTGAAGCATTTGATCCTGCAAAGGTGCATCCGGACCACCCCAAATCTCTCTAAAATGGAGCAACGTGCGGACAATTTGACTACTTCAAGTCCTTTTAAATTTTCAACATAATGTGGTTAATTTCACTTTCAACTGTCTGTATTTCTTACCATTTCTTAAAGGCAATATATACAAAATATTCCCATATGATTGGAGCTTTTTGTAATCTTTGCATGGAATTTTAACAACTTATGGATTCTTCTTGAATGGTTCTGTATTCATTAATATTTAGCTCTGGTTTTAAAACAAATAGCAGTTGGGAAGTTGGGGTCTGAAATAAGTCATACATCCAAATGACTTGGCTAGTGTGTGCCCTACCTCATTTTAAGCTGCGGCTCCATTTGTATTAACTCTTCCTTGCCTCATGGATTCTCCTTCTTTATTAAGAGCACAGAGAACGGCAGCTATCTGATGTGTGATAGGACAAAGTTGACAAGAGGTTATCATCGGAGTGGAAGAAATGGCCTCTATACCTTTAGACACTTCACAGAGCTTTTGCGATCATGGATGGGGGAGGGTGGGGAGCAGTTGTTGAGTTGATGGGTTTCTCTGCTCATATCTATGCTTTCATTGCAGGCATGTTCTGATTATTTAAAGGAAGATTTCACTTATTTCTGCTACTGTCCTTCTCAGATGGCCAGGTTAAAATCATAGATCGTTGGGGGATAAAAGCAATTTCTGCTTAGAAATTCCCATTGGTTGGTTTCAATTTCATTTCAATCCAGTTACTGATGGGAGGTCAAGACTTAAAAAAAAAGGCACTCTACATTGTTCACTGCAGTTTTTTGGAGTCTGTCACTGCCACTTGGGACAACTGACAACACAGAAAGGGTGGATGATGGTTGGTGTGGAGGCAGTCTCCATTCATTATCGATCCTGACACCAATTAAAGGAGGTCACGTTTAGCAGTACCGTGCAATAAAGCTTGTCAATTTACATTTATCTTGCCATGTCAGTCACTGAAGTGCCGTGACAGTGTGGAATTTAACTCCATCAACATGAGAGGGTCTGAACCTGGGCAAGCACATTTGAAGCATCCCACCCTTGTTTCCTTCCTATGCAGCTTAGTACTGCTTGATTCACTACTTATAAGCCTTCAGTTAACAGTTACTGCAGATTCAATTCCAGGCAGCTCAATGGAAATACGATTTCCTCACCCGTTCCTCCAGCATCCCTGGACAGTCAGAGCCCTCTGTACTCAAGATTATACAGAACATGTAGCATTCAAATTTCAGGCTTTGAGTTCTTCTGCAAGTATGACATGCAACTCAGTAGGTTAGAGCGACTGCTTGCCAGTCTTATCAACAGAAACAGTTTGACACTTACTTGCATATAACCCAGAAAGCTAATCAGGTGAAATTACCAGTTTCACATCTTTGTGAGCCAGTTTTAATACTGTACCAGTGAAGTGGTTAATTTTTAATGGGTGCTTTTTCCATTACATGTGCACGTTATCAGGCACTCAGACTGTCAAAGCCTAGCCATGCCAGCAGAAAAAAAATTCTACTGTCTCTCTGTCTCTGTACAACATTTGGATAACAGATTACGAGCTTTACTATGATAAATACTCCAGCATGTTTATTATCTGTATAGAATTTAAATTCATTAGTCAAAAAAAGTGACTCCCAGCTTTGGATAGGGTCTCACACTACCCACACTCAAATTCCACCTCCAGCTCATTTCAAAGTTCACAAAACTGCAATAAGGAGTTGTTGTGAAAAATTGCTGTCATGTCACAAGATCAGACAGTTTTCATTGAAGAGATGTTCAAAGAGACTCTGGGTGTGTGACAAAGGAATTTGCACCTTGGAACATCCCAGAGACCGTTTTTATCTAAAATTGAACCATTTTTGTCAATAAATTAGTTGAAAATAGTTTGTGGCAAGCAATAACCTTTTCAGAAATGATAGAACCACTGAAACTTACAGTGGAGGAGGAAGCAATTCAGCTTCTCTTGGGTAATTGCTTGAACAATCAAAAACTGGTACCAAATTGATGCTGTTTCACCATACAACACCTAACCACCCTTCACTTCTAAATCTCTTTGATCAATGATTTTATTGGTACATTAATCTTTATCTAAATCAGCTGTGGGTACCATAAAATGGGTAAAATAGCCTACCTATTCTGATAAAATTGTTGATACCATCCACAGTAAGTGGTGAAAATTGATTCTAAAAATTTTAGTTATTTGAAAGTGCATCAGAAAATAACACTGAACACAACTACTTTTTTTGTTATTTGTTTGGGGGATGTAGACATGACTGGTCATGCCAGTATATAGGTCATTATGATTTGCCTTGAGAACCCCTTCCTTCTTGAATTACTGCTGTCCTTGGAATGTAGGGATGCTGTTAGGAAGACAGTTCCAGGATTTTGACCCAATTACGATAAAGGAATGGTGATATAGTTCCAAGTTAGGATGATGTGGGAGTTGGACAGGAACTTAAAGATGGTGCTGCCCTATCCCCTATGGAGTCATAGAGTTGTACAGCACAGAAATAGATTTGCTCATTGTCCCATTTGCCAGCATTTGGTCCGTGTCCCTCTGACCCCTTCCTATTCATGTATCCATTCAGGCGCCTTTTAAATGTTGTAATTGAACTAGCCTCCACCACTTCCTCTGGCAGCTCATTCCATACACACCCCACCCTCTGCTTGAAAAAGTTGCCCCCTCGGTCCCTTTTATATCTTTCCCCTCTCAACTTAAACCCAGGCTCTCTCATTTTGGACTCCCCTGCCTTGGAAAAAAGACTTTGAATATTCACCTGTTCCACGCTCTTCATGATTTTATAAGCTCCTGTAAGGTCACCCCTCACCCTCCAATGTCCCAGGGAAAATAGCACTAGCCTATTCAGCCTAGCCCTGTAGCTCAAACCCACCCCCCAAACCCTGGCAACATCTTGTTCATCTTTTCTGAACCCTTTCAAGTTTAACAACATCTTTCCGAAAGCAGAGAGACCAGAATTAGCATACCAGTAGCAGTCTAACCAATGACCTCTATAGCCATAACATGGCCTCCCAATTCCTATACTCAATGCATTGATCAATAAAGGCAAGTGTACCAATCACCTTCTTCACTACTGTGTCTATCTGTGACTCCATCTTTAAGGATCTATGAACATGCACCCTGAGGTCTGTTTCCTTGGCAAACAGGACCCTATCATTAAGTCTATAAGTCTCACCCTGATTTGCCTTAGCAAAATGCAACACCTCACATTTAGATGGCAGAGATCATGGTTTTGGAAGATGCTGTCAAAGGAACCTCGGTAAGTTGGCACAGTGTATCTTGAAATTATCAAATATTACGAACTGGCTTCAGGGAGATGGGAAGTGTTGTTTCACTGTTCATCCATGGTGAAGAGTGTAAATGTCAAAAATAATGGGATGGGTTGTCATTCAAGCAGGCACCTCTTTCTCTTAGATGTTGTTGATCTTCTTCAGTGTTGTTGGAATTAGACCCATCCAAGCAAATGGAGAGTACTCTATCATATGTTCATTGTAGATTGTGAACAGGCTTTGGGAAAATAGAAGGACAGAGGACTCAATGTAGAATTCTCAGCCTTTGACTTGCTTTTATGAAAACAATTCGCATGTGGCTAGCCCAGTTCAATTTCTGATCCATGGTGACCTCCAGGATATTGACTGTGAGGGTTAAAATCCTGGAATTGCCTCCCTGACAGCATTGTGTATCTATCTACAGCATATGGGCCGCAGCAATTCAAGAAGTCAGCTCAGCACTACCTTCTCAAGGGCATCTAGGGAAGGGCAAGAAATGTTGGCCCAGCCAGCAAAGCCCAGATCCCACAAAAAAGTATTTTAGAAGTACAGTGGTGTAATGTCAGTGAACATCAAGGAGGGATTGTTTGATTCTTTTTTGTTGGAACAGGTCATTGCCTAAAACTTGAGTAGTGTGAATATTAGTTGTCGTTTATCAGCTTAAAGATGAAGTTACATATTTTCATTGTCCTTCTACTTATAGACATTGACAGCTTCAAAATGTGTTAGAAGTGATGGTAAACATTGTACACTCATCAACAAACAGCACACTTTTGATTTCATATCGGAGGCAAAGTCACTGATGAAGCAGCTGAACACACACTGGGCCCAGCCACTACCCTAAACAACTTCAAAAATGTTAGGAAGCTGAGATGATTGACTGCCAACAACTACGATGGTTTTCCTTTATGCCAGGTATGACTCAGAACAGGAGAGAGTTCCTCCCCGGTTTCATTTGACTTCATTTTTGTTAGGATGTTGCGACAATGCTGTGACTTTAAGAGACGCATTTTGTCCTGATATATTTTCAGAGGCAGATTGAACAGGAGGTGCTGAGCAGTCTGTATTAATACAAATGTTTTGTGAGGCTTTGGTTTTTTTAAAGTTGTAACAATAGAAGCAGCCTGGATAGGTATGGCCAGCTCTCACAGACCAGTGTTTCTAATGTACTTTTTTGAGATTTAGATTCAGCAGAAGCTACTAGAGTCTTGACAAAGTAGAAGCTATATTTTCCCCTCTCTCAGTTACAGCTAAAAGCTGGGGTTTCCCTTCATATTGTGCACATTGCATGAAAGAAAACCTTATTTCTGAATATGCTTTTTTGCCAAGGGGTGTGTTAATGGGATGATACTATATTGGAACAGAGCTGTATCTATTATTCTCTTAAGTTTTCCAGTAGGGTTACGTTATTCTAAGGTTATCTTTGTATTTTAGCAATAGTATTTGAATAAATTGTGTCTTGCTTAATTTCAAGTAGTTTGGTGGAATTACATCTGGAACATTGCACAGTACACTTACCTTTAAAATAAAAAAAGGTGAGGGCCCAGGCTATCTTCTTAAATTTTTTTGAGAGGGTCTCGTCTGGTCATTAACAGCTTCTTGATGCCCTACTTGTTCCAATGCTGCCTTGATGTCAAGGACAGTCACTCTTACCTTAGCTCTATTCAGCTTCTCATCCACTATGGTACAGATGGGAAAACTCCAACCTACGGTTTTAACTTTTATTTGCAAGATTTGAAAACAAAATCTAAACCAACACTCCACAACAGTACTGAGGAAGTGCCGGTCTTTCAAACAGGTCATCTTTCAAACAAATGCTAGAGTAAAGGTTTCATTCTGCAGCATCAATGTTGTCAATTGGTAGCCCTCCTATCTTTGAACTATAACATTTTGGCTTCAAATTCAACTGTAGGGATTGAGCACCTAACAATCGAGGCTGGTACACAAGTGACGGAACATTGTGTTGATGGAGGTGTCATCTTTTGCATCCAAAATTGATCTAAGGTACCATATGCCTGTTCTGGTGAATGCATAAAGGCAGTATTGTGAAGAAGAGTCAGAGATTTAGTACTGGTTTCCTTGCCAATATCTATTCCACCATAAGCATCAATAAACAGACTGTCTAGATAGTGTCACATTAGCCACATTTGTTCGCATGGCTATTAGTTAGCGATGTTGGTATGAGCCAAGCAGAAGCAAATGTACAAAGAAGATCAGTGGCATTCTCTCCAGTCCTCTGGCCAATATTTATCACTCAACCATTGTTGCTAAAACAGATGAACACGCTATTATTTGTGGGCTTTTGAGATACATCATTTGTTACAAGCTACTGCACTATAATGGTGTCACTCAGTAATTGCAAAACCTGTGGCTTCTTGGCTTTGTGAATGTTGCAAATACTCATCCCTTCTTTCACTGATGTTCAATAAGACTGAAAAATGAAATAATCACATCATGAGAATAGCGTTCTTAAATATTCAGTGAAGTAGGAAATTAAGTCTTTGGCCACTAGGGTGCAGTACAGTTGCCTCCGTAAACTCTCATAGAGACATCTATGTCCAAATATACAGGAAGGCCAGGTCTGTAAAACAAGTGGACCTGACTATCAAGTAGGACATTGCATAGATGTTCTTAGTAACTAGAAATATCATGAATTCCATAAATGCTTGCATGAGGAAGAAAACCTGGATGAAGGTGCTGCTTGTTTTTAATCCTCTGATGTCAACAAAATCTTGAGAAAGAGATAAGACAATACTTCAATTATTGGGTGAATATAAACAGGATCAATTATAACTGAGAGAATGTTTGGTTAAAAAGAAATTGACAGCTCCTTCCACAGACCCTTCAAACATACAAAGACCATGAATACTGTTTCAATTCCTAAGGCAAGGTCTTCAGAGGATAAACAAAAAAAAAACCTCTCGATGTCTTCAGTGTACAACCCAGTTATCTGCCACTAACTGAAAATGCTGCTTTTCTGCAGCATCAGTTTGCAATATTTGATCATTTCAAGCTCAATACACTTTGCTTAAAAACTGATCCTATTCTGAACCAGATGCCTATCCAGCTCTTTTTTAAGAGGTTAGTTGATACATCAACTTTTTTTTTCAAAGTGTTCCACAAAATCATCACTCCTCCAAATATAAGATTATCTTTTCCTGTGTATACCTAAATCCATTTCTGAGTTTCTAAATATGTGTTTTCTAACTCTGAGCTGGCATTCCACGTCAATTATATGACTTTTACTTGCATCAAGTCTTCATCTCAGCATTTTAAAGACCATAAAGATTTTCAGGAAATATAGTCTTAAGTCTGCAAGTCTTTCCTTCTAAATCTGTCCATAATCTCAATGAGCTTGTTTGAGGCCTCTTCAATGCATCAAAATGTTGTTTTAATGGTGGATAGCTCAATGTTAAGTGTGAACATGATGGGATAACTTTCAAGAAAGAGATGGATAGAGCTCTTAAAGATAGTGAAATCAAGGGTTATGGGGATAAGACAGGAACAGGATACTGATTGTGGATGATCAGCCATGATCATAATGAATGTTGGGTTAAGGGATGAATGGCCTACTCCAGCACCTCTTGTCTATTGTCCAAATGCCAGTCATTTGCAATACATCTAATTGGGCAGCCATGGAACCACAGCTGGGAGCTACATCACTCTACTGTATGACAATGGAACAAATTCTGTGCCTCCACAACAGATTCCATCTACCTTCAATTTCTTTGCCACTTATTTTCCCCATTTACCTTATTTGTATGTGCAAAGTTGTATAATTTTTAAAATGTGTTCCAGAGCCTGATAAAAGCTGATGCAAAAGTTGGCCACTTTTCTATAAATGCCCACAACCCTTTAAAATTAACTTTCAGGTCTTGTCCATTACAATTAGGCCAGGTTTCTGTATTGAGTCAAATAGAACATTTATTTGGATGAAGTGATGTCACAAAATTGCAAACAATCAGTTCATTGGCTTACTATGTTGCTGTAAAACAGAAAAAGCCTATAGTCAGCTCTGATTCCAGAATTTCCAATGATCGAGAGATGTTTAATAGAATGTATTGGAGCTGAAACTCTCAAAATAGATCTTGGTCATTGATTAGCTGTTTTGAAAACAGCTTCATATCAGTATTGCAATCTTATCCTTGTACTTTTCAGAAGTTAATAGTCAAAGTAAAACAAAATCAATGCACGTTATTTCTTGACTGCACAGTGGTTGAGGTCCACATTGTTTTAAATCAGGGATCTGCAGTGCATAACCTTCTCCAATAGTGTAGCCTGGCAGCCTGAAAGCTGCTCCACTAACGCTAGCTTGGTAGGTATTTGGCATTCTACATCCCCTGCTCTTCTTGATTACTCATGTGACTGGTGGTAAATTGCACTGTGCACTTGTTGTCAACTGTGTTCCCAACTCCCAGTTTTAATAGAATATGCTCTAGATGTGACTTCTGGCAAACACGCTTGGTTTCCTTGATAAAGATTGGAAAATTAAGCACTACATCAGCAGAGACAGCATCCATCTTACCGTTCCAGTAACAACCTCCTATCGTGATGTTTTTAGTCATCAGTTATACGATTGAGACTCCAGCTAGCTAATCGTCATTGTTCCAAGTAATTGTGGTGGGCAGGCTGATACATCCTGCCTGGCGGTAAATCTAAAGACACTAAACAGCTGATATCCTTCTGGTCACTCCATTAGCATGAGACCCTGTTGGTGGTAGGAGAGGGTAAGCAGGAGATTTGTTGCCTGCTGTCACTAAGTGAGCTTGCTGCACAGTATACATTTCTTCCATATAATCCAAGGATGCTCAACTCCTGGAAATTGAACTGTAAAAGTAGATTTCCTAAAGGGAGCTGGCAGTTTTAGCACTTTTATTTCACAGGTTTCGATACATTTTGCTGCACACATTAGGCAATCAGATTTAACTCAACTGACTCCTGAATCATAAATTTGTGGGTTCAAATCACACTCCAGAGACCTGAGCACTTAATCGAATAATTCATTACCAATGCTCATGGCAAATACTGCTCCAGTTTCTTGGCTGAATTTAAATCCTTATTCAGTTTCTACTTTGGTTTGTTCAGCACAATCGCCTATTCAGCCGACTATTCACGAGTAAAGCAGCTGAGCTTCAAACAGAACCTTTCTTTCAATCAACTGCACCACACGCAGGCCGATCACCGCTATTCCACTCCTTTCTTTCCAACACACTGCTTGTCCTGTGGCTCTGTTTCTCATTTGGATATAACTATGATGGATGAAATTCAGTTGCACAGAATGCTCCCAGCTAAAAAAGATTTTGCAAATTACACAATCTTGCATGTTCTGGGCAAGCTGCTGAGCCTGTGATAAATACACACAGTGAAGAGGAGACTGAAGAGGAGTTATCAGCTCATTGCTGACTCCATATGTGAATGATCAGACATGAAAATTCATGGCGCTGTATGTTTTCAGAGTGTTGGAAGTTTTATTTTTCCATTTGGAGCAGGTAAGAATTTGAAGTGTTAAGACATAGTTTGACCCCTTACAGTAACAAACAAATGGGGCGATGAAACAGTTCATCAATGTGATTTGTCTGTCTGTTCTGTGAGAACTGAGACATATTTATCAGGAACAGTGAGCAATCAGAAATTAACCTTGGAGCCCTGATCAATATTTTATTCATATTCAGCCACTTTTTTTTAATAAACCCTTGTCACTATTACATTGTTATATTTGAGATTTTGCTGTGTAAAAATCTGCTCCTGCATTTCCTACAATATATCAGTGAGAAAAATTGGTATTTCATTAGAAGGATGCAACATAAATATGCCTTTTATTCCTCTAAATGTTGGCCGATGGAAAGCTTTCAAATCTTAAACAGGTTTTTTTTAGGAGAGATATTCACGGTTGTACTCTCGGACAAGAACACTGACCTTACCTGGCCTGGCCTACATGTGACTCCAGACCCACAGCTCCATGTTTGACATTTATCTGTCTTCCAGGCAATTAGGGATGGGCAATGAATGCTAGCCCAACCAGCAACACACACATCTCATTCACAAATAAAAAAGTTAAAGAGAATATTAAAACTTATAAAGAAGACCAGAACAACATGTTGTAGATATATGTAAATCTAATAAGGAATTCAAAAGAATGACTTTTATTCAGATTGGTAAGAACATAGAGCTCAGTCAATGGTTATAGCAAATAACAGACTCAAAGGCAGAGAATGCTGCAGAAACTCAGCAGTTTTGGCAGCATCAATGGAAACACAAAAGAGTTAATATTTCTAGTCTATTATAACTCTTCTTCCAAACTGAAAAGGCCTCCTCATCTTCTGACTTCTTGGCCTTCCTGTGCCTCTGTCAAAAGTATAAAAACTAACCAATTTTCCAACACCTTACAGTTATGAAGAAGTCATACTGAACTCAAAGCCTTCATTCAGTTTTTCTCTCTCCACAGATGCCACAAGACCTGCTCAGTTTCTCCAATGTTCACTGCGCTTGTTTCAGATTTTCAGCATCTGCAGTATGGTGCATTTATTCACATAATATAGAGTCATTTAAGGAGAAGCTAGATTTACACACAAGGGAGAAAGGGTTTGAAGGATGTGTTTAGATGAAGTAGGGTAGGAGGACACTCATGTGAACCAAGCACTGGCACAGACCAGTTGGGTGTAGCCACTTGGATATATTTATATGCTGAAGGTATATTGTTACTGTCAGTAATGGCATGATGAAGCGGTTCATCTATTTATTTTAATTCTTTCGCAGAATGAGGCCATCTCTGGCTAGGCCATTGCTTATTGCCCATTCTAGAGGTTAGTTGAGAGTCAACCGCATTGCTGTGGATCTAAGGTCACATGAGTCCAGGTCAGGTAAGAATGGCAATTTCCTTCCTTAAAGGACATTCGTGAAGTAGATGAGTTTTCCCTCGACAATCAAATATGGTTTCATGGTCATCATTAGACACTTAATTCCAGATTTTTTGTATTGAATTCAAATGCAACCACCTACTGTAGATGGATTCAAACCCAGGTCCCCAGACCATTACCTGGGTCTCTGGATTAACAGGCCAGCAATAATACCGCAAGGCCATTACCATCCCATTCTGGTTTCCACACCTATTACTACAAAGTTCAAATGAGTTGCTGGGCACTTATGCCAATTGAATTCACAACAGAAGAATCATAGCTGTATGTAATCAATCAGTGGAGAAGAAAATGCACTGCAAGGTGCTGGAAAACCAAAACAAAAATAGAATTTCAGGTCACACAGCACAAGTTAGAGAGCAAGAGGTATGGTGTCTGAATAGGCTATTCATGCCTACCCAATAGAAATCTCACTTACACATTTAGAGCATTTTCAGTTTTTATCTTAGATGCCAAAGTAGATTGCAGGCAATGAAATGACTGCAGACACCACCCTGAAATCAACACCTTGATCATTTGTATCTACTGAGTCCTTGGGAATGTCTCTCCATTACCCTTTTGCTCTGGCTGAGTTTAGGTCAATGCTAAATGCAAGTATATCCTCATTCTCTGATGCGGAGTAGCATTGAAGCCCCCTGGCTGAGCACAGGATATGGTGCCCACTTTTCATTCTGCATATGCAACAATCAAACCCTTCCCATACTGTGCACATTCAGGTTGACATCTGAAAATTGAATTGAATTGGAAGTGGGATGCCATGAATATCATTGTTGCATCATCTATATGCTATTTTGCTAAATGTCTATAATATGTATATATATTATGTCCTCTATTACATCACGAAGTATGCATGGTTGTCAAATATATATAAAGGGGTGCTTATTTCGTGTTAGTTGAAGACTGTCCTCCTGAAAATTGATGTGACCAGAAACCTGCTAATGGTTGCTTCATTTTGATGATAAGCTGATCTTCCTTCACAAAGGTATTCATTCGCATCAGGTTGCTAATACAAATGCTGACAGCCCTGACATTCCAAGTATGTGTGGATCCCGTTTAATGGAGCAAGCAGAATGACAGTCTCTGTCTGCCTCACAACACTGACCATCAATTGACCCCTTAAATAGGAGAAGGTGGGTCTACAATACTGAGTGAATGCATCATGGCTCTGGCGCAAGAATGTGGTGTTGTTGAATATGTCCTTGCATTTAAACCTCGGACAAGCACCTTGTGACTTTGAATCCCATTGAATAGAGGCAATCATCAAGACTAGAGCAGGTTCATGTATTTACCATCTGTTGATTAGTCTGTTAATCAGATATCATTGGCAGAATATGGTGGTGTCTTCCAAGGTACACTATTCCTCTGATTAATAACATCATCTGTCACTTTAAAATAGAGTTAGTGTCATGACTGCATAATTTAATTTTATAAATTTTGCAAAGAAAGCTGATCTGCCTTTAAATCAGACAAAGAATCTTACAAAATGGTTCCCAGAGGTCTCATGACTACCTTAGTGAATTTCAATTGTTATTAATGGAAGATTGTACTTAGTTCAGGCAGAAATCACAAGAAACCAACAGATATTTCCAATGATAAACAGAACACCTTGACATTGATTCCTCTGGAGGTGTGAACAGCTTATCCTAGCTCACCATAACGTGATAATGATTGCTATCCAAGCTAGTGACTGAGATAGTTAAAAGAGAACCACATTGACTAAAAGAGACAAATATTGGGATCTGTGCCCCAAGCCCAGGCAACCCAATATGGAAGCCTGAGTCACCAGTTTTGGGATAGCAGTCATACTAATGCTATTCTGTTTAAGACAGACTGTGAGCAACAACGTCACGTGCAGAGACTACGTGAAGCCAGCCCTAGTCACCAACTCTGAAGAAGGGTCCTAACCTGAAACATCAAGCTTTCCTGCTCCTCTGATGCTGCTTGGCCTGCTGTGTTCATCCAGCCTCACCCCGTGTTATCTCAGTTAAAATTACCTGTGAACAGTGAGAATTGAGTTTTCTCTCTGACACCACGTATCACCCTTCCCCTCTCTCCCTATTTATTCTAGAACCCTCTCCCCATCCCTCTCTCTGATGAAGGGTCTTGGCTCAAAATGTCAGCTTTTGTGCTCCTGAGATGCTGCTTGGCCTGCTGTGTTCATCCAGCTTCACACTTTGTTATCTTGGATTCTCCAGCATCTGCAGTTCCCATTATCACTGCCCATTAACCCTCTCTGCTTTTTCGGAAAGAATTCCAGACAGTTTTCAATGACATGTCAGCAGAAACAAAAATGAAAAAAGTCCCTTCATTTGTTCCCTGAAACTATTTACCGAGTCTGAAAAAACATTGAAAATAGTTGCAGAAGTAGGCCATTCAGCCCATCAAGCCTTCCTTACTGTTCAATACGATCATGGTTGATCATGCAATCTGAGTATTGCATCCAACTTTCCTGCCATACCCCTTGGTCCCTCTAGCCACAAGAGCCACATTCAGCTCCCTCCTGAATATATCTAACAAATTGGCCCCACTGGCTTTCTGTGATAGAAATTCCACAGATTCAACTTTCTTCCCCATCTCAGTCCTGAATGGCTTATCCCTTATTCCTCGACTAATGTAAACATACCTATGTCGGCAAACTCTGAGTATTTGATGACAGATGCCAAAACTAATTTCAGTCTTGAACTGAACCAAAGGAATCTTCAAGCAAATTATGTCTGCAATGATATTACAGACTGACCTCATTTTCATCGACATTTGTAATTTTCATTCCTATTTCAAATCTTTATATCTGTACTTAGCTAATAACTTTATGACTATTTTATTGAACTAATTTTCAGCTATAGTTGACCAATATGCTGATTATTTGTCTTGGTTAAAGCACATAGACACACCATTGGTTTTCTTGCTACATTAATACATGTAAAAATGAAAATTGAGCTATAATCAAGCTCCACAAATCTGCAGTTCACAGATGACACTAAGGATTTGTTTGGTTGTGGTCAAGATAGATTGGGTGGGAGGAAAAGTTTGAGAGCAATTTCAACATGTGCAGCACCAAAAAAGGACATAATCGCAAAATATGCCCATCATACAAACTCTGAATGATTACATCATGAGTTTAATTGAAAGGGAACTCAGGCAGGGTATAAAATGAACGATCGATTCAGCATGCTATTTTGCAACCAAAGCAAGTTAAAATGATCCTTTCTCTCCTTTCTAGCATTGGTGTCCTTTGTCAGACCGTTTGCGCTCTAACTTGAAGTAATAGCTTCTTCAGCATTTCACTGCTTGGTAAATCCAATACAGCATCAGCTGCTTCAGCTGACCCAGCACTTGGTCTACAGTCAGTAGGGTCTCGGCTAGCATCTGGATGATTTGGATGCATAAAACTGCTAATTGCGAGGGCCCTTATACCATATGCTGTTGTTTGAAACTGAATAACCTGTCCATGAGTGAAAGGATTCAGTCCCGAGCTGGTCTTGGAAAAAAGTGGATTAAATTGGAAGATGTTAACTTCTAAATCTCGCCTGTGGAAAATGGGTAACCTTTATTAACCTTTCGATAATATAGGTCAAACTGCACTTCTCTCTGCAAAGCAATCAGTCACATTGGTGGATATAGCTTCGACATTACCAAACCCATTAAAAATAATATGGGTCAGAATATTGACACTTTATATCTACCTTTACCAGGGAAGAAGGTGCTGTCAAAGTTGCAGAAAAAAAGAAGAGGTTATTGAGACAATGGATGGGCTAATCATTGATGAAAGGAGGTATTATAAAGAGTGGTTGTACTTGAAGTTTGGAAATCATTAGATAGAAAAGGTGCTGGAAAATTGATGATAAGAAAATATCGTAAAAAGATATTTGGGACAAAATTAACAGGCACGTGACAAGTGTGGATTAAAATTAGGGAAATCCAGTATGGATTTGTTCAAGCAAATCATGTTTAATTCATGAGTTTGAGATTTTTGATGAAGTCACAAACAGGCTGATGAAAGCAAAGCAATTGGTCTGCTGTAAATGGTCTTCCAAAAGGCACTTAATAAAGTGCTACACAGTAGCCTTGCCAGGAAAGTTGAAGCCCGTGGGAAAAATGAGACAGTGGCAACATAAATGTAATCTTCTCTGAGCGAGAGAAAGCAGATTTATAGTAAACAGTGCTTTTTTGGACAATGCAAGATATGTAATAGGATCTCATACAGGTCTGCTTTTTTTAAAACATTCTATATCATCTAGATTTAGGTTTACACAGTAGAATTTTAATATTAGCAAATAACATAGAATTTGGAAGTGCTGCAAACTGTGAAGAGAATAGCAATAGCCTGGAAGAGGCATTTGACACTTCAATAGAATAGACGGAACAATAACAAAGTTGTTGGAGAAGGTCAGCAGGTCTGGCAGAATCTGTGGAGGAGAAAACAGAATTAATGTTTTGGGTCTGGTGACCCTTCGTCAGAACTGATGGTGGATGGGAAAATGTCAGTTTGCATGCAGAAAATAGGGAGATGGGTAAGGTAGGGAGTAAACGATAGGATAGAGCCCAAAGAGAGAGAAAGACAGTTGGACAGACAAAGGAGTTGATAACAATTGGGCTGGGAGGGTGAATAGTTGTTAATGGGGACGGTTAGTGACTAACAACAGGAGGTGTGTGGTGGCAGGCTACAATAGAATAGATGGACATGGGCAAGATGGAACATATTGCAGGGGAGTGTGAAATTGTACATTTTGGGAGACGGAGAAAATGCAATATAAAATAAATGTTCATTATTCTAAAGAGCATGCAAGAACAGAGAGGTGTGGGAATATATGTGCACAAATCACTGAAGGTGTCAAGATAGCTTGAGAAAGTAGTTAACAGAAAAAATGGGACCTGAGTTTGATAAATGAAAGCGAAAAGTACAAAAGGAAGTTCTGATGAACCTTCATAAAACATTGGTTCACCCTCAAGAGTAGAATTTCATCCAAGTGTGAGTACCAGAGTTAGTACTGTGAACATTTTAGAGGGGGTGCCGAAATAATATGAGAATTGTTTCAGGGTTAAGGCAAGGATAGATTTGGAGAAACTGTGATTGTTTTTCTTAAAGATAGAGTCATGAGAAGATTTGATAAACATGTTCAAAGAGGAAGTTGGACAGAAGATTGAGCAAAACAGGTCCCACTGGTGGGTCAATAAGCAGAGAAAGAGACTTAAGGTGACTGGGAGAATAAAATAATGGTGACAAAAGGGAAAATTTCTTATGCAGAGAATGGTTCCAATCTGGAACACACTGCCAGAGAACAGTGGGTGTTCCTAGCTCCCCCTGATGGACAGTAACTGTTCACAGGAAGGGAGCTTTCCACCTCTTTCTCAAGGTCACTTAAGATGCGAACAAGAAATGTTGTCCCAGCCAGCGATCCCCATTTCCCACATTTGAATAAAAATACAAACAAATGCATTGGTGGCAGATTTCTTCATGGTTTTCAAAAGGGAATTGGAGAAGCAACTGAAAAGAATAGATTTGCTGGGGTTCAGTGAAAGAGTGGTGGAAAGGAACTAGCTCAGCTACTTGTGCTCAGAGCTGGCCTGGATAAAATTGATCTTCTCAGTATTATTAACATTTTATGATACAAAGTATTTATCTCTGGACCCGGGTTCAATTCAGCCTAGATGGGTGGGAAGGCAATGCTGACTGGAGTTAATGGGACAAGGAGTTTATGCATGATCCTCTCGTTTCCAATGGGCAGATAACACAGATCTAGAAAACAATAGTTTGCCTTTGCTAAGTCAGTCTTCCCCACTTTCTGTCTGAAATGAAAGCAGCCACTTAAGGGCTGCTTTTTCACCCTGGAGACAGGAAACAGGAGCCAGGGCTATTTCTAAGTCCTCAACCCAACTCCAAGTGAAGAAACAATGGCTGATCTAGAAATCTGATGGTGCGGCCACTTAATTGGCATGGAAGCAGGTTCCCTGACCACTGAAGGTGGTGGGTGTAGTGACCCTAATGATGCCAGCTTAGTAAACCACATAGAGTACGAGTTCCCTGATTGGGGCTGTTAACTTGGTCCCATTAGGGAGCCTTGGCTGACAGATATAAACAGGAGGGTCAGGAGTTCTGTACACTCCGAGTGCTGGCTCTGAGGAAGCTGAATCAGTGTCAAGGATTGTCAAGGTGTAAATAAAGGGTGACTTGGAGTGCTGTACTATACGTCTCCCAAACCCTACCCCATCCAGAAAGTGAGCCAGCCTCATGACTACTGGGCCTCATCTGACTCCAAGTCCAACTCTGGCAGTGTTCAAATACTCAGCCCTCAGTTTCTGCTCTTGTTGGAGAACATTAAGGGAGCAGTATTTTAGCAATGATCCTTAAACATCCCCAAGGATCAAACATAATGAATGAACAATAACCTTCAGACCTGGGTTTTGGATTTTCAGCAACCAGCTCATGATTACCTTCTGCTCAGTCTGCTTTCCTGACACATCCTGTCAAGGGAGAGAAGCAGCAGGGTGGCTCAGTGGTTAGATTAGATTAGATTCCCTACAGTGTGGAAACAGGCCCTTCGGCCCAACAAGTCCACACCGCCCCTTGGACCATCCCACCCAGACCCATCCCCCTATAACCCACACACCCATGAACTGTACGGGCAATTTAGCATAGCCAATCCACCTATTTTGCACATCTTTGGACTGTGGGAGGAAACCGGAGCACCCGGAGGAAACCCATGCTAGCACAGGGAGAATGTACAAACTCCGCACAGACAGTTACTCAAGGCTGGAATCGAACCCGCATCCCTGGAGCTGTGAGGCTGCAGTGCTAACCACTGAAACACAGTGCCAGCCCCATTAGCATTACTGTCTCACAGCTCCAAGGACCCCGGTTTAACTCCACCCTTGGGCGACTGTCTCTGTGGAGTTTTCACTTTCTCTCCATTTTTGCCGAGTGCTCCAGTTTCCTCCTACAATCCAAAGACATGCAGGTTGGATGGATTGGCCATGTTAAATTTCCTGGCGGTGTCCAGGGATGTGTAGGTTATGTGGGTTATCCATAAGAAAAGGTGCAGAACAGTGATGGAGTGGGGTTGGGTCTGGATGGGATACTTTTCCAAGGGTTGGTGCATACTCAGTGGGCCAAATGCCTCTTTCTATGCTGTAGGGATTCAATGTGGAGGAATAATAGGAAGCCAGAGTGGGAAAGCTTATAAAGAGTGACAGAAATATTTCACCACATAGATGCATCAGCAATTCTCAAAACTGTTGGGCATGTCAGAAGAAGAAGAAGAGAAACAGCAGAGAGAGACCGAGATAACAAAGTATGGAGCTGGATGAACACAGCAGGCCAAGCAGCATCACAGGAGCAGGAAAGCTCAGTGAATCTCTCTTCCACTGCAACTCTCTTGTAATCTCTTCGGCTTTGAAACTGCTTGACCATGTCCTGAAGCAAACCGGGTACTACAGCCATATCACCTTTCTTACTACCTGCCTATGGAACCAGATCATCCCCAATGGACTACAGTCCACATTCAAGCCTTCCCAATTTGACCCCAACCATGACAATATCTACATCCAGAACATTGAGACCCTTCAGAAGCATTTCTCCCTGTGACTCCTGAAACAGATTTCTGAAGAAGGGTTGAGGCCCAAAGCGTCAGCCTTCCTGGTCCTATGATGCTGCTTGGCCTGCTGAGTTCATCCAGCTCTACACCTTGTTATCTCAGATTCTCCAGCATCTGCAGTTCCTACTATCTCTATAGCAGAGACAGGCTACCAGGATTTGCTATGCTTCCAGTCAGAAACCCAAAGTGACAGGCAGAGTGGACGCTAACACCACAGATGGTGCCAGACCTGCAACCATGGAGGACCTTAGCAATATGTAAAGCATTAAGTACAATAGAGCAGCAGTAGGTGTGACAGTGAAAACTGAGTCTTCAATTAAATAAGTGCCAGTTTTTTTTATTCATTCAGGTTGAAATTGGAAATGGATTTGACAACTTTGACATAAAGACAAGATGTTCACATGTGGAAGACCAAAAACAGACACTATACATATAATAGTGTTCAAAAAAGTCCAATACAGGACACAGAAGAAACTTCCTTTTCCAGAAAGTGTGCAATAACATGGAACATACTGCCAGAAGTTGAATTGAATTTGCTTTATTGTCACATGTTCACATGAGTACAGTGAAAAGCTTACAATTGCTGCATTACAGCACCATCATAGGTACATGGTGCCAAGGTACAGATACTTAAGATCAAGTACTTAGGAAACAAAAAAAATTTCAACCAGCATTAGTCCACTTGTTGAGATAAATAGCTTGGATGGCCGCAGAGAAGCTAGGCAAAGAAATGAAAGTAAAAAGAATTGAAAAATATGTTGACAGAGTTGGATGAAGTCAGGTAAGAAGACGTTCACGTGGAGCATAAACTCCAGCATAGACGAATGGCCTATTTGTAAGCATACATTTTATATCATTTGTATCGGGCCAAAAGGGATTGGTAAATTTCAGTCTCTTTGTGGCTTACTGATGAATCACTCGGGTTACAGATGCCCTGTTTTGACATGCAGGTGAATGCATTCAAAACTTTGAGGCACACACTTCAAATTCCCACAGCAGGCATGAGCAGAAATGAACAGCACATGGTCTGTAACCACTGACATGCATGCTCCTGCACAGTTTTATGGGAACACTTAAGGTTTTCAATGTCGGAATTTGTCACTTCAGTTTATAGTGGGAGGATAAATTTGTTGGATTCAAAGTGAAAAGCAGGAGACAGTCAAGCTCTCAGGATGTAAAACACTTTTTGACAAAGTTGTTTTGACAGCTGGAGAAACATGTTTAAAATGTTAATGGATTCAGTTTTGACAAACGATTATGTAACTTCTGGTTGTGGCTTGGTACAAAGAACAGCCTGTGGGAAAATACAAAGGAAGCCAGCTGTGCCAAGCCATTATCCCATTGTCTATCAAAGGACTGCTAACATTAAGTTTGCTTAACTGTATCCAAAGTAATAACTTTCAATCAAGAATTTCCATAGACTAACTATCCCAATTCTATTTTCATGTCTTTAGTTCTGACAAGAAAACACAAGACTGATGGTATTAGATGCTGATATATTCACATGGAAAAGCACATTTTGAGGTTGTAAACGACCTGCTGAGGAAAGAGAATATCCCTCTAATCCATCTGAATATAATGCTGTGCTCCAAGAAATTGCAAATGCATTAGTTTCACACACACAGATTCCAATACTCGCATTTAAATACTTTGCTCTCTAACAAATTGCCTCCACCTCATTAAAAAAAAATTCCCTGGGTTTTATTTGCAAATAAATCTAGAAATGAAGATAGGCAAAATGCTTCGAAGGTGTGATATTTTCTGCCACCTAGAGCAATTAAGGATCCAACGTCATCCTATCTATTCTACATTAGGCAATTTACCATGGTCAGGGTAATTGTTAGAGTTGGGCTACAATAAACCTAACAGCAACAAATAAGCCTGAGAATTTCGGTCTGTGGACATCTCAGTCCACTTATGGAAACTGTTGC
Organism: Stegostoma tigrinum; assembly: GCF_030684315.1. Lineage (NCBI taxonomy): Eukaryota > Metazoa > Chordata > Chondrichthyes > Orectolobiformes > Stegostomatidae > Stegostoma > Stegostoma tigrinum. The sequence goes on from NC_081361.1 coordinate 15,877,091, forward strand.
TCAACCATATCAGAAGTAGGTAGAATGCGAGAGTTTATTATAAAGGATGCAATAATATGAGACTGAGAAAGTATCAGTAACATTAGCCAAACTCATGTGGATTTATAAAAGAGGAATTATTTTTTATAAGCCTACTGGAGATTTTTTGAGGACTTAACAAGTAGAGCATATAAGAGAGGACCAGCGGATGTGGTCTTTTCACATTTTTTGAGAGGTGCGGCTAAGAAGGTAGTGTGCAATCTAATAGTATATGGGATTGGGGGGTAATATATTTGCCATGAATTGAGAATTGATCAGCAGTCAGGGAACAGAGAGAATTAATAAATTGTTATTTTTCTAAAGTGGTAGGTGCTGACTGGAGGTATTGTAGGGATCAGTACTTGAGCCTCAGTTAATCCCAAAATATATTTGGAGAAAGGAATCAAATGTAGTATTTCAGTGTTTACTGATGCCACCAAACTCGGAAGGATTATGAGTGATGAGGAGGAAGTAAAGAAGTTCCAAGGTAATTTAGGCAAGGTGAGTGTGCAGGCAAATTAATGGCAGATGCAGTTCAATGTGAATAAGTGCTGAAACTATCCATTTTGTTCAAACTAACTATTTTGTTCGGAAAAACATAAGGGGTGAAGTAACATTTAAACAATAATAGATTTGGAATTGCTGATGTTAGCACATCAGTCACTGAAAACAAATATGCAGCTGCTGCAAGTGGTTTGCATGAGGATTTGAGTACAGAAACAAGGATATCTTGCTGCAGCTGTACAAGGCATTGGTAAGAGCACACCTGAAGTCTTGTGTACATTTCTGGTCTCTAACCTTGGAAAAGATCCACATGCCACAGAGGGAGTACATTAAAGTTTCGTATGACCGAGTCCTGGGATGGCAAGCTTTTTGAATGAACAGTGATTGCATTAACTAGGCCTGTACTAGGCCTGTATTCCCTGGGGTTTAGATGAATGAATCACTGAATATATTGAAGAAAATAAACAGATATATTAATCGACTAAAGGTGTAAAGAGATGTGGGAGATGGTAGAATATGCATTCAGACAGAAGATCAGCCACAATCATTCTGAATGGTGGAGCAGACTCAATGAGCCAAATAATCTACTCTTGCTGTAATTTTCTATGTTTCTATGTATATAAGAAAGGTATTGGAGATATAACTCAATTTGGGACATGCATATATCATAATTCATTTATGGAATCTCCTCAGTTATTGCAGAATTGCAGAACAAGCTGAACAGTTGCTTCTTCAGAAGTAATGGACTATTTAATCCAGACAGAGTTGGGGAACTCCTTGCCTCAAGGCAAAGAACATGGAGCAAGACATGTTTGAATAGGTAATAAAATATTGAACATTTGGGCTGATTGGGGAAGCTGGTGGCATGCTGGTAAAGTTGTCAACCTAGTGCTCTCCAGACTGAGGCTTATTTTGTTGATAACTGTTCTAATTTCGCAATGCAAAAATGGCAGAACTTCTATTTAGTTAAGAGATATGGAATTAAAAATTAGTCTTTAGTCAGCCAGGTCTTGACGTTGTCTGTTGCTATCTACTTGCTGTCAATCTCATCTACTTCACTACTGTCCTTACGTTGTCTGGTCTACATGTGACTCCAAATCCACAGAAATGTGGTTAACTCTTAATTACCCTCAGTTCAAGGGTAATCAGTAAGTATAGGCAACAAATATAGAGGTGGCCATATCCCATTAGCAAACATGAATAATGTTAAAAGAAAACAACATAGTGAACGAGGGCCATTCTGTAACGTGCCTCAGAGTGAAGTGATTGAATGGTAGAAGTTGTATAACTTGGCTCTGAAAGGAAGCATGTTCATTTTCTGTTGATTAGTGGCCATTACTCGTGATAAAGCAGAAGGAAATGGAGAACAAAAGAGAGTGACGAGTGAGCATTAACTTTGAAAGCAGTGCAAGAAGGTGCTTGAGTTTACCAGCAGTTCTTTCCTCAAGATGAAATATTAATTTTGTGTTAGATTTTTTTTAAAATTTGATCATGTTGTTTATGTGGAAACTATTAATTTCTGAAATACACACCATTACCTCATTTTTATAGTGGTGGGTTACGTTTGACCGAATGGAACAATATAACCAACCACATCTCGCAGGAAGAGGGAAAGGTATAGAAACAATATTTCAGTGAATGAGCTGTCAAGTTGTACAAAAGGCTCCCTGGTAGTTACAATTCATTTAACTGACTGTAAATATGGTGAATTTCTCTTACATGATAATATTATATGGTATGTTATTTGAGTATTGACTACTGGTAATATAGGATGCTTGGGAGAAACAGTAACTTTGGAACTAAGAATTCCAAAGTTATTCATTGATTAGATTTTCTTCACATCATGGATTTGAAGGGCTGAATAGTTTGCTTCTGTGCTCATTGACTCTATTGTGAATGATGTAATGCAGATAACATCTGTTGTAATCTAAATAATTTAGAAATGGCTATGATCACTTTGCAACTCCTTTACGTCACAATGAGGATTACCAGAATGACAGTAGTCATAAAAAGTAGTCATCAGGAGCTCAACAATACATTGTAGTTAGGACTCCATGGTTTCAGCCTTTGAATGGTTCTTTCCTCAAAAGTGACCTTATGAGGACAGATTGAATCGATTACATCGATAGTCTCCAGGATATAGAAGGATGAGAGAAGATCTAAATGAGATGTAAAAGAAGTTAAAAGAGATTGACAAATTAGGCACGGAGCAATGGTTTCCCTTTGTGGAGAAAGCTATAATGAAAGATCATGGTGTTAGATGAAGCAGTGGCATATTGATATCAGAGATGAGAAGTAATTACTTCTCTCATAGGATCATGGATATGTGGCATTCACGAACCCAGCCTGCAGTGGACGCCAGGACACTGAATAAATTTAATAAGGAGATAGATGTATTTTTAACTTGTGATGGGTTCAAGGGTTATGGGAAGCAAGTTTGAGGGGCCAAATGGTCTACTCATGCCCCTGATTCTCAAGCGCTTACGTGTCTTCCCATTGCATTGGATTTCAGGGAAAAAAAAATGCCATCTTACCATTTATGTAGAAATAATAAATTGTAAAAGCTTTGTGTAAATAATTAATGTTGAAAGCAAATGATGACGTTGGGTTCACTCTGTTTACATCTTGTATTGTGTGAACTTGTTTCAGCTGCACTTCAATGTCCCAGACGACGCAATGGGTAGGGTGCTGAGACTTCTTCAGATGTCTGCTTTATGCAACTCCAAATGCAGGTGCAGGCCCCGTGATGGACACTGCAGCCTTCAAACAAAAAACACTTGCCTTCCCCATGAGGTCTGAACCCCACTTCAAGCCTGGGGCTTGGAAATCAAGTTCAAGCGCTCAGGGGACCCGTTCCTGAGAGATTCCTCACTGCACCCATTACCCAAGTGCCTGAACACTCCCTTGCTGAGAACATAAATGTTCAGAGCAGCTAACACTTACTTTTTGGATGGTGTGTGAAATGTGCATGAATAGAATCCACATGGGTGTCACTGGTATGGCAAATGGCAGGGAACCGTATAATCAGTCTGACACTGAGCCATATCACTATCTGCCCATATGGTAAACATTTTCGCAGTTAAGCCGATGTCAACAAAATTGCAAAGCAATGCATCAGGGCCTCAGCGATGCGTTGGCTCCATGCAATAGCAGCCAATTCTCAGATCAACTGTGAGATAGTAAGAATTGCAGATGCTGGAGTCAGAGATAACAAAATATAGAGCTGGAGGAACACAGCAGGCCAGGCAGCATTAGACGAGCGGGAAAGTTGACGTTTCGGAGGGTCATGACGTGAAACGTCAACGTTTCCACTCCTCTGATGCTGCCTGGCCTGCTGTGTTCCTCCAGTTCCACACTTTGTTATCTCTCACATCAACTTTTCCTTGGTAGACCCTTGAAAAGTAGCTAAGCTCTTCCTCTTCTTAATCATTGAAAACCTTCACCGTGGCTTTATCTGGACTTGCGTGATAGTCGTGCAAAATGATTTGCTGAATTTTGTGACATGTCTGGATAAACAGAAATAAAGATGATGATCAATGCACATTGTTTATGGTGCAGTGCTGACTGCTGAAGATGTTTCCATAAAATATGTAACTATCATTGTTGACACAGCAGCTGAACCCTCCCTTCCAGCTTGGCTGCCTTCTCAGCTGACACAAATCTATTTTAAAAGGGTGAGGGCTGCTCAATTTCTCCACCTACCTTCCGTTCTGTGCCTTCTGCTGAAAGCAACCTTACCCTGCAAGAGAAGAATAAATATTCATTGAGCCAGTAAATACTTGGTGTTCCTTTTCTGCAGCAGAAGTTTGCTGACCTCACGCACAGCTTACCTGAATGCCAAGTACCTATGGAAAATGTGTGAGAATATGTTGAGAAGTGAGCAAATTGTAATTATCAGCTGTCAGTGTGAATAATTAAAGGAAGCTCTCTATTCGAGCTTTCGGATCTTGCTCTGGTGCTTGCCAGCCATTGTTATCACTTTCCCATGTGCTGCATTTGCAGCAGATTGCAAGATCAGTCCAGTAGATCGCAGGATCATCAGTGGCAGCCCAAGGTATGTGGTCACCTCCTTTCCCCGAGCTCTGATTCTCACTTAATACTATTCTTAAATGAAAATGTCACACAAGCTTTAATGCTTTGTACGAAGAATTCCCAAGCTTTGTTTCAGTCTCTAGACGTAGATGATTTCTTCTTCCAGGTCAGTTAAAGGAAGAGGTCACAGCAATTTCATCCGCAAATTTCAATCCACAAATTTCGCTTCAGAAATTCTATGCCATCCCTCAACTGACAGAGAGAGCAGGTGCATAGGAATACCTTGATCTCCAAGTTCCCTTCCAGTTCACAAGCTATTGTGAATTTGAAGTATCCTGCCATTCCTTCATAGCTACTGGGTCAAATTCCTGAAACACCCTTTCTAAAGGCATTTTGGGAGTAACTTCACCACATTGGCTGCAATAGTTCAAGAAGCTGTTCCCCACCACCACCAACTCAAGGAGAATTATGTTACAGACAATAAACAGTTTCTTATTAAATTCTTACTAAAAGATAAAAATTAAAAATTAATTCTGATTAAAAGTTCCTAAAATCTGCAAACTCCACACTGTAGTGAACCTAATCTAATCTAATCTTCAAATTGTCTTCAGAGATGTCACACCAACATGCAGTGTTGCTGTCCAGAAGTGATGTCATTTCTTTGTTAGCTCAAACTAAATCATAGCAATAGCCTTTAAAAGCCTTCACTGTGATGTTTGCATGCATGCGTGTGTGTGTGGTGTGTGTGTGTGTGTGTGTGTGTGTGTGTCTGTGCGTGTGTGTGTGTGTGTGTGTGTGTGTGTGTGTGTGTACCTGTTTTTCTGTATGTGCATATGTGCTCAAGTCTGTCAGCGTGTTTGTGAGTCTGCATATGCACATTTGTGTGGTGTATGTTTTTATACGTGTGTGTGTGCGTGTGTGTGTGTGTGTGAGTGTGTGTGTGTGTGTGTGTGTGTGTGTATGTGTGTGTGTTTGTGTGTCAGTTCTTCTTTAGGTATAAACATCAACTTTCTATTAAGTGGGCATTGAATTTTCTAATGCAGCATCTCTGGATGGAATGGTGCCATAGGGATCAATAATCAAGAGATTTGGAGCTTGTTGATTTGCATTCAAATTCTTCACCATACTCATTGGTAGTCTCTACAATATTTATGCCTTGTTCAGATTCCAGGTAAATCAGTCGCTTGATGTTGGTTTGCAATTTCTCTCAAGCCTGAGTACAATCATTGCACTTATTGATAAAAATAATTTCCAGCTGCCAATCAGCGTAAGGTTCCCAACTATAAAGAGTGAATGTTTCCCAAATGTCGTAGAGAGCTACGTGTGATATGAGGTGCATCAGGATAGGGTTTGGGGAGTAGGTGGGGACTAGAGGTTGAGAAGTTAGGGAAGAAGCATGGTTGGCTGATTGGTATATTGCAACATTTAGTCAGTGGGGCTAAGTTTCAAGTTTTTGTGAGCCGGAAGTAAACTAAAAAAAAGAACCAGGTGGAATGATGTTCAGAGCAAAGGAGAGCTACATCAGCCATGAATATTTAAGTCACCCAGTCTCAATAGCCCTCAATGGTAAATAATTTCATAAATTCACTACCTTCTGAACAATTAAATTCCTCCAAATTGCTGTTTCAAAATGGGCGACACCTTATTCTGAGATTATGCCCTCTGGTCCTAGACTCTCTCACAATGGGAAACAACTTTTCTGCATCTATCCTATCAAGTCATCTAAGAATCTTGTATTTTTCAATAATGTCACCTCTCGCTCTTGTATATTCCATTAGGTACAGATCCCAATCTGTTCAATCTCTCGTCATAAGAGCAGGGACAGACCAAGCTGATGGAATAAGAAAGATATATTGCCAGGTGAGTTTACAAAGGAAGAACCAGAAAAGATAAAAGAAAGAAGTGGCACAGAGAAGGGAGAAATACAGGGATGGGAGTGGAAAAAGAATCAGAGCACGTGACAGGGAAAAGAAAGAGGAATACTTGGGAAGAAATGTAGCACAAGAAAATTGTGATCTGAGAGAGATGGTGGAATGAGCTGAAGTAAAAGGAAGAGCCATATGGGATACACACTGCTCTAGGTATCAGCTCTGTTACTGTTAAACCCCACTCTGTGATTCATTTTTAGATATAACATGATGTAATATGTGATTCACATTGCCTCCTCCTGTGACTGATAGGTGGGATGCTAGTTTGTGACAACAGTTTCCTGAAGTTAAAAACAAGCACTGAAAAATATTCAATTCTTATCATTGGTTGGTGGATAAAAATGAGATCTGACTTGCTCTTATTCTATTCCAGCGTGTTATATTTTGAAGAATGTTTAAACTAAGCAATTTGAATTGGATCATTTTTTCACTTTTGTCTCATACAGTTAGGTTCAAGTGTTACATTCACTGTAAAACTTCTTCAACTTTACCTCAATCAACATCTTTAATCCCAGCCTCAATTGCATCCTTAGAAAACTGCGCACATTTATCGACATTTCAAACCAACTGTCAATGTGGACCCTGACATAGTGACACTAGTGTCAATCTTTTTAACAAATTATGATCAGTTTCAAGATGGCAACAATATAAGACCATAAGACATAGAAGTAGAATTAGGCCATTCAGCCCATCAAATCAGCCATCGAACGAGATCATGGCTGATCTGATAATCCTCAATGCCTCTTTTCTACTTTTTTCATATACCTCTTGATTTCATTCCTGATTATATGTCTTTCTCAACTTCAAATAAACTTAATGACCCAGCTTCTATAGCCCTTAGTGGTAAAAAAACACTCCACAGACTCACTACCCTTTGTGAGAGGAAATTCTTCTTCATCTCAGTATTAAACCTGTGACCCCTTATTCTGAGATTATGTCTTCTGGTCCTGGAGTTTCTCACAAGGGGTAAAAAAACCTTTCTGCGCCCACCCTCCCAAGTCCTCAAAAAATCTCGTATGTTTTAACTAGGTCACCTCTCATTCTTCTATATTCCTACAAGTACAGGCCCAATCTATTCAACATCTTCTCATAAGACAGTTCGTCCAAACCTGACATCAGCTTAGTATACCTCCTCTGGATTGCCTCCAATGCCAGAATTTCTTCCCTTAGATAAGGAGCTCAAAACTGTTGGCAGAATTCCAACTGTGGTCAAACTATTGTCTCAGATAGTTTTAGCAAAACTTTCATATTTTATACTCCATTCTTTTTGAAATAAAAGCCAACATTCCATTTGCCTTCCATATTATATACTAAACATGGAAGCTAGCTTTGCTAATTCAGGGACAAGGGCTCCCAAATCCCCTCTGTTTGTAACTTTTTTTAATCTTTCTCCATTTCAATAATATTATGTTCCTCTATTTTTCCTGCCAAAGTGTACAACCTCATATTTTGCCAAATTATATCCAACGTACTAAGTTTTTGAAAACTTGCTTAAACTGTCTACATCCTTTTGCAGGCTCTTGTGTGTCATCGTCACCATCTGCCTTCCCACCTACTTTTGGGTCATCCACAAACTTGGCGATAGTGCATTCACTTTCCTCATCTAAATCATTGATGTATATTCTAAATAATTGTGACCCCAGCACTGATCCCTATGGTACACCATTCTTTACAGCCTGCTATCCCAAAACTGATGGGGAGCAAGCAGGACATGAGAGATAAAGCTGGGCTGAAGTCGGGGTAAGAATTGTGGGAGGGTGACTTTTGGACAATACAACTGGAGGAGACCATAGGAACAGACAGCGCTGAAACCCTGAAGGTGAGCATGAGCATGTTCATCTTGGTTCTTGGAGCCATAGGACCAAAGTGGAATTTAACTGGGATGGCAATGATGAGGATGCAAGCACTAGTGTGAGTTAAAATGTGGACTGGAGTTCTTGTAATTTATGAAGGATTGCAAAGGAAATATTGGATAAATCTATAATTGCGATGATAAACACACAAATGTGCACTTCAATGAAACGGCATGAAACATAAGAGCAGAAATCGTTATTTTTTTTCCGAAGGTAAATGAAGGCAAATCTGGGGAATAAGCCAAGCCTGAGTTAAACAGTCTACCCTGATTCAGCTGGCTGATACTGAGCAGGTATATCAGAACATTGGTCGCTTCAAGACCAGAGACATGTTGGAGTTTGCAGGAGCTGAAAAGATGGTTTTGTTTTTTTTCTCACATTTAACTGGAGGAAATTATAACTGAAGCAGAGACAATACCAGGACTGTATGCAATGCAGGAGGTGGACAGGCAGAACTTAGGCTTAAAATCTTCAAAATCCTTCTTACATTTTCTGATCTACATTGCACCACTATTTGCAACCAAGTCTTTAGCCACATTCCTAAGCTCTGGAAATTGTGCCATAAAATCCTTTGGAGATAGTAAGAATAGTAAGTTGATGCCAGAGTCTGAGATAATACAGTGTGGAGCTGGAGGAACACAGCAGGCCAGGCAGCATCAGAGGAGCAGGAAAGGTGACGTTTTGGGTCGAGACCCTTCTTCAGATCTTCAGAAATCTGAAGAAGGGTCCCGACACAAAATGTCAGCTTTCCTGCTCCTCTGATGCTGCCTGAACTCTGTGTTCCTCCAGTTCCATACTGTGTTATCCCATAAAATCCTCAACTCCTTAAAGATGCTCCTTAAAAACGACATCTTTGGTCAAAATTTTCATTTCATGTGTCCTAGTGTTTCCTGATGAGCCTTGTCACCACATTTTGCTTATGCTCCAATGGAGCGTCTTAGGATGTGTTAATGAATCAAATGTATATTTTTGGTGTCAATGCATGTCAAAAAAGTGAGTCAATGTTTCCAGAAAATGCAAGTAAACATCTGGGTGAATGAAGAATAGGTACTATGAATGACGGCCAATATGTGGGCTTTGGAGGACAGGTACTGAAGGTAATGAATAAAACTGGAGAAATGAAAATAAAATCAGTGTCAGAGAGTTGAAACTGCAAATGATATATGACTGGGGGTGTCCAAATGATCAGTGTTGTTAAAGAATATACTTGAATTACAATAGGATATGATTGGTGACTTTGGTCAGTCCATGGACTGGTTGAGCTGAATGGTTCATTGCTTCATTTTAATGTCAGTAGCAGGAACTGGGTCAAGACTGCTCAAACTAAATTCACATTGAATATTTATTGATGTCTGTGGGTGATTTAAACTAACATGATAAATGCGATATATCATGTAGTTTCCCCAAGTTGAAGCATGATCATATGTTTACTAAAGCAATATGAATGAAATCTAATTGCCACTGGTCTAGACAGCCTTTAAGTGCAATGTATGTTTCTCCTTCACTGTACTCCCATCAAAGGGAAATAGGTCCTTTCTTAGGTATGGAGAGTTTTCACAGTACTTCAGGTGTGATCCCTTCAAGGCTCTATGAAGCTGTAGTAAATTTCATTATTTGTAATCTAAAATCAATTCATAATGTTGGCTAACCCATACTAAATGTTTTCCTAGTGCTTTACTATGCCTGTGTGTTGGCTTACTGCGAAACCTTGGCAAGGACACACAGATCCCTTGAATACAAATGTTTCCAAGACTTTTACAAGTCAAAATGATATTCTGCTTTTCTATATTTCCTATCAATGTGGATGACTCTAGATTTCTCAACATTATATTCCTTCTTATCCACTCTCTGTTTCCTATTGCAGCTTCTTTGCATCCTCACAATTTACTTAATCTTTCATTTTATGTTGTGTCATGAGAAAACCTGGAAATATTACACTTGGTCCACACATCTAAGTCATAAATGTGGACTGTAAATAGCTGATGCCTCAGCACAGATGCTGATATGTCAGATCATATTTTGCATCCCCAATGATTCCCTCAATCATATTTCCTATTTCTAATGTCAACTTGATGCATCTATAGTTACCTGCATCCATCTTGTCATTTTTGTTTTAATGCATTAGCAGTCACAAATGATGTGGGAAAATCGTATCTGTCATTGTTCATATATACTATTGGCAAAAGCAATAAAACCTGATATACTGCGGAGTGCCACAAATAATATTAGAACAAGCTGCCATTTGATCTATCTTGGTAGCTCTGGCTTAGGGATCAGTGTTGAGCAGGACACGACACAGTTTCTTCTCCTTTCTGAACCATGCCAGAGGATGGTTTACATCTATTTGAACAGCCAGATAAGATACTTAGTTGTACCTCACCCAAAAACAGTCCACAGTTCAGTCTACAAAATGTTTGCTGAGATTATGTGTTCTCAAATCCTGCATTAAAAAAAGTGAGAGTACTCCATTCTCACCAAACAGGCTGACTGTAATTAGAACATTTCTGAATGATTTTCTAGTCATAAAAGTCATTCAGCTTTGTGTGCTCTGCTATAACAACTTCGATTTTTGATTGTTTTATACATCGATGATGATGAAGCAAATATGATTCATTTCCATCTGTGTGAGGTCACCTTAAAGACAACCTGACACCCCCCAGTGGCCTCTTCTCCCCTGGAAAGCAGACATATGAGGAAAAGATGAAGTGTTCCCACTGACAAACTCATTGGAAACTGAGAAAATATAGGTCAGAGGAAAGGAATTGCTATTAAAGCTCCTGAAAACCTAAATAGCTGAAGAATGAAATCAGGAGATAAAGTGTGTGGAAATAGATTTTAAATTGATTACTGGCTGAATCCTTTTGTTTGACCCTTTGAAGTTACTTCTCTGTGTAGCCAGTTTCCCAGCAAACCTGAAAGTGTTCCATAGTGGATGTGAAGACTACTCAGCACAAAATGCATGAGAGTATCAGGAAATTGGGTGCATAATAAAATGATACCACCCACTCTTCAGTTGAATTTTATGATGAAGACAGCAAAGTACACAGCATACAAAGTGATCTGATATCTAGCATTACAAAATATGCCCAATTTTCCAAACGGGTGTGTACCATTTATGTTAAATCATTGACTGCGCCTAATGACAAAATATAGCCTAACTCATCACCTTAAACTCGCTGCAGTTCTTTTTTTCGAAGTAGTTCTTTTTTTGCCCGATCTACATTTTTTTCCCTCTTTTCTCAAGCTATTAATTCCTTCCTGGAGTTTGGGCAGTTGTGGCCAGCTAGTATCTCAACCAACTGGACATTACTTACCTAAGCCATGATAGTGAGATTCAGCAGGATATTTATCAATGTGGAAAAGTCCTGATGGGTGTTATACGGCCTCAAGCGACATCTGTGTATACACACTTCTGCAGCAGGTCACTGGCTAATTAGTCTGATACCAAAGCAATTTGCAGCATCCGCACAGTTATTCTGGCTGGAATCAAACTATGTACAGGCTGATAATCAAAGCTTGGACATCTGATATTTGTTGTTCAGCTTTTCAATGGATGAACCCACTGAGGTATCAGGGAAGCTTGACCATTTGTAATCCTTAACAATACTTTTTTAAGTCAAATTTTCTTCAGGCAAATGGTTTTTGCTTTCATCTTCCTTTTGTTGTTTTAAAGACCTCTGACATTTGTAACATTGTGAATTTTTCACCCCAGCAATTCCTAACACCTATAAGCCTGACTCTAGTGATTGGGTTTTATTATCCAATTTGAATTTCTTATCACAAGCAAATGCTTACTGAGAGGCAATAAAATGTGCATTAGCTCAGGCCCATGCTGAGTCAATAAGAGCAAGAGATTGGGAAGTACCTGTTGTACCAACAGCGGGAGTTATAGGAATTACATTCTAATATCCCACTTCTCCAAAAAGTGCAACAGCTCAGCGGAAGGCAAAATAAAAATCAAACTCACTGCACACAATCTCCATCTTGAGTAATTAACTTTTGAAAATAAATAAATTTATATACAAAACATATAATTTGCATAGAATGAGTACTTAGCAATATAACTGCAATTTATAATTCATAAATGTTTCAATAGATTTTCATTTTATTTTAAATTCTCACTTAGTGTTCAGCAGACTTGCACATGTCAATATTCAATAAGAATAATTTTGAGGAATGTTACCACACACAGAGCAGGTGCTGAGACAATTGTTAAATCTTAATGGGAATTGTCTTTGGACCAATCGGCCTTACTTGACTGTTGTGCATGTACAGGTTTCATCTTTTAAAAATAGAAACTCTCAGAAGGCTCCAGCAAATGAAAAGGTTAAACTGATGCCACATTGCACTACAAATGCTTCCAGTGACCATTATGGCACATTTTGTTGTATTTTTTTAGACCTTAGACAAGGACATTGGAGACAGTAAGAACTGCAGACGCTGGAAGCTAAAATCAATCAGGCTGTGGAGCTAAAAAGCACAGCAGGTCACACTGCATCTGAGGAGCACAAAAGTCAATTTTTCATCCCTGTGCTTTTCCAGCTCCACATTTAGTAACAAAGACATTAACTTTGTTAATTTATTTAGGGTCTCAAAACTGTATATAATTTGATGAAAAATAATCAATTTGGAAGTCATGACCGAACAAAAGTGACATTGATAAATATAATAACCTGGACTCACATAAAACTCAATAATAACCAGTATTAGCTTCTAAAACTCATCCATAATTCATTGATAACAAGTACTGAATCTATACTCTATCAGGAACTCATTGATACCATAATGAGCAGTAGATGTACAGGTATCGATGATAACCAGTATCAGAGCATCAACACTACCCAAATGAAAAATCTTGATAAAGTAATCAGGATTCAATTAATAATACAACGTTTATTGAAAGTAGTCAGTTTTCGATTTGAAACTGTTGATAGTTGTTCTTGGATCTGTAGCAATACTATATGAGAAATGAGAATGGAAATTAAAATTCCTTCACGAGAAATCTTAAAAGCTTTGGTAATAATTTGGTACTGATTTAACAGAGAGTTAGCATCGTTCCAAGGGCTAGATTATCAGGCAAAGTTACATATCCAAGCTTGTAATCCCTGGAATATAGAAGGTTATGAGTTTTTGATTCGTTTATAAGATAAATAGAGAGAAACTTCTCTTTTGCTGATGCAAGAATATATTACAAAGAAAGTAATCTTAAAGTTAGAGCCAGGTCATTCAGAATCAAAGACAGGAAATATTTCTTTACAGTAACGGTGGTAGAAATATGGAATACGCTTCCATGAAAAGCAATAAATTTTAACTAACTTTAAAAAAAAACACCACTTTTATATCTGAGATTGATGGCTTTTTGCTGGCCAAGGATATTAAGTAATGTGGTGCCATTTCAGGGGGTGGATCAGTTAAACTTTAGATCATTTTTATCTCATTGAATGGCAGAATTGGCTGGAGTGCTGAATTCCCCGATCCTGTTCCATATCCCTCTGTGACCCAAAAGAACATGTGTTGATCGCATAAGTCTTAGCCAGCAAAGGAAAATATATGGTTATGTTTTAACTCGTTGTTCAATAAGTATACTTTACAAAATTGTAACGTTTTAAAAACAACATATGATTTTATTGAAGAATATTATTTTAAAACATTATCTTAAAACACTTGCAAAAATTTCAAGTACTTGGGAATGTATATAATTATGTGCTACCTGTCAGCCATTAAAGTTAACAAAGTGTGAAGCTGGATGAACACAGCAGGCCAAGCAGCATCTCAGGAGCACAAAAGCTGATGTTTCGGGCCTAGACCCTTCATCAGAGCAATTTTGTGCTCCTGAGATGCTGCTTGGCCTGCTGTGTTCGTCCAGCTTCACACTTTGTTATCTTGGATTCTCCAGCATCTGCAGTTCCCATTATCTCTGAGCCATTAAAGTTAATTGATTACTTAATCATTTCACAAAAAGCCTACCAATTTATCCATTTATTATCAAATTGGAACATGATAATAAATCATAGCTAAGATTAGGAATTACAGCAGAGAGGGTTGAGAGGAGATCTGATTGAGGTATATAAAATTATGAGGGGCATTGACAGGGTGGATAGAAAATGGCTGTTGCCCTTAGTTAAAGGGTCCATAATTTTAAGGTGAAGGACAGGAGGTTTAGAGGGGATTTGAGGCAAATTGTTTTCACCCAGGGAGTGGTGGAAATCTGGAATACACGGCCTGAGAGAGCAGTGGAGTTTGGGAACCTCACAGTGTTTAAAACATATATGGATGGGCTCTTGAAATGTCATAAAATTCAAGGCTATGGACCAAGTTCTGGAAAATGAGATTAGTGTGGACAGGTCAGTACAGACTCAATGGGCCAAAGAGACTCTTCTGTGTTCTATGATTCTATGACTGTATGAAACAGGAATAAAAATATGGTCATTTAGTTACTTACAACTAATAAATAATACAGTGGTATTTGATTTCTATCACTGCGAGTAAATGACCAGTTCTTTATGACACCAATTTTGAATATATAACCAACCAATATCTTTGCCCATTGAAAATTCTAAAATATTGGTGATGCCTTTATCCTTGTGTTTTCTTTAAGTTTCAGAAATAACTTTATGTTAATGCACTTTTCACATAATCCTACAATGTCAAAACAATTTTAAATAAGCCGTAATACTCATTGCTTCATCAATAGTTATTGTTTGACTTCACACTGCTAATGTTGTAAAACAGTTCAATTTCAGTAGTTCCACACAGGAATTTCAGCGGTGCATTCTAATGTTACATTACAAGAGTACGACACCAAACAATCTGGAAAAAAATTGCTCACTCAACCATCATTTAAAGTGATATTTAATACTAGTTGCAATGTGATATATCAGAGTATACATTTTGGTAAGTTGCAATCAACAGTTGAAACAGTTTCGTACACTTGGAGTGAATTTTAAGTGATTCTTTTTGCCATTTGACCTGGAGATTAAATTACTCTTTAAATTCATTCAGTGATATGTGTTTACACATGTAGTTAGTAGGTCTTTTTTGCCATTAATATACTGCTATGGTGCTATGTGTTTTTTGTTCATGTTATTATTTGTAGTTGATCACAGGCCCATATGTAGGAGAAAGGATTATCAAGAGTGGACCTTAGAGTCAAGTTGAATTTGAAAGACGCATGACTCTATACAATACACCATTATAGTGTCATCCAATAATTTATTCTTGATCTTTAATAGTAATTTTAAAACTATTCATTATCTTAAAATCACTTAAGTGTCGAAACAGGCCCTTTGGCTCAACAAGTCCACACTGGCACACAGAGCATCCCATCCAGACCTACACCCCTAATCTACACTTCCCTGAACACTGCGAGCAATTTAGCATGGCCAATCCACCAAGCCTGCACATCTTTGGAGTGTGGGAGGAAACTGGAGCACCTGGAGGAAACCCATGCAGACACAGTGAGAATGTGCCAACTCCACACAGACAGTTACCTGATGGAGGAACAAAATCCAGTCCCTGGTGCTGTGAAGCAGCAGTGCTAACCACCGAGTCACTGTGCCACCCCACTGTCAGCTGATAATGGGATGAATGACTTTGGCAGAATTATAATGTTTCTGTGTATGTATATATACAGTATATATTCAGTAAACATGGTGCTCTGCAATAGTCTAAGCAAATTCTATTCTGCTAATTGATTATTAAATGTAAAGTGGATTTAAAAATTACATTTCAAAAATTCCTATTTAGGACAACAATTATCCTCTGTAGTTACATTAGTGGGCAGCTCAAATCAATACACTTGAAATATACAAACCAATCCGTATCTAAGTAAATTGTGTATTACAACTAACCTGCCAATATAAAGCATAGGAACATAATTTCTGAATCATTATAAATAGCTTATAGTAGCCTGATTAACTTGCATTTATATGGAGCTTTTCAGAACTTCAAGATATCCCAGAGTACTGGCAGGCCAACAAAATACTTTTAAACTGTTGTCACTTTTGTAATGGTGGAAACGTAGTCACCAACTTGCATGCAGAAAAGTCCCACAAACAGCAATGGCCAAATGAATGTTTCAGTGATTTTTGCTCACACCAAAATACAGCAACTAGTACTCAACTTTGGAGAAATCATCTCATGTTTATCTACTATGTTGACCCAACCCTGTGCTCACATTCCAACTAAAACTCAAAAGCATGTTCTAAGCTTTCTGGAATCTTCAGAGTCTGAAGCTTGTTCCATCAAGCATCATGGATGCTCAATTTATTTGCCAGAAAGAGGCTGTACATTTGGGCTGTGACAGATTGTAGAAAGCGCTGAAGTTGGCTGGGGATCTTCAATGCGGTCCTTTTTCTAGCAGGAACAGGCACACTGTACATGTCCAATGCAACATATTTTTGTTACTCCTTGCAAGAAGCACAATAGGGATTTCTATAAGTTAGTGCAAATTGAACACCAAATTAACAGTACAGCATGCGTGAATGTAGGATGATGAAAGCAAAGTTTGAGGAAGGCAAATGTGAATGCTTTGTTCATTTTTAATGATGAGCCTGTTTAGACTATATTAACAGGCCTCTGGAAACATTGTTAGTAGTTAACCTGGAACCTGTATGCAGTATTGTAAATCTGGTCCATCCCATTTAGACCATTGTACAAACATTTATGCAATAATCCAGGTAACTGCAATTGGTAGATAAGTGATTGCCAAAACTGATTATTTTCAAGCTCAAGTTCAACAGGTGTCGCATAAATATCTGGTTTTCTTATTGATATTTTTGAATTTGCTTCTGGGGATTGTGGGTGACCCAGTGGAATGAATGGTTCAAAGTAAAGTTAAAGGCCACCTAATGTTGTCTCCTCTGGCCACTCACTGCAAAGCAGTTGTGTGAAATAAATGCTCATGCCTTTAAACCAGTGCTTGATCATTGAACTGTAGCATAAAATTGTCCATAATTTGGTGTTGATTTGCAAACCCACTTAGCAGGGTCACAGTCTCATTGGTATGAGAATGAAGAACTCTTACACTCTGTTATGTTTGTTATAAACCAATACGTCTTAATAACTCTGCAAGTTCCTCAAACCCTCCGAGAACTCAACCTTCATCAAATTCTGGCCACTTGTGCATTCTGGATTTAATTCAGGTCTCCATTGGTGGTTGAGTCTTCATTTAGCTCAGCCCTAAACTTTGGAATTGTTTCCAAACCACTTCATCACGAATTCCCGTTCCTCCTTTAAGAAGCTCCTTAAATTCAACTTTATTGAGCAAGTTTTTCCTCACCTGTTGTAATGTTTCATCCATCAGTTGTGTCAAATTTTGTCTGTTATTACAGCTATAGAGCACCTTGGGGTTTTTTTTACCACATTATAGTCACTATTTAAATAGAAGTTGGAAGCCCCCTTGAGACACATGGTAGTCTCTTAACCTCTAGTATCCTAAAACCCAGTTTCGAATCCCACCTGCTCCACGGATTTGTCATATCATCACTGGTCGCTTAGAGGTATCTACAAATGCAAGTTGGTGTTTATGCATTGAGTAGTTGAACTTGCTGGACTATTATTTGTGTCCATTGCTTTAAACTCAGGTTCAGAATGGCTCCACACTCCAGTAGGAGGAACTTGCCATGTCCACAATTTCAGCAAATTAGCGGGTGTGTGTGTGTTGCTAATATGTGGAAGTGCACAGACTATCAAGTAGCTGGGTGTTACGTCATATAAATTGTCAATATACACAGCGTGTCATACACAGGAGCTTTCGCAAGCTCGAAGGGCCAAATAAACAGAAGCCCCTCTGAATCCTGTTATTTCTCAACGAAACAACAGCAACCCGGCTCCAATGAAGCAAAATGAATTCATTTTCATTGTGTTTTTTTCCCACCTCCCACTCTGTTTATTTCCCAACATTGCGAATTCTGGTATCGCTGTGTATGAATATCATTGGAGCAGACCGAATGGATGGCGAGAACCCCTTGAGAAAGTTGCCTCTCGTCACTCCTCCATCTGATTCCAGACGTCCTCTGTCAATCCGTAAAGTGAAAGCATTGAGCAAGCGCTATGGACTTCGAGAGCTGGGGGAGGGTAAGACTGTTCCTTCCAGCCCAGAGTTGAAACCTGTGGTTCAGAGGCCAGACTAGGTAGAACCTTTGAGGAACGCGGAGTCTGCCCTGTTCCATCACTCAACATATATCCCTGTGCAGCACCCCCAAACCCCCTTGCCATGAACAGGAAAGCACTTAATGCCTGAGAGATACACACACAGGGAAATAAATAAATAACAGAAAAATAACAATGGCAACCTCGCCTGATCTATGCCAGAAGAGCAAGGGTAGACAGGGATATAACATGCTGTCTCCTACACAGACCTCAGCGTCTCTCTCTCACACAGTCACACGCACGCACACAGTTTGTTGGGGGGGGGGGGGGGGGTCCTGAAACCAGTCAGAAGGCAAAGCTCACACTCACCCAGGACGAAGTAAGGCAGCTCGGTGTTCTCCAGGTCATCGACCACGACCACCTCGCCGGGGAAGTCGTTTCTGACCGAGAAGAGGAGTTTGGGCTCGGCGGACAACGGCGTGTGGATGCTCAGGTCGTTCTCCCGCAGGAAAGGCAGCGCCGACACGCTCACCGTCTTCAGTTTGCACTCGCCGTCCTTGGCAGGCAGCTCCCCGTCCCCGGCGTCGAGGCCGGAGGCTAGCACGGCCCATAGCATGGCCCCCAACATCAGCAACAACAGCGGCAGCCGTGCTACTGGTACCATCATAATCCCAGCACAGCACCCCCTTCCTGTCCCTCCCATCCTTCTCCGAATAAAACAGCAAAATATCACTGTGCTGCCTTCCCAGCCTCACACATACAGATTGCAAAACAAAAATAAGGGCTCAGCCAGCAGTCGGCTTGTTAAAAGGAGGATGGGGCAGGGGGTGGGTTGAGTTGGGGAGGGGTGTTGGAGGGGAGCTAACTGCGCACTGACAACTTGGGAGCAAGCCGAGACTGCAACTCCATTCAAATACTCCACGGCAGGACCCACGGCTGGAGTGAACAAGGTGGGGGGGGGGGGGGGGGGAGGGTTGGCACTAGCTCTGGCATTGATCCCTCCTCCTGCCTTTGAAACCTATCCCTCTCTCCCCACCACCACCTCCCCTCTTCCAAACTGGAAGTGATCCCGGATTTTTTTTATATAAAGGACAGGGAGAAATAAAGATTCAAGCCTCGTTTGTTTAATCCCAATCGGTATTCTTTTTCTCATGTATATGTGTGTGTGTGTGTGTGTATGGTCGTCTTATTTTCTGCGCAGTTCCCATGGAAGGAGGGAGGGGACAATCCACGTGTAAAAAGGGAGAGGCACTCAGTGGTAGAGAGAGAGAAAGGGAGGGGGATGGAAGTCAGCTTGTGATTTGGAGAGTAGACCATCTCTGAGCTGAGGAGAAGATCCCAGCTCTCTACTCTCCTTGGGGAACTCTGGACCTTCTGGACAAACTGAACATCCTCGTCCGCTTCGACCCCTGGTAAGTGACAGCCCTGTTTCTGAGAACCCTCACCCTCACCCACATCTCTTTACTCGCCCACCACCAGCACCTTAGCCTTCTGCTGACCCCCCGAGCCATTTCCTTCCAACAACCAACCCCCCGCCCCGACCTTTCCCACCAAGCTCAGGTGGAGCCCGGGTAGAGAGAGAGAAAAGCTAAGCTCACCTGCAGTGAGGCAAGAGTCAAACCTCTCTCCCGCCCCATCTCCTCCACTCGTGTATGTACCTGGCTGGTTCGGTTTCGCATCAATACTTGTGCCATCAAGTGGATCATCCCTCCCAAGCACAGGCGTTACAGGCTAGGTATTAATATTGAATATGATTTCCCCTGAAATCAGTGAGATAAATTGACGATTTAACATTCTGCTGAGTGTTTGGTTCTGAGTAAACTGGGTGAGAGAACTACGTAGATTCCTTCATATTCATGCGTTGTGTTAGCATGTTTCATTGCGATTAATGAATACGCTAAGTGGAAGTCTCCTCAACTATTATTCTTCCAGCACAGGTCCGGATACTGCGTGGAAAGCGGTCCCTTCTCCTCTCCCGCTGCCCCGGCGTTACTTCCACTCTGGCAGATTGAGAGAGCGCACGTCCTTGACTCTGAATTCCATCAGATTCAGGGAAGACCAAGCCCTCTGGATGTACTTCGGACGTTCATTCTCCTCCTTCATATCCTAGCAGCATTCCCGATTCCCCAGCACGCACACACACAGCCACACACACACACACACACACACACACACACACAATCTCCCGGGATTCAGAGTGGGATAATATTCTGAAACTTTCTGCTGTTGGAGGTTTCGGGGAGCGTCGTGGGTAAGGGGATTGCATGGGGAGGGAGGTGCGTGAGGGGGCGTGAGGGATGAATGATCCATTCAGAGGTGGAGTGAGGTGGGTATGGTCTATCCTATTCCCCACCATCCTTTCCCTGGAACAGCCCCCGGTCTGTGCTGTCTGAGGAAGGTATTCTAATACTGGGGGATGTTGGCGGCTGGGAATAAAGTGGTTCCTTTCTGGACAATGTCCAGAAGTTGAATTGTGACTAAACTGAGGGAGCGAGCAGCAATCGTCCAAATAATGCTGTCCCATTCAGCACGTCCATTCCCTCTGATACGTACATTATACAGTGGCATGAGGAGGGCTATATGGCGAGAGTAGTCGTTCTGGATACGACTGGGCCAGGCACAGAGATAGATAGATAGATAGACAGACAGACAGACAGACAGATAGATAGACAGACAGACAGATTGATAGATAGATAGATAGACAGACATAGATAGACAGATAGGTAGATAGATAGATAGATAGATAGATAGATAGAAGGATGGAGGTAAGCGGGTGATTCCGTCCCCGGAAAGGTGGCTGAGTGACAGGTAGAGGACAGGTTTGTACAGCCTGCTACCGAAGCGCTCTCTCTCCCTCTCCCCACCCCAGGGTGGGGTGAGCTGCTGCGTGGGCTTTGCCGGTATTTTAACCCCAAAACCTGACAAGTAGAGCGGGCCAGAGAAAGGAGGTGGCCGGAGCGTTTCACCCGCTCTCCCCGCCGATCCGCTCGCCCGTGTCTCCCGGTGCTCCCAGCTGAAGCAGGTGAGCTGTCCGCCGCAGCCTGTGCTGAAATGGAGCACCCGGAGAATGGAGGGAGCAGGCGGCGGTACGCCACGGTGGGGAGGGAAGGGTGGACACAGCCCCGGGGTCAGGAGCCGATTTGAAGGAACGAGAAGGGGCAGAATCAACTAACGTCAGGTCATCTACATAACTTCACTGAGCTGAGTAACAAGCCCGGACTCAAAAGCACTTCACGTTCCAATTTGGATTCAATTCTGTCTGCTAACTGGCGTTAATTTCTTTGGATTACACGAAGCCACGTATCTTTTCTTTTCTCTTTTAAATTGTTATTGTCATATTCTCTACGTTTGCTTGTTTTTATTCCTTCTGTCAAACGCAAAGGTTGGAGCTGTTTGATTGCAGCACCAATTAACTGTTTGTGCGGTGGGTCGATTTGAAACAGCGGTGCCTATGAGGAAATCATTGGATGGGAGGCTGAGAGATCCGATAGGCAGCATGTAAGGAGGCTGGTTTCTCAGTGACGCTCACTCTCCCCCGCCACCCCTCTCCTCTCCTCCTGCCCAACACCACCCTCCCAAACATCGAGCACCCCCACCCCTCCCCTTGGGTTTATAAATGCAGAGTTCGGAGCTCTATCTGCATTTGGTCGCTCCGCTTTCTGGTCACACAGAGCCAGGCGAGGAGCGCCCGGGGAATCTAGGAGGGGATTTTATTTTTATCTTGAGCAAACCGAGCAGCAAACCGAGCGACGTGGGGCAAAGGGTGACCCGACAGACAACATGTGACCAGTGGGTGGGAGAGAACGGATGGACTTCCTCTCCGGAATCTTTAATTCTCGGGGCATCTGTCACCCGTCTTCAAAGGAGCCCGTGCGAGCCACTTGGGCTCACGTTTTGGATGGGGGGACCAAACCCAGCCGGTCGCTAGTCCGTCCCCAGGATACAGACCCTCTCCACGGAAGTGAATGATCCTAGTTGTGGCTTTGTCCCAATGGGCTCCTCGAAGTAAGCGTGGGAAAGGGATCGTGGTGAACGTTACTTGCCTTTATCCACCCCATCCCAGTCCAGCCACATCTGCCTTTTCTCTCTCTCTGTCTTTCACTCTCTCTCTCTCTGGATGTGCGTCCTGCCCCAGGAAGGCTTTGTAAGATGACTTGCGCCGGCTTGCCCAGCCGGCGGTTGAGAGGTTCACTTTGCACAGTCGGGAGACCAGATCGGAGTGCCATGGGTCCACCAGCCTTCGAGAGACTGTGTCAGAAAGGTCAGTGCTGTCGGGTTCGTCAAGGGGACGTGCCGCCTTGCCGCTCCTCGATTTGGGAACTGCGAAGGCGGGGAGGGATGTCGGCAACTTGCAATCCCTCTGCTTTCTTCCCCAGACTAGCCCTCCGCACACCCCACTCCCTCCACACACCACCGCCCCCCCCACAACACCACCACCCCCCCAACCTTCCTGTCCATCCCCTGCCCAATTCCCAGCTACTCGCTTTCAAGAGCCCGAGAAGGGCTGCCAAGTTCAGGATTGGCAGCAGTTTTGTCGCTGGTTCCCTCAGCTCGGAGAAGTAATGCAACGCCTTGGGACTAATTTGGGATCTCAGCACACCAGAGTCAAACCGGAGGGGCGGCTGATTAACCCTTCGAAGACCGCGTTCGTCTCTGTGCGATCTCCTTGAAGACAGTCTGCGCCCGACGTGCAGGGGAATGGGAGAGGAGAAGAAGTTAAAGATTTGTTTTAACTAATTCCACCGTCTCTTTCTGTGGAAACAGCTAGGAATTACCTCTAAGCGCATTTAAGGTCAAAGGCAAAGTCGCTTTTTGCTAAAATTCTGTCACATTAAATGTCGGTTGTTTCAATGTGATAATAAGTACAGCAAACACGTTTATTAAAACAGTGCTCAAGCATGGTTTCCCTTATTAATTGTTGTGTGCCTGTGCCTCAGACATATCACTGCAGTATCAAATGTGTTTGTGCCTGCGTGTATACGTATCTACCTGTGTGTATATCTGCGGCTGTGCGTGTGCCTAGGTATGAGCCTCTGTAACTGTCTTTCAGTTTATTCCTTTTTGTCAGTTCAGTGTGGTCATTGACATAAGGATGTACTTGCCAGTGTTTGGGAGGAGGAAAGCTTTCTTTTTCCCTGAGATTCTGCATCTATCAGTCCTAGCTGTCAAAATACTGGTGTCTATCTGGTGTGTGCAGCTGTTTGTTTTTAAAAAAAATGTCAGCGCCTGACTGCGTATTTGCCTGTTTGTGTGTGTGCGTGTGGTTTCTTGAGATTTTACTCAAGCCCATAATGTGTGGATGTGGGTTAAAGCTGTTTGTCTACCTCCTTGAATACTTGTCTACGTCTACAACAAAACCGAGAGAATTACCTTATTTAACTTGGTGTTCCGTCGTGTGTGTATGTACACCTGGTTGTCCAGCTAAGATCTGTGCCTCTGTGTCAGTATATTGCGTTTCAGTAGATCCTTGTCTCTCTGTATGTGTATTTGTGTTCAGATACAGTAACCTTTCTGGCTATATTTCATGTTTCAACACAGCCCTTTTTCTGTGTGTACATCTGGTTCTAATCTATTTGAATACATTCTGGGTGTGTGTTTGTGTTTTATATTGACTGCAGTCTGGGTGTATGTTTGACTGTGTCGGTGTGGAGTACATTCTGTGTGTGTTTGCGTTTTATGTTGAGTGGATTCTTTGTGTATGTTTGGCTGTGTTTTATATTGAGTTTTAGATTGTACGTGTTTTACTGTGTTTTGTGATTAACATATCCTGGGTATGTGTTCCACTGTATTATGCGTAGTCTATTATGAACGTATGTTTGGCTGTGTTCTGTGCCCTTATATTCTGGATGTGAGTTTGGCTGTGTTTTATGTTGAGTATAGTTCATGTGTGTGTTTGGGTGCATTTTATGTTAAGCATATTGTGTGTGTGTTCGGCTGTGTCTGTGAGGAGTATATTCTGAGTGTGAGTTTGGCAATGTCCGCATGGCGTGTACTCTGGCTGTGTGCTTGGTTGTGATTTGTATTGAGCAGATCTGATTATTTGTCAGGCTGTGTTTTGCCAATGTGTCTCTGTGAGTGTGTATACTGACCTGCCTGACTCTGGAGAGGTCACGGGGCACGATATAATCGCCCCACTCCCGTCCTCTATACCCTGACAAATCCATTCTGCACCATTCCGTTTTTGCTCTGTGTCACGGTTCCTTTCCTGGACATCAAACTTTTCCCCTGTTCCGAAGAAAAGTCACCCGACTGGAAACGTTAACTCTTGCTTTCTCTCCTTACAGATGCTGCCAGATCTGCTGAGTTTCGCCAGCAAATGCTGGTTTTGTTTCAGCTCTTCCCCTCCCCTGCTCGGAGAGATTTGATGTTTTTTTTCAAAAAAAAGAGGATGTCCTTGTTCTTAATGTATTTCTTTTTAAACTGGAACAGGTCTTGGGAGAGTGCAAGGAGAATGAAGAGGAAGAGTCCCAGATGGAAGGATGAACTGGCGGCTTGTTGATCTCGTCTCCTTGCTGTTCCTATGGGACAGGCTGGCTTTAACCCTTCACTGCTGGGCACTTCTGGTACTTTCCTGCCATCACCAACACCAGCATGCCACCAGCCCTCTCGACTGGCTGCTCTCAGACAAGGGACCTTTCCACCGCGCTCGGGATTATTCCAATTTCCTAGACAGATACCGCCAGGGATTTACTACCAGATATAAAATCTACAGGTAAGAGTGGCCCGGGCGGACGTGCTGCGCTAGAGCTTCAACAAAACAAAAAAAGCTAAAACGCTACGAGTACTTACCAAGCCAGATAGCATCTGTAGAGAGGAAACCAGCGTTGAGGGTGACAGCTAGAGCTTTGAATCTGTTTCAAGTTTGTTTATTTTAGACTTTTTTATTGCTAATTTTGTTTCTGTTTAAAGTGTACCTTTAAGACCCGTCCAGGGCGCCTGTAAATCCGTTCTAAAGAGCCATCCGTCCCTAGCGAAACCATCAATGATGCCAGGTACTTGAAAAGTGGCGTGTGTGTTTTCCTTTTAAAAGTCGGGCTATGAAGGCTCATCTTTATTCGGTTCCAACGCTCAGCTCCGCGTGCTCACGACTCCCCCTGATGAGGGGATTGGGATCTGCAGTCCCTACGCCGCCAAAGGGGCTCGTTGCTTAATCACATCCACACATTATATACATATAGCTGCCGACTGTGCAGATTCAAGAAGAGGCTAAAAAAAATCCTCGTTTGCGTTACAGACCTGTGGGGACAGGAGGCGTTCCTCCGGTGGTCGTTATCTGGAGTAGATAACGCAAGGATGAACCACTAACAGCAGTGCGGTTGAAAATTATAACTGACGACTGCACTCTCTCTCTCTCTATATATATATACATATATATATATATTCACACAGCTTCACTGGAACTATCACATTCCAGTTCTTAATTGTAAATTACCGGAATAAATCTGCAGCAGTGACTCCTATTTCCTTCAGCCAAACGTACATTTTTAATGTACAAATATATGACTGGTTTCAAAAAGTGCTGGTAGCATCTAATGATACAGGAAAAGATTGAGGATGTGTGTAAAATTCACAGAATGTAGAATGTGATAAACACTTTGGCCTGATTTGAGGCCATAATTGAAACCCTGGATTTAGTTTTAAATTGAGTTTCGCTCTTCCGGCTTGTTGAATTTGACGCCAGTCCGTAACTGCCGTATGTCTGTAATGTCCACCTGTCCAACCAATTTCAGCCTACAGCCCTCTGCCAGGTAGCTGTTATCTTGAACTTCCAGCATCTGAATACCTGTATTATAGATTCCAGCTGACGCCCTGCTCTAGGCACATGTTCACCTCCAAACACAAAGTATCTAGTTCCTCCCATTAGACTGGATCCTGCTTTAAACTCAGGTAGCCTGACGACCTGACTCTAATCAATCTCTTGTTGTTGGCAATGGCTTACCTCATGTTCTGCAATGTTCCAGCCATGATATGCAGGATTTTAACCATACCATAAGATTGCATTTTCTTTGTAGTTTCTCAAAAAATGCTCCAAACAAGTTACTTTTTATTTCATTCTTGATATAATTACTTTGCCAGTTACATGTTTTACAGGCAATAAGTATCAAACGCTATGATTATTGGTAATTAATATATGTCCTAACAGTTCTTTCACAGCATCATTGCACTTCCAAAGATAAAGTTTTCTGATAATCTGATAATATTCATAATGGCAGGTACATTAAACCATTCATCCTAAAGTGAAACTTTATTTGATTTGATCAGTCCTGCTTAATGCTGTGATCTAATTGTTGTCATTCCTGCTGCAACCTGCTGGTTACTTAATAGTTAAAGAGTCTTGCAGGTTGGCAATTGAGGATTTCTAATGTTCTGACTCTTGGTCAAATCATAACAGCGTGAAATGGCTGCATTATCTTTCTCCTTATTATAACGTCCAAGTATAGTATTCCACATCCCTATTTTCCTCGAGAGTATAGGGCAGAAATTTTCAGCCATAAAGCGGTCTCACTGGATGAGAATACAGGTTGCAGATAAGACAGAAAAATAACCCTAATTCTGCAGCACTTAACAATTTCTGACCTAACGTTCAATCAAAACCACATGATTAGATTCAACTCTATAACTTAATTAGGCCTCAAGTGTCCATTATCATTCTAACATGCATAAGCTATCTATGCACCTCAATTAGATACCAGTCAACAATTTTACTTTTAGACATCCAGCTACTTAATCCTATTTGTCTATTGATCAAAAGTTTTATAGTTTGGATTTATCTATCGTGCTTGAGGGATTTTACATTGAATGTCACAATTCAAAGTGTTACTTCCCGCTGGTTCTTCTGGCTTTGATTACTTGCCCTCTCTCAAGGACATGAATTGGGGATTCATGACATGCTGTGGATCCCAAACTATCTGTGAGCAATTTAGCAGTAACACTTACTTTCAAAAAGTGCCTTTTACTTCAGGAAAGGCAAATAGTCCTGTGGAGCTTAACAGAGGAATAATGACAACAATTAGACATATCGACAAAGGGAGAGACATTAGATTAGATCAGATTAGATTCCCTACAGTGTGGAACAGGCCCTTCAGCCCAGCAAGTCCACACCACCCCTTGCAGCATCCCACCCAAACCCATCCCCCTTTAACCCACCCCTGAACACTACAGGAAATTTATCATGGCCAATCCACCTAGCCTGCGCATCTTTCGACTGTGGGAGGAAACCAGAGCACCCGGAGGAAACCCGCACAGACATGGGGAGAATGTGCAAACTCCGCACAGACAGTTGCCCGAGGCTGGAATCGAACCAGGGTCTCTGGTGCTGTGAGGCTGCAGTGCTAACTACTGAGCCACCGTGCCACCCCAAAGGTCAACTGAATGTGTGGTCAAAAAACTGGGCTGCGAGGGAAGACTTAACAGAGAACTGGGAGATGAAAAGGAATTTATAGAGTGTGTGGCCCTAGTTTGCATTAGCTGAAAGCATAGTCTCTAATTCAGAGGTGAAATGAGGAGCATACGTATCAGTTAAAATAAAATGCATTAGAAATACTCAGTAGATGTGGCAGCATTTGTAGAGAATGAAACATAGTTAACATTTCAGATTAAATGACCTTTCATCAGATGGAGTTGCAGACCTGAACCATTTCTCTCCACAGGTGCTTCCAGACCTGCAAAATATTTCTGGATTTTTTCCATCTTAATTTCACACTTCCAGCATCTGCACTATTTTATTTCGATACTTGTAGGATGTTAACTGATTTAAATATTGTTCTCATGAGCTCATCTGAGCTCTTCAAGAAGCAGATCCTGCTTCACTCCATCCATTACTTGCATCCATTATTGTCTTTAAATTTGGGTTTGAGCATTTATTATAATGAGTTACAGTTCAATGTGGAATTTACAAAGGTCTAGTTTTGCAGTCAGCGGTTAAGAGATGGTGATTACTCCTGACCTCGTGGTGTGAGGTATTGTTGGTATTTCATGAGAGCAGAAACAAAATCTAACATGGAAAAGCTATTTAACGGTTTCCTTTTGTAGAGTCTCTCAAATTTTATCGATGGATTTATTTCTAATTACTCATTAAACATCTCAGAAGGCAAAGCTCATGTCCAAATGTGACCCAAATCTTCAACATATGTTTGCAATTCCCAAGGTTATCAGTTGGACATTTTAATGCATTCTTCAAATCTGACTGACTGAATTCCAGAGATAAATTTTCACAGTCCAAGTGGCATTATGTCCCAGAGAGCTTCGCCATCAATAGAACCACTTGTACTTTTAAATTACAAACATTGTCTTGGGAAACCATCTATCTTGCACTATTTGGAAAGAATTAAGGAATAAATCTGTATATTTCATAAATGTGCCATTTTATGACACAAAAATAATTCTATGGCTCTCTAGATGCATTTGTAAATATTTGTTTAGATTATGCCTCTGCAAAGAACTTTGATTTACTCTGAAGTTTTGTTTTACAAATGCATGTTGCTGTTCATTTGTATCTGTGGCCAACTCACTGCTGCAACTAGTTCCCCTGACATCAACGACAATGTTATGTCATTTGAAATATTTAAATCACTTTACATTGTTTCCAACAACATACCAGGGTTTTGATTTGCTAATCCTCATGTTCAATCTCTTTTTGTTGATGCTAATTTTTAGAGAAGCTTTTCTTAAATCATCCAAAGGACATGGGCATCATTTCTCATCTCAAAAGCATTTGTGAAGGTGGTGTTTACTGTTTTTTTGAATCACAGCATTCTATGTGATGTAGATGCATCAAGGGAGTGAGTTCCCTGATTTTGACGAAGTAATGGAATTTTGGTAGAGTTCCCAGTCAGAATAGTATATAACTTCAAAGAAAGTTAAAGATGCTGTTCTTCCCATTCCTCTGCTATCCCTGACCTTCTGTGAAGTAGAAGTTGTAGGTTTGGAAGATGTTATTGAAGATTTTTGGTGCATTGCTGCAATGCAACTTGTAGGCGGTGCAAAATGCTCCACTGTACATCATTGGTAGAGGGAGTGAATACAAAATGGATCAGATGGGATACCAATCTTGCAGCCTGCTTTGCCAGTGGCCTTAAGCTTCTGGAGTGTGTTCTTTGAGGTATTTATTGAAGAATAATCATTTTTATTCAGCTAATCAATTAAGTAGTTGTTTGTATTTAATTTTTATATGTTGATGTACATTTATCTTCCATTTTAACAATATCTTCTGTAGGTAATGAAAGGTAGTATGTTTTATATATAGCATGCTATTGAAACTTTTTTTTAGACTCAATTAATTAAGGTCAAATATAAGGTACAAAGTGAAATGGCTAGTAGATTTAGAAAAGTTATTGCACAGCAGGATCAGCCAGGTAGATGGATGACTGTCAGGAAAGGTAAAACGGTAGTTCAAAGTCTCCAGTGGCTATTCCTCTGTCAAATAGATATTCAGTTTTTGGAACAGTTGAAGGGGACAGTCTCTCGAGACAAATGAAAGGGCCAGTAGTTATTGGACACTTGTAATGATTTCTATGTCAGGCAGCATTCAACAAGATTTAACAGAATTATTGTTATTGGGGAATCTCCTGTCAGGATCATAGACAGGCAATTCTATGGCGATGATTGTAAATTTAGGATGTTTTATTGCTTTCCCAGTGCTAGCGTTAAGGGCATTTCTAAGTGTTTGAAGCATATGGTTAAAGGTGAGATTGAGAAGCCAGAAATTATGGCACACAATAGGAAAAAGATTAAAGCAGTACAAACTGAATTTGAGAGCCTAGGCAGAAGATTAAAAATTAAAGCCTAAAAATTAAAGCCTGGGTTACTCCTAAAGCCAAACTCAAACGAGGGAAAGAACAAATGGTTAAAGGAGATAAATCAATAGCTGAAGAGCTGGTGTATTGTTCAGGGATAATGGGAACTGCAGATGCTGGAGAATCTGAGATAATAAAGTGTGAAGCTGGATGAACACAGCAGGACAAGTAGCATCTTAGGAGCACAAAAGCGGACGTTTTGGGCCTAGACCCTTCATCAGAAAATGGGGCTGGGGAGAGGGTTCTGAAATAAATAAGGATAGAGGAGGAGATGGATCGAAGGTGGATAGAGGAAAAGTAGGTGGAGAGGAGACAGACAAGTTAAAGGGTTAGGGATGGAGCCTTTAGAGGTGAGTATCGGTGGGGAGGTAGGGAGGGGATAGGTCAGTCCGGGGAGGACGGACAGGTCAAGGGGGCAGGATGAGGTTAGTAGGTAGGAAATGGAGGTGCGGCTTGAGGTGGGAGAAGCGGATAGGTGAGAGGAAGAACAGGTTAGGGAGGCGGGGACGAGCTGGGCTGGTTTTGGGATGCAGTGGGGGGAGGCGAGATTTTGAAGCTTGTGAAATCCACATTCATGTTATTGGGCTGCAGGGTTCCCAAGTGGAATATGAGTTGCTGTTCCTGCAACCTTTGGGTGGCATCGTTGTGGCACTGCAGGAGGCCCAGGATGGACATGCCATCTAAGGAATGCGAGGAGGAATTGAAATGGTTCGCAAATGGGAGGTGCAGTTGTTTATTGCGAGCCAAGCGTAGGTGTTCTGCAAAGCGGTCCTCAAGCCTCCGCTTGGTTTCCCCAATGTAGAGGAAGCCACAATGTGTTCAGTGGATGCAGTATACCACATTAGCAGATGTGGAAAGTCATCTTGGGGCCTGGGATGTGGGTGAGGGAGGAGGTGTGGGGGCAAGTGTAGCACTTTCTGAGGTTGCAGGAGAAAGTGCCGGGTGTGGTGGGGCTGGACGGGAGTGTGGAGTGGACAAAGGAGTCCTGGAGAGTGTGGTCTCTCCAAAAGGTGGACAAGGGTGAGCTGGAAAAATGTCTTTGGTGGTGGGGTCAGATTGTAGATGGCAGAAGTGTCGAAGGATGATGCATTGTATCTGGAGTTTGGTGGGGTGGTATGTGAGGATGAGGGGTTTCTCTGTTGGCGCTTATCGCGGGGACGGGGTGTGAGGGATGAGTTGTGGGAAATGTGGGAGACATGGTTGAGGGCATTCTGGATCAGTGTGGGGGAGATGTTGCGGTCCTTGAAGAACAAGGACATCTGGGATATACGTGAGTTGAATGCTTCATCCTGGGAGCAGATGCAGTGGAGGCGAAGGAATTGGGAATAGGGGATCGAATTTTTGCAGTAAGGTGGGTGGGAGGAGGTATATTCTAGGTAGCTGTGGGAGTCGGTGGGCTTGAAATGGACATTGGTTTGTAGGTGGTTGCCTGAGATGGAGACAGAGATGCCCAGAAAGGTGAGGGATGTGTTGGAGATGGTCCAGGTGACCTTGAGGTTGGGGTGGAAGGTGTTGGTGAAGTAGATGAATTGTTCAAGTTCCTCTTGGGAGCATGAGGTGGTGCCAATACATTCATCAATGTAACGGAGGAAGAGGTGGGGTTGAGGGCCAGTAACTCTGAACAACTAAATTTCAATGCAAGTGGTATTACAGGTAAGGCTGATATTTTCAGGGCATGTTTCAGGACATGGGATTGGGATGTCATAGCTATTACTGAAACTTGGCTGAGAGATGGACAAGATAGGCAGCTCAACGTTCCTAGTTTTAGATGTGATAAGAAGGATAGAAAAATAGGCAAGAAAGGAGGGGTGGCATTTTTGATTAAGGAATACACACTGCTCTTACTAGGGAAGATATTTCTGAAAAAGCATCCAATAAAAAAATATGGGTTGAAATTACAAGTAAAAAAGAAAAGATCACTTTGATGAGATTTTCCAAAGAGGCCCCGCAATAGTAAGAGAGAAATTGAGAAACAAATCTGTAGGGATATCTCCGAAATATCCCAGCATAATAAGGTTGTAATATTAGGGGATTTTAATTTTCCAAACATTGAATGAAACTACCAAGCTGTTAAAGGTTTGGATGGTGAAGAATTTGTCAAATGTGCTCAAGAATATTTTCTTCATCAATATATGGATGCTCCTACTTGAAAAGGAGCAAAACTAGACCTGCTTTTGAGCAATAAAGCAGGGCAAGGTGACTAAAGTAAAAATGGGAGAACAGTTTGTATCTAGCAATCATAATTCTTATTGTTTCAA
The DNA here is from genome assembly GCF_030684315.1 of Stegostoma tigrinum. NCBI lineage: Eukaryota > Metazoa > Chordata > Chondrichthyes > Orectolobiformes > Stegostomatidae > Stegostoma > Stegostoma tigrinum. Next base: position 15,909,571 of record NC_081361.1, read on the forward strand.
AATAGCTATGGAAAAGGATAAGTCTCCCATAAAAGTTAAAGTTTTTAATTGCAGTAAGGCAAATTTTCATGGTATGAGACAAAACATTTCAAGTGTTGATTGGAATGGACTGCTATCAGGTAAAAGGATGTCTAACAAGTTATCTCTAACAAGTAGGAGGTGGTCAGGAGTGTGATGGCAAGAGTTTAGAGACATTTTATTCCTGTTAGAGTGAAGGGTAAGGCTGGTAAGATTAATGAACAATAGATAAATAAAGATATTGAGGTTCTCGTCAGGAATAAAAGAGAATTTATTTTTCGATATAGACAGCTTGATTCAATTGAATTTCTCAATCAATGCAAAGAGTACTGGGCATTCTTAAGACAGAAATCAGGAAAGCAAAGAGGGGATATGAGATAGCTTTGGCAGATAAGGCCAAGAATAACCCAAAGGGATTCTATAAATACATTAAGAGCAAGAGGGTACCAGGAGAGAGGGTTGGGCCTTTTAAAGATCAAGGATGCTGCCTTTGTGTCAAACCCTGGAAATGGGAGCGATACCAAATAAATATTTCACATCAGTTTTATTTTTCTGTGGAGCAAAAACAAAAGGAGTCTAGACAAGGAAGAGAAATAAACTTTGATGTTTTAAAAACAGTTCACTTTACAGAAGAGGAAGTTCATGAGATCTTAAAGAATATAAAAGTGGATAAATCTCCAGGACCTGATCTAATCCACCCCAGAATGTCGTGGGAGATAGGGGAGGAAATTATGGTATCCCTTGCAAAAACATAGGCCTCATCTATAGTTATGGGTGAGGTGCCCGATGACTGGAGGGTGGTTAATGTTGTAACTTCGTTTAAGAAAGGTTGTCAGTAGAAACCAGGGAACTATAAACCTGTGAGCCAGACATTTGTTGTGGGTAATTTCTTGGAGGTGATTATAAAGGTTGGGATTTATAGACATTTAGAGAGGCAAAAATTGATTAGGGATGGTCAGCATGGTTTTGTGCATGGGAAATCATATCTCACAAATTTGAGTTTTTTGAGGAAGATACCAAAAAGGCTGATGATGGCAGAGCAGTAGACATTGTTTATTTAGATTTTAGTAAAACCTTTGATAAGGTTCCGCATGGTAGACTAATTAATAAAGTTAGGTCACATCGGATTCAGTGTGAGCTTGTCAATTGGGTACATAATTGGCTTAATGGCAGGAGCAGAAAATAATGGTGGAGGGTTCCTTTTCACATTTGAAGCCTGCGATCAGCAATGTTCCACAGGGATCGGTTCTAGGTCTTCTTTTGTTTGTCACTTATATAAATGATTTGGATGAGAATATTAGAAAGTAGGTTTGGAAATGTTGTGGATGACACCAAAATTGGTGGCATTGTAGACAACAAAGGAGGTTTTCTAAGATTACAAAGGGGTTTTGATCAAATGGGCCAAAGGGCTGAAAAATGGCAGAAGAAGTTCAATCTGGATAAACGCGAGGTATTGCGTTTTGGTACAACAAACAATGGTATGAGTTATTCAATTAATGGTAGGACCTATGTTGTAGAACAAAGGGATCTAGGGGTGCAGGTACATAATTCTTTAAAATTTGCATCATATATAGACACGATGGTTAAAAAGGCATTTAGCATATTTGCCTTCATTGCTCAGTCCTTTCAGTGTTGGGGCATTATGTTGAGGTTGTACAGGACATTGGTGAGGCCTCTTCTGGAGTACTGAGCCCAGTTCTGATCACCCAGTTCCAGGAAGGAGATTATCTAGCTGGAGATGATTCAGAAGAGGTTTACCGGGATGTTGCTGGGTATGGAAGTTTTGAGTAATATGGAAAGTCTGGATAAGCCGGAACTTCTTTCACAAAAGTGTAGGAGATTGTTAGAAGTTTACAAAATAATGAGAGGCATGGATTGAGTTGATGGTAGGTGCCTTTTCCAGAAGAAGGGGAATATCAAGGCTAGGGGAGAGATTTTTAAGGTGAGAGAAGAGAGATTTAAAAAGACATTTGAGGTAAATTTTTTACACAAAGGGTAGTTCGCGTGTGGAATGAACTTCCTGAGGAAGTGGTGGATGCGGGTACAATTACAACATTTAAAAAACATTTGGATGGATATATCAATAGGAAAGGTTTAGAGGGACATAGGTCAGGGGCAGGCAGGTGGGACCAGTTTCGTTTGGGATTATGTTCAGCATGGACTGTTTGGACTGAAGGGTCTGTTTTTGTGCTGTATGATTCTATGACTCTATGAGAGCTCTTGGAGCAGCACCCATTCAGGCACTGGGCAGTCTTCTGTCACAGTCCTAACTTTAAGGAGGCACCAGATGAGTTTTTCACAGCAAAATCTCCAGCCTCAGACTCCTCTTCTAGTTACTATATTGATGTAGTTGGTCCAGTTCATTTTCTGGTCAATGGTAATCTCCAGGTTGTTGATAGTGGATGATTCAGCAATAGTAATGCCATTCAATGTCAAGTGGCATTAGTTGGAAATTCTCTTGCTCGAGATGGTCATTGCCTGAATTGTGAAGTTCAAATGTTACTTACCACTTATCGGCTCAAGCCTGAATGTTGTCCAGGACATGTTACATTTGGACGTAGACTGCTTCAGTTCTCAGGGTGTTGTGAATGGGATTGAACAATGTGCAGTCATCAGCAAACATCTCTACTTCTGAACTAATGATGAAAGATTAAGCAAAGAAAAATGTCCTTCTCAAGTTATGTCTTCACAAAAGAAGACACAAATAATATCCCAATAGTATAGGGAACCAATAGTATAGGGAAGGAGAAATGGATGAAGTTAATATGAATAAGGAAATATCATTGGGGAAACTAATGGGGATTATGGGCAGATAAATTCTCAGGGCCTAATAAGCTTCATCCCAGAGAAGTAAAGGAAGCGGCCCTCAAAATAGAAGATTCATTAGTGGTCATCCTTCAAAATTCTATAGACTCTGGTGTAGTTCCTATGGATTGGAAAGAAGTTAATGTAATCCTACTATTTAAGAGAGGCAGAGATAAAACAACAAATTACAGATCAGTTAGCTAGATATCAGTCATTGAGAAAAATGCTCAAGTCCATTTTTAAAGATATGCTCCCACAGCAAGTTGTAGATAGTGAAAATATCTGAGAAAGTCAGCGTGGATTTGAAAAGGAAGAGTTGTGTTTGGGAAATCTGCTGGAATGTTTTGGGGATGTAACAAGTAGAATGGATAACAGGGGAGCCAGTGGATGTTGTTCACTTGGATTTTCAGAAGGCCTCAGATGACATCCCGTGTAAGAGAATAGCAGGAATTTAAAGCACATGAGATTGGCGACAAAGTAGTGTACTGACATTGATTGAGAACTGGGTTGACAGACAAGAAGCAAAAAGTATGAGTGGTAGGCAGTGATGAGTTGAGCGCCACAGAGATCAGTGCTTGGACCTCAAGTTTCACAATATGGCCAAAATATTTGGCTGATGAAGCAATGTGTCCTATCTCCAAGTTTGTAGATGACACAAAGTTGGGAGGGAGGGCATTATTTGAGAAGGAAAGCCGAGAAGCTTCATTGTAACTTGGATAAGTTCAGATGCAGTATAATGTGGACAAATGTGAGATTATCGACTTTTGTAGCAGAAACAGGCAGATGGATTATTATCTGAATGGTGATAGCTTGGAAAAGGGGGTTGTGCGACCAGACCTGGGTGTCCTTGTGCTTGTTTTTTGCTGCAAGTAAGCATACAGGTGCAGCAGGCAGTGAAGAAGGCAGATGGAATGTTGGTCTTCATAGCAAGAGGATTGGTGTACAGGAGCAGAGGTGTCTTGCTGCAACTGTACAGGGAGATTGATAAGACCATACATGGAGCATCGTATGCAGTTTTTGTTTCCTTATCTGAAGATGGATACTCTGGCCATGGAAGGAGTGCAAAGAAGATTTACTAGACTGATTATTGGAATGCATGGACTGATGTACAGGGAGAGGCTGGATTGTTTAGGATAATATTCACTTGTGTTTAGAAGAATGAGAAGAGATATCATAGAAGCTTACAATATTCTAACAGGATTAGATATGGTAGATGCAAGAAGGAAATTGAGGATGGCCGGGGAGTCCAGAACCAGAAGTCACAGGCTAAGGATAAAAGGTAGGCCATTTAAGACAGAAATGAAGAGAAATTTCTTCACCCACAGTGTGGTGAGCCTTTGAATTCCCTGCTACAGAAAACTGTTGAGGCCAAGTCATTGAAGACTTTCAAGAAAGAGGTAGAAAAAGTTCATAGGATTAACGAGCTCAAAGGATATGGGGAGAAAGTAGGAACAAGGTACTGAGTTGAATGATCAGCCATGATCACATTGGGTAGTGGAGTAGGCATGAAGGGTCAAACAGCCCATTTCTGTTTCTAAACTCTACATTTCAAAACTGTTTGGCAGTGTTCGTTTTGGCAAATAATACTTTTCTATGAGTTCCTGTTTCCATTTGCTGGGTGGACTGTAGGTTTACATTTTCTATTGATTTTCTAACTCAGACTAAGATTTTTTTTTGAATTTTTTATCATGCACCAAAGCCTTTTGAATATAATATTCCTGCAGTCATTTGTCTGATTGCACGGAGCATGAATATTATTGAAAAGATTATCGTTGTCAAAGATTTTCATCTTGTGCCAAATGAGGACAAATGCCAGAAATCCAAATTTCATGTAATCACAACAATGTGTAATATGAAAGAAGAGGGTGCTGCTAAGTTGGCGCCAACTCTGATTGGTCAAGGCATTGCCATGGAAAAAACCACAGAAATGAGCTGTATCACACCATTGCTACGCAGCATCTATGCGAGAGGTATTCTTCAGAGACAGGATGTTACCACCATCTCTGTCTGCCTCATTGTTACACGGTGTTGTACTTGAGTCTCAGTGCTATTGAGATGCCAGGTGCATGCCCCAGCCACCAATGCAATTAGTTGATCAAATCAAACATCAGTTGTTCACATTGGCAGAGAATTAAACAGTGTTCAAAAACTCTGAACAAAATGGCTCCTGTTTGATGTAATTCCACTGTTGGTTAGCACTTGCTAAGCAATCCTGTGTTGAAAAAAAGACACATTCTGACAAAGCATCTTGCCAGGACAACTCGCAAGAAAACCAACATTTATACGACATAAGGGGAGAGTGCTGATTAGTTGGCAAAAGAACTCCAGCTGGTGCAAGTGTTGCAATGATAAATCTAGCAAATGTTTAATTGCAAAATCATGTCTCATGTTGGACACTATGCAGTCTCCTCTGCAAGCATGGACCACTTGGGCTAGTAACTTGTGGATAATTCTGCGTATGTGCAAAATTACACTGACAACAAATTTCAGGCTCACAGTTTGGCTCACTGGTGTATACTGGAAACTACATGTATATACCTGGCTGTGCAGTTTGCAACCAGAAAGAATAACTACATACGTGGCATTTGTTTCTCTTCAATGAAATAGGTGGCAGCAATTCTCAGGATAATTTTTCTAGACCATACTCTGACCAATCAGCGTAAACCTATGTGGTTTAAAATTTAACACAGCCAAGCCATTAGCTGTCAATCATCATGATTATTGCATTCTCCAAGACAATAATTTTACCAACTGGAGTCCACTTGCCAACTGATTGCCTCTCTCTATTTCAGCAGTATAAATGTTGACTTTCCTGTTAAATTGACATCTTGTGAGTTATCCCGATGAATACAAGGTGTAAAGCTTCATTAAAATGTGTCTTAGTGCAGCAATGCTTAGGTTTCATGCTTCTAACTGAATATTTGAATCCTAAGTTTGCTAATAACTGCACTAACAACTTTCCTAATATAATAACTTAAGCTCATAACCTGGTTCATTTACATTGGTAGAAGCAACATTTATTCATATATAGGTACCACTCCTTTGGAAACAAAGGGAATATGTTCAAAACCTTTGTATATTTTTAAAATTATCTATGAGCTTCAAGAGATGATAATGCCCCAATGCTTTCTCCGTGGTTACACATCATTCAGTCAGAGTCAGTTTTCCAACCCATTCATGCGCTTTCCTCTATCAGTATAAATTATTGTGAATGCTTAAAATTTGCCATACTTGCTTTGATTCTAAGAGTGTGAAGTGAAAAGCTTTGAAAACATATGTCTCTTCATTGAGTTCTGTGATAATGTAAATGTGATGTGTAAATTATTTTGGCTATAAATAACTGAGCAATGTAACAGGTTAGCGCAATAATCATCTCATGGAGTGAAAGTCTCTTGTGGAAGTGATGAAAGAGCAGAGTAGCAACATTTTTACTTTGGATTTCTCACTGAAGAAAGTCTCAAGCGGCTCCTTATAGCATGTGAGCATCTACAGTTCTCTTGGTTTCACATGAAGTGGTTTAGTTATAATTTGGTATATATTAGCTAACACATGAAAGGCTAGAACAGAAGGGAGAAGACTTAAACAGTTGCAGGATGTGTTTCCGATGTTCAGGCTTAGGTGTGTAAAGCTGAAGCTTGAGTTTGGAACTTTTGACTCTAATATGGGGTTAAGGGTTGCTCAAGTGTTCAGCACAAGCTCAAGGTAAACTGAATTGTCAACATTTTACCTTCTACCTATTATCCTTGTTGGGCTGGCTAGTTCAACAATTTTATACCTTCTATATATCCAAATAGACATCCATCTTTTGTATAAGATATTGTATGCTATCTGAATTGCTTTACCATCAAACACTATTAAATAAACATTTACATACATCTAAATGTATCGAGATATTTGAATTGCTATTAGCATTCCCAATACAGTGAATTGTATTAATTGCTGATTCAGTTATGGCCTCATAGACCACTGAATAGATTTGAGAGGCATGGCTGGCGGTTCCAACGTTGTGCTGATATCTCCTGTGGTCTGTGTCCACTTTAGAAGAGAAAGGATGCCTTTGATTTGATAAACATACCTTTTATCTGTTCTCGACAAACTGGTCTACAATTTCATGATTCACATCTCCACTTCTTTTGTTTGCAAAAACTTTTCACCTTTCCTTCGACTCACAGTCCATGTGTAGTAGTTAGACACACAATGCCCTTAGGGAGGGAATGCCAGGATTTGACCCAGTGACACTGAAGGGAACTGTTCTAAAATGTAGCTCACCTTCACTTTCACAAGGGCAATGAAAGACAGGCAATAAATGCTGACCCAGCATCATTCAAGTGAAGATGCAAAAGGCTAGGAAATCAAATGACACAGTAAAATGTGAAACTAAAAGAAATTAATGTTCTGAAAGAGGTGGCACTTAGAAAATTAACTGGAATTAAGAGGGATAAATTGCTTGAACCAGTAAGATACAATTCAGCGTATTGATGGAGGAGGCCATAGAAATAATGGACGCTTTGGTAATTGTCTTTCAAAGTTCCACAGATTCGGGAAATGTTCGTCAGGCTAGTACATAGCAAAGCTAGGATCGAGGAAACCGAGAACAACAGGCTACATCAGTAGTAGGAAAATGTTAGAGTTTCTTATGATGACTGTAGTATTTAGACAATTAGAAAAGAATAACATTTTTGGGCAAAGTCAACAGTGACTTATATAAGGGTGTTGTGTTTAACAAACCTATTGGAGTTTTTCTGAAGATGAAACTATGACAGTCAAAAGCGAACCAGTAGATGTTGTACATTTGGATTTTCGGAAATCTATCAATAAGCTGTCACATAAGAAGTTACTTAACAAGTTTAGATCACGCGATTCGGAGAAATATGTTGGTAACAGACAGAAGGCAGACTATAAATTAAATGGGCCATTCGGAAAATGTAGGCTTTGACTAGGGCAGGGGTGTAGGCCATTTACTGCAAGTATCCAGTGCTTGAACTACAGCTGCTAGCAGTCTAAGTAACTGATTTTGTTGCGACGACCAGGGTGCTTGTGGTGTAGTGGTGGTGTCCCTACCAGGAGGGCTGGATTCAAGCCCCACCTGCTCCCAAAATATATCATAGCATCTCTGAACAGTTTGATCAGATAGGGTATTGTTGAAGGGTTGAAGAACATGGCAGTTAGAATATAATGTGAATAAATGTGAGGTTATCCACTTTGATAGATAAAGAAGTAAGACAAACTATATCTTAAATGGTTAGAGATTGGGAAATGTGTGGACTCAGAGATCTGGTTGTCCTTGTTAATATGACATTGAAAGATGGTACGTGGATGTAGCAAGTGATTAGGAAGGCAAACAATAATTTGGTCATCATTATAAAGGAATCTGAGTACAGGAGTAATGGCGTCATACGTATCTTGCTGTAATTGTATCGACCCTCAATGAAACTGCTTCGGGAGCACTGTGGACAATTTTGGTTTCCTTATTTAAGGAAGCATGTACCTGCGCAGAGGGAATACATTGGACATTCACCAGATTAATGCAGAGGATGGTAGCATTATCTGATGAGGGCAGATTTCAGAAATTGACCCTGTATTTCATAGGTTTTTACAAATCTCATTGCTACTTGGAAAATATGTGCAATGCATGACAGTGTGGATGTAGGCAAGATGATCAGCTGATTGGCAGCAGAGAACCAAGAGACGCAGCCTTAGAAAATGGGGCAGGCCAATTAAGACTGAGATGAGAAGGAAGATCCTCACTTGGGGGCAAGTAAGCTTTGAAATTCTCTGCTCCAAAGTGCTGTGGAAACTGAATCATTGACTAGGTTCAAGGTAGAAGTCAGTTGATTTCTGGATGCTACTGAGATTAAAGGATACAGACATACTGGGGAAAATGGCATAGAGGTAAATGATTAGCTGTAGTCTCTTTGAATGGGAGTGCAGTTTGCACAGGCAAGTGACCTAGTCCTGCTGCTTGTCCTTATTGTAAAGACTTCATATTGTTGTTTGGAACATAAACTGGGAAAATGGAGGTTTGGACCTTGTTGTGTTGAAGAAAATGAACTCACTTTTTCCGACACAAATTTTTGGTGTTCACTAATTGGCAATATGAGGGCATAAAACATTTAGAGAATCTAGATTTGATGCTTTTGTGTGACACATTGACACCAGGTGTCTTCAGGTTGCCAGCATTAGCTTTTTGGTAGTTAAATTGCAGTATGTAGAGAACTGAACAGGTAAACTTGAACCCCTCGAAGGCCTGAGATTCAAGACAAGTCTCTCTCTCCTTCTGCAATTAATAAGTTTCAATTTCTTGATTTTTTGTGACTTTCTTTTCACTTAGAAAGCAGTCAAAGTAAGGCAAATTAACCATCTCTGTGAATTAATTGGTTACTTACACATTTCACAAATTAAGGCCCTTTTGTTTTTGTTTATGCACAACAGCATAATTCTATACCTGTGTCCTAAGAAAATAATATCAGCTATAACAGCAATAAGAACACAGCGAACATTAGACCTGCACATCTCGCTTCCAACTGCACATCTGAATTCTCCATTACACAGCTTGTTTGTTTTCTTTTTGTCTTTCTAGTGTAGATTTAGTGTGTACTTTGGTGGTACAGACTTGATGGGCCAGAGGGTGTCTTCTGTATTGTATTATTCGTTAATTGAAGAAAATGAAGAATCATTCAATGCGAAAAGGATTGCTGCTAAAAGTGCAGAGTTTATTTTACATCTTTCGATTAAGAGGGATATTTCCTGTCAAACAATTATAACTAGTATTAGTTCTATTAAGCCTTGAATTTTACATCATCCTTCAGGCTTTCTTTAGCTAAGCACTTAGAATGCTGTGTGGTTTTTTTTAACAAGCTACGTTGAGAAGTTTTCAGTATTGAGATTACAGCACATTTGAAAGAATTGTGGAGTGCTGTGTATTACTTGAAGATCTAACAATTTAGGGGCTTAGTTAGGTTCCTTGCAGAGGTTTTATTAATTTCATGTTGTGCAAGGCTCAATACTATCATCTCTTGAAATGTTGTGGCATCGAAGTAGGATTTTATAGAAAAATGCTGATAAGGTTATTTTGTAAGCTCTCTTTGTATACTTGGTTCTAGTAATTTTGTAAATGGTTATAGTTCTATTAGACTGCAATAGGAGTGACACCTGATCTCTGTATGGATATAAAGATGTGAAATCACATTTTGGCTATCTCTGGAGGTTTAATAAGCTTTGCATCAGGAAGATCAATGCATTATTTTTTGCATGTAGGTTTTCCGTAAGCTGGATATTATAGTGTGTAATGCAATTAAACTAATATTTATCATGCTTAATCAAATTCCTGTCTGTCTTAAGAGGTGCTAACTCAATCTAATTAGATGGATCAATAGCTTTGTCACAACAGCGGAAGAAGAAATTAGCTAGAATCTTCTGAAACATTTATACGCTCACATAGTTCATTATTGTTACTGAATTATCCCATGTGCTGCCAATATGTGTGTGGGACAGGTAATATGAATACTTCTGGAACGGGTTTATATGGGAATCCTCCAGATTGCATGATGGAATTCAGGTACACTTTTAGGGAAAATAAATTAGATCACTGTTGGAGGCAGGCCAGATGTGAGAATGCCCAGACACTGACACTGGAGAGGAATGTGACAGGTAGCTGGCATGTTTCCAGCTTCCAAGCTGTTGTTGTCCAGGATGGGGAAGGAGAGAGTGGTAACTGGATTCCAGTCAGTTTATTGGTCCCTCATGAAGGATGAAACATTGCCTAGGGTTAGGGAGGTGACATTGTGGTGGTAGAGTGGTGAGAGTACAGGTCTCCCTATCGTCCCATTTAGTATTCTTAACCTTGTACTTACCAAGGGTGTTGGGCTATAGAAAATGGCATCCAGTTGACACATTAGTAGATTGACAGCTATTGCTGTTTTCAATTGAGAATTTCTTACCAATGTTTCTTATGATGCACCTGTCATGAGATACCCTCCTTCCCTCTCTTACTTGCATCTCACCTTCGACAGTAGGCAGCTAATTGGGCCTCCTATTGACCCTCAAGCATTGGGAGCCTACCTCCTATCTGGAGTTGGATATAAATTTGCTCTCGGACCATCCCTACTTGGCCATTCCTCTGAGTATCAGGCGAGAGATTTGGCACTTACAGAGCATGGGGTCAGGGTTCAGAAATCCTCCTGGCATCAGTGTTCTGATTCCTAAAATAAAAGTCCTGCCAGTGATGCAAAGAAAACTCTTGTCGACCTTTCTTTAACAAATCATCCACCACATAACCACAAAACCATTTTGGAAAATAGAATGCGATCTAGAAGACAGTTGTAGTTTGCCACAAAGCAGTTTTTCAATTTCTGAGATTTGCATACATGATTTTGTTTAGGCACAGCTGACAAAAGTAGTATTACCTACTCCTAATTGATTTCAGGTCCTCAAGAGTCGACCACATGGAGAAGGCCAGATTTCTTACCCGAAAAGATATTAATATATCATTTGGATTTCGATGATATCCCAGTTGTTTTTACTGTCATTTTATGGCACAGATGATCGGGTTTAGTAAATTCTGTTTCACTTTGTTTTTTGACATTTTCTTTTGAGATTGCAACCCACAGATTGTTCATGGAGCTCCAGTGGGAGGAAATGTATGCCACATGTTCAACGGGCTTGTGACGTGGGATCAATTCTGATCACAATATCATGAATTCAATGTTATTTTTAGACACCTGGACATGCCTTTTTAGTACAATCAACTTGGATATATTTCCAATATATTGTATCATTGCAGACTTTTAATGCACACAGGAATGAAATATTTTTCATGTTAAATATTTATAGTAATCCCTTCTATCTCCTCTGAATTTTTTCTTTGTCCTCTACGATTTTTTTATTTATGTAGGATTTGCACATAATCTCAGTTTGGCGGAGGGAAATGATGGGTTTCTGAAATTCTATCTAATGTTGCACTTTCATGTGTTATGGATCTTTATTGAATCACGCAGAACTTACATGTTAGAGACAATATATGAGATGGTCAATATCTGCTGGCTCCCAATCAAATTAATCTAATCCTCTTATCAAGACCCTTTATTGCTTTTTACCTCAAGTGCCTATACAGCTTCCTCTTAAATACGTCTTTGATATTCTCCTTCACTAGTTCCTGTGGTACCAAATTCCACATTGCAACCATTTTATGGTTAACATTTCTCCTGGTCTTACTGTAGGGCTAGGGACTGCCTATATTTACATTTATGAGCCCTAATTTTAGAATCTGACGTAATTGGAAATATCTTCAAATCTACCCTATCAAACTGTTTCATAATGTTAAAGCCATAACACAGACACAGGAGTAGGCTATTTTGTCTCTCAGATCTGTTCTGCCATTCACTGGCATCATATATGAATGGTTACCTAATTTCATTTACCCACTTCATCACCTTTGCTCTGCCTCCCTCAACCCTCAATATATATGGCTAACAAAGATCCGCCAATCTCGGTTTAGGAATTAACCATTGATCTTGTATGAGTTGACATTTGCTGACGAGATTTCCAAACTTCTCCCACCCTTTGGAGATAGCATTACTGTGACACATGATCCTCTCCCAAAAATATGTAGATGTTTTAAAATCAGTTTGTCCAGACATGTTATTAAACACTTCTAGAGCTGGTGGGACTTGAACCTTAGCCTCCTAGCTCAGAGAAGGGGCACTACCACTGTTCCGTTAGATCACTACACTAAAATGTATATAAACTGCTTCTTTCCACAGTGCAGGTGTTTTCTATTCAATCCATTCAGGGATGCTATTGTACATGTTTGGAACATGCTCCCACCAGAGCTCCCCATGTTAAAGTATATAATATTCAACTTACAACACAGGTCTGGCACAAATTGGATTTGAACCTGGGTTACATGTACAGACACGGCAACTGCATCTCAAGAGCCCTACTCTAAAGTGTGGATATCTGCCTGCTCGATTAATAACCAATGTTTTGTTTCTACTTAAGTTTAAATAAAGACATTAGCCAACTTAGCAAATCAAATAGATTAGATTAAATTCCCTACAGTGTGGAAACAGGCCCTTCAGCCCAACAAGTCCACACCACCTCTTGGAGCATCTCACCCACACTCATCCCCCTATAACCCACACACCCCTGAGCACTCTGGGCAATTTAGGATGGCCAATCCACCTAGCCTGCACATCTTTGGATGAGATATTAGTATCTTATGTGATGAAATGCTTCCTCATGAGGGTTTGGTCCTAATTTTTAGACCTAATTCTATACACACAATGAGTATAATTCACCCAATCTACCCTATCTGATCACTATAATATCTTAATGTTTGCTCAAGTTACCTTTAGCTTTTGAATTTCATGAAAACAACCTTAGTTTTTTTTATCTCTCCTTTTAGCCTCTATGCTTCAAGCCGAAGTATTATTCTATTAACTCTGTTATATTCCTTCTAAGGCCACTGTACCCTTCCTAATGTGTAATACCCAGAACTGCTCCATTAATCCATCATCTTATCTTTCCTTGAAAAAATTCCCATCCTTTTTTTGGCCTCTTTTCCCCTTGACAGTTGCAACCATTCATTTTTTGTATCATCTTTGTGAATTTTTTTTAAAATCCTTTTTTTGCAATCTGGAGGACAGAACTGTGCAAATAATTTGAAGTCTTCTTCTGACCGTTGATCAGCATAAGTTTAATGTAATCTCTGTGCTTTTGGCTGCTTGACATATTTACTGGTTTGGTTTGTATTGCACTCAGTGTGTTTGTTTGTCTCAAACATGTAAATTTACAAACATGGAACTTAGAATTCAGTGAAGTAAAATTTATAATAGGAGAGAAATATAACAAAACGCCTGCTATTTTAAGTGTTATATAATTTGAGAAAAAATATTGATTTGCAGACAGTGGTTTTTTGAATACATATGATTTGTAAATCCACAGAGAATTTTGGATTATTTTCCAAATTGTAACCGGCTACATCAGTAGCTTTCAATGTTACATAAACTTGTGGTTAAATAGATGCAGCTCAAATATTAATGTGGATTAAAACTGGCAAAAACCTGACTGTATTCAGAATCTAATTTAATGAGCAGAGCGCTGGATGATTTCCCCTGTGGAGAACTTTCTCAGTTAAGCCTCTTTTAAAATGAGTTTGCTTAGCATTCTTAAAGGGTACAGGGATGGAGCTTTGACACTTTGTAGGAAGGCTGAACAGGGGTACAATATTTAACCCTTTGCATCCCTTTCACCATTCAAGCAGATTGTGGGTGGACTGTGATTGAGCTCTACAAACTTGCCTTTATTTGACATTCCTTAATAACTTTGGCTAAAGAAAATTATCAGTTGAATATTAGATATTAACAATTGATCTAGCATCAATTGCTATCTGCAGAAGAATGACACTTCTGTCTGTAGTTTTTTTCCTAAATTTCATTCCTGAAAGTGTCTGGATCTGATGCTTAGACTATCTAAGCTGATTGTTTAATGAGAGGATCAAGTTTCTCATTATCTCCCTTATATGTTTCCCACAATCTATTGAAAACTTTGATGAAATCACCCTGAACTTTCCAAATTCAAAAAATCTATCTGACATAAAATCCCTGGAACTTAATATTTAGAATCCAAGTATCGTTCTGGTAAAAATGCTTACAGCGCTCCTCCCAATACCATTAACTTCCTTACATGATATGGATCCCAGAATTGCTTTCAGTGTTCCAGGTGTCAGCAAACTTGGACTTTCAATAGTTACAACATACCTTCTAATCCTTTGCAATTCACTTTAACGAATGTGAGCTATTCTAGTTCTTTAGATATCCCCCCTCTCTATATTCTGTTACGGTTTGTGATATTTATTGATCAATAGACCTAGACTGTATTTAGGTCTAACATGGATGACCTCACATTTGCCGTCATTGAAATCCATTTTCACGTTTCCCCTTTCATTTGAATGTGGATAGGTAGTTTTCTGACCTTTGATCTTTTCTGTAGATAAATAAGATGAAGCACCAACACAGATAGGTCCCTGTAGTCACATTTTGTCAATGTTAGAATGTGTCCATTATCTCTACTCTTTGCCTCGTTTCCTTTAGCTAATTTCCTAGCCAGTCAGTAATTTGCCTTCAAACCCATGATTTTCAATTTTAGTCAACAATCATTTAAGATATACTTTCAACCCCATAATGTTCATGCTTAACAATCACTTATCATATTCCTTTTGAAAGAGCACATAATAACATCTGCATAAATTCTCCTGTGTGCGACAGAATCACAGAAGTGTTATTGCTGAAGAAAGCCGTAATGTTCATTGTGCATGTACAACTTTGCTAAATGAGCATCATTCCCCCCAGTCCCAATTTCCTCCCATTTCCCCCGAACCTTTGAGCATTATTTTTAATGAAGTAATCATGCAATGCCCTCTTGAATGCTTCAGTTGTACCCAAACTACTTAAGCCACCTCTGGAAAAAAGGAAAACCGGTTCTTCAAAGCCAACCATAACAAATCTATGACATAAGAGCCAAATGCTGTGGATTCTGGGAATCTAAAATAAAAGTAGAAAAGGCTAGAGAATCTCAGCAGGTCAGGCAGCATCTGTGGAGAGAACCAGTTAACATTTCAAACTGTGTTCTAAAGAAGTATTATTTTGTACTTGAAACAATAATGCTGTTTCTTTCTCCACAGATCTGTCAGACCTGCTGAGTTTCTCCAGTATTTTCTGCTTTTATTTCAAATCTATACTGCTTCTCTCTAGTGTGGCAAACACTTGCTTCTTTTTTATCTACCCTATCCTTGTCTAAATCAGACTAATTTTATTTAATTCCAGAATTTCTATCATTCTGTGATTCACTTTTTCAAAACAAAGTTTAGAAGCTCAAAATGCAATTTTCCTATCTAAAGGAATGGTTACAGAGATGAATGAACTTCCAGAAAATTACAATTGGGGCTGTAAAATCTGCTTCCAACTAAGGATTTTAAAGGGAGCCATGTGTTCCAGGAGATTTGTCACTCCTTATTGCAATTGTTTCTGCAATGTGGTTACTTTAATTTTGTTGAGACTGCATTCCTGATGCAGTATTAGTCCTCTTGGGACATCTTCTCAAAATCCATTTCCTAGCCCTCACCTTTCTTCTGATGCTGTAGTTGTTTTTCACTCTGGCAAGCTTTACTTCAGCGGGAGTCTTTTTGTTCCCTTATTGCAAACTGAAATGTGCAGCAGGAGGGTAAAACAGAATACACATTATGGTTGATTAAATCATATATCCTGTGGATGTCATTGAAATGAAGGGAAATCTTAAGCGTGTGCACTGTAGAAGAGGAACAGGGCACACTGATATTGAAGATGTTGAAGAAACAGGAGCAGGAAGGCGTTACATGATGGAAGATTGAGCATTAAATAACTGGCATCAAGTAAACATTGATCTAAAAACTGTCACCCATTCATGGTCATTTGCCAATATCAATGGAATGATGTTCAAAATGGGCAAAACTGTGCAAAAGAATTGGAGAATAAGTAATCCAGTCAATTGTCTTTGTCCCGCAGTTTTCCTCCATGGTTTTTTCCAATGTAGTTATATGGATTATGAGCTGACAAAATACGTGAGTGCGAGTCTTTGTTAGATTACGACCTGAATGTTCTCACAACCAAATAAGAAAATTTTAAGGTGAATTTGTTTGCAGTGTTGAGATTATCACTGTGGTGGCCGCCCCTATTGGAGTGGGAGTTGTTACAGGATCCACAGAACGCAGAGAAATTGTTGGAGCTGAGAGTGTCTTCAAGACCTGTCACCTTTAAAGAGAATGTTAGGCATGCTCATTGAATGTGTTACAAAATCGTGTCTGGAGTTTTTTTTCTGTGAACCAGAATGCAAAGTAAAAATCTATCAGTGATTTAAACAGAAAATCAATGCTGTTGCACCATCTTTCACGACAGAAGCAGCCTCAATGTGATTTCATTCATTAGAACATCCCCTGTGACAGGTCAAAGTGGAGCCATTCCCTTTTCTCTTTCTCCGTCCTCCCACCTTCCACATGAGGGCACCGACAAACACAAATATGTACACACATTCCAACACACCTACACACGCATAGACATGCATATACAGATGCAGACACACACAAACACGTGTGCACACACAAGCACGTGCACACACATATGCATACACGCATATGCACATGCACACGCACACACACATGCGTGCGCGCGCACACACACACACACACACACACACACACACACACACAATTGCATGCAAATGCAAGAACACGCGTATGTACACATGCGAATATAGGCATATGCACACACATACACTCATTTATTTTCTCTAGGTAGACCTCAAAATGGTTAATCAAAAGCTTATTCCATTATTTTAAAGAGTCTTGTTTGTCTGTGAATGATAATCCTCCTGTTTTGTGTCTGCCAGGATTTTATATCAGCTGTGAACAGGTCATACATTTTCATCTCTTTCCATATATCTATCTCCCATTTCCCATTTTTCCCCTGAGATAAAGCAAACTACTGGCACTGGGCAGCCTACTGTGAGGTCATTGTGAGAAATTGCTGGGATGCACCAGTGATTTCCAGTCTAATAAAACAAAGAGGTGTAGGATTGTCTGATCAATGAGTTGACATGTCCTCACTATGCATCAGGCTCCTTCTTTGCAGCTGTCAGTTGTTTTTTTTTTGTTGATATTCCTCACTCTGATTCATATTCAGTCAGGGCGGTGATGAGGGTTGTGTGTGTTTGACATGTGTGGTTACAAACACTTTCATGGGATTTAACTTGAATAGCAGTAGAAAATAGACATTGGGATTACATTGTTGAATGAGCCCATTGAAAAGTGTAAGCAGTGCACATGCTTTGTGATGTCTGCTCATTTCAGCATCTTGTAGTTGGGTGTCCGACGATATCACCAGGGGTCAATGTTGTAAGATCTTGTATATCTTAAACTTATTTGTACTGCTTAAAGTTAGTCTGTGCCCCTCAAAGTGGAGGGCCACTGGGACTGTTAACTCTACCAGATGTAGCTCTGGCCTGGGAATCATTGTGGAAAAGCACAGGATGGGAGACAGCAGTTAATCAGAAGCTGCACTGAAAGCTTTGTTGGAAGAGGTGGAAAGGAAGACAGATGTCCTGTATCTTCAGGGGGCTGTAAAAGTTCCACACACACAGTGTGCAGTGACTATGAAGTTTAACATCAGGCAGCATGCCTCAGAAGACTTGAACGCAGTGCTGTAAAAAAAGAACCTAATAACCTCACATGAGTGGCTGAAGTTGGTGAATACATCTTTAAATGCTGTATCCTGCCAATTACACCAATAACATAGGGCAATACTAAGTTCAGCAGACCATATCACTCATCTGCAAGCCATCTTCCTTAATCATGACTTATATTTTGACATGATTCACCATACTCAGAAGCTGAATATACTTTTAGCTATTCCACAAGGACAGGCATATGCTCAAAACAAATTTGGCTTCTCTTCCTTTTGCAGGATAAGTGGAGGCAGCAGCAGAAGCTAATTAGAGTGATAGCCCTGACTTCAAGTCAAGGTCCCCAAAGAAGAGTCAGTGTTGGCCACATTGATTGCCGAGGCTGCTGGCAACATGGGGTTGAAATGATCCACAATGACAGTATCCTCAGACCTGATCCTCCATCTCACATCCCTCAAAGCCTTACCCCACATTCGCTTCTGATTTAAAAGCTACCAATGGGACACACGCGCACTGCCTTTTATTTATTATTTCCCAAGCCTGCACCCCATCTTCATCTATTTCCCCTTCAGATACCGAAGAATTGTAACCCATTCAGGGAATGGAAGAACAGAAAATGGAGGGTGATGTTGAAGATACGCTGGTTTCACATTCAATGTCACCAGCTCAGATACTGATGGTATGAGTCATTTAAAAGATCACGAACAGGCTGGACCGTGTATATATTGAAATGTTGGACTTAAGTAAACTTACAATGAAAACAGGGGGACAGGTTTTCCAAAAGATGGGATCGCACATGAATTCAACTGCAATTGAGAATTTCAATGGGTCAGCTGACAGAAGAACACTGATGATTATTCATAAAGTAATGCTCGGTGCATAAGGAAGCCTACCATCAATGAAAACAGCAGGGTTGATTCTGACACAGATCTGGCACAGAGCATCATGTAGAGCTTGAATTCAATCCTTACCTGCATGGAAGCATTGACCAACTCAGTTTGGACATGTCCAATCATTAGGCAGTGTCTGCTGCTTGATGTCTCAGTTCCATTGTGTAGCACAAACCAACATCTGTGTGCTGTAGTCGAAGCTCGGAATGCTGCTGTACAAGGCCCGAATGCTGCGTTTGGACTACTGTGTGTCTGTCAGGGATGCGCAGGATGTCCCAGCAGTCCTCTAGCAATTTACACGGATTATTGAGGCAGCATTCCTGAAGAATGGCAGGGTCTCTGTGGAGCATGATCCTTTAGCTTTTCCTCATAGGATGGCAGATGCTCCCTCCCTAAATTGTGCCACTCATCTGAGAATTCAAGACCTGGCACCTCTCAAGGTCATCCATTAAGGTCCCCTTTGGTCTGTTTTACATCAGTAACAATGTTGCACCCATTGGTGTAGTGCATGTAGGACAGGCAAAGGCACAAGGAAGATGAACGTCGAGGGAACCCACAAGTATGATTGTTGACTTTTTTAAGGAGGGACGGATGACACTACATTGAGACGCTCGCTTGGAGAGTTGGAGCAGACCTGATGGACTGGATGGCCTTTGTCTTCTTCTGTGATTGTGTTTCTCAGTTTGGTATGAAATATTTATTTTGTAATGACACTTACTTTCACACTGTGACCAGTTCCTCCTGTGTTGGTCAGTAACAGAGGAAATGAAAGGTGGGAGGAGCCAGAGATGAATGGGAAATTGGGGTCACCATTACTGGCATTCCTGTCGGATCAGTTTCTCCCAGGCGTTCTCATCTAAGTTTGCTCCTTTCCATCATCCTTCTCCTGTGACTTCTCCTCCTTCTTATGCTCCTGAACCTTCGGTTGTCCATCTGTTGGCAAGGATTGTTCCCTCTTAATGGAGAAGTTGCAGAGCAGATCACTAGGGCTAATGACACCTTCCCTGCTGAGTCCCACAGTGCTCTTCCAGAGCTTTCTAGACCGTGGATGTGCTTCTTCCACCCATCTCTGATCTTTCAGTGTATGCATGCAGGTCAGTCTGGGTGACTTGCAACAGAAGCCATTGCCCATGTTGTCAGAGGAGAATCCGTGTCACCCAGTGACCAAACATTGATCAAAGTGGTGGCTGAAATGGAGTGGCATAGTGGGTTACTGCAAAATGAAAGTGTCATATCTGGTGCCTTTGGCCACAGACCAGCTTAATGTTGGGGGAGTAGTGTGTCTCTCAGTCACGGTATTACGTAGATTTAGCTTTTGCAACCTGCAGTCGATTTACAGCAGTTTGCTCAATAGGACAGCGGACAGTCCAAGTGAAGATGCACTAGCTTCTTACTGGGGAGAGAGGATGGAATATAGTGAACTCCCACTGAGTGAACTATAGACTGTTTCAGACTTCTTCAGGTGCAGCCTGAAAGAGGCCACAGATGTAAGGATATATTGCCACAGACTCCTTCACAACCATTGGCAAAGCTGCTATCCTTGCCCTCATCTTGGAGTTGGAGTGAGCAAGCTATACAGTGTGGTTACATATTGCACATATGCCCAGAAATGTGCAGGCTAGGTGGATAAGCCATGGGGAATTCAGGAATAGGATAGGGGAATGGGACTGGATGAGATGCTCTTCGGAGGGTCAATGTGGACTTGATTGTCTGCATGGACTGCTTCCACAATGTAGGGAATCTATGACGATCTGATGCATTCATGTGAGGAGATGTCTAGGGCCAGGATAAAAAGAGACAGGCTACAGCAACAGAAGTAAAGAGAGGAAGAGAAACCAAGGTGGCTGGGAGGAAATTCCACAATCCAGGGTCGTGGCAGCTGAGGACGTGGATGCCAGTTCTGAAGGGAATAAAAATAATTGGGAAAGAAGATGGGAAATGAAGTGCGCAGATATCTGAGGAGCATTGTAAGACTGGAGGAGATTCCAGGGCTGGGAGGAGTAAAGTTAATTGAAAGGTCTGAAAACAAGGATGGAGAACCATTATAAGTCATTTAATACTGGACTTGACATGCGTAAAGGCAGATGCTGCAAAGGCTTGATCAAACTACGTTTAAAAAGGCTCAAACTTGCAAGGCTGGTGAGGTCTGTTTTAGGATAGTCAACTCTAGTGGTAATAAAGACATGGATGAGAGTTTCAGGTGCAGACAGGTTGAGGCAGCTGAACGGTGCTATACTTCGGAAGTGGAAATATTGATTCTTAATCATAGCATACGTGTAGTGTTGGAAACTTAACTCGGAGTCAAATAACAAGGCTGTTAATTGTGTGGTTGAATCTTGGACAATTGCTAGACAAAGGCAAAGAGTGGTAAATGAATGGAGTTTATGATGGGGAGAGAAGACAAGGAAATCGATCTTCCCCATATTTATTTAGAGGCATGCCTTGAAATCATGAAAGCATTAAATAAATGCATGTCTTCTTTCTCTTCTTGCTCAATTCTGTTGAACTATCTGAATTGCATGTATCTTTGGAGAATTCAGACTTTCTCATATCAATCACCAGCCAAATGTTAACAGCTGTGGTGACTGTAAATCAATGAAGCACCAGCAGCTACACATTTCAAGTCACTCCTTTAATCCCTGGTTTCTCACATAGGGCTTGCACAGAGGTTACATGAAAAGTCACTTCATGTCCCTGTTAATGAGGTGTCTCTGGACCTCTGGCTTTGATGGCATGCTTCCTATTTTATGTCAAGATTTCTTTCTTTGTACAAGCCTTCATTGTTTAATTAACATAAATTCTGTCCTGCCTTACATATTATCTGACCAGTGCCTCAATTTATATTACATTTTTAAAACTCTTCTCCCGCAATAAGCACCAAATGGTGCATTAAAAAAATGGTTGCATTTTGAAAGTAATATCAGATGTTGATTTTTCAGGGGGTTCATGAAACAGTTAAAGTAAATGCCTGTTCCACATCAAATTTCCAAGATAACCATTTTTACTCAATCAGCTGCCAATCGGCATTAAGAATAATATGCAAATATCTTTCAACTGTTCAGAAAGTTGGCAGTAAATTAAAGCTAAAGTGTTCGGGACTCATTTTATTTAAGGATCAATTCTCTAGCTCTTGATGATCCGAATACATGATTTAAACCTGCCGTGATGCATTCCAACTAACTGTCATCCCTAATGCAAAACTTATCATCTGTTCCTTCTCCCTCATTCAGTGCTTCTGCTTCTGGTGACTTGTTTTAGCCTGTGATGGAAGATTCTGAAGGTGCTGAAACTTCTGTGGTACTTTGACTGCCTAGTTATTCACTTCTAATGTTATTACATTCATAATAACATCTCATTTATGTTGACTTTTAAATATAATTTTACTGAAGTTCTCCATCATCGTGCGAAAATTGTCAAGGAATCTCTATTCAACTCACTCAAAAACATTTCTTTACCTGTGGAAGCCTATGAAAGTGCTCTCAGTAAATCAGCAAATGTCTTTTACGAGTAAAGGCAGGTCTGTGTCCTTTACTGAAATAATTTGTGAGGAAGTTTATTTGCAGTGTCTTCAGAAATGTTGAAGTACTTAGCTTTTGACTGTTTTATCATCTTTATACAAATAGGTTTCCTAAAATAAATAAATCACAGCATGCAATTGTACATACAAATCCTTATTTCTACCTTCAAGTCTGGCATACACAATGAGAAAAAGCTAGGCATCAAAAATAAATTAAACAATCAACAGAGATAGTAGGAACTGCTGATGCTGGAGAATCTGAGATAACACGGTGTGAAGCTGGATGAACACAGCAGGCCAATTAGCATCAGAGGAGCGGGAAAGCTGGCATTTCAGGTCAAGACCCTTCTTCATCTGGCTTCACACCGTGCTAAACAATAAACACATTTGTTTCTTCAATGCATTCTCCCTAACCATATATTTGAAAAAGGGTACTTTTGCAAACATTATCAAAATTTGAACAATAGCATAGTCCCTCCAGAATTTACAACCTATTTTTATGAGCAACATCACAGAAAAATAATGCACTGATTGCTGTAATAATTCAAAATATAAGGGCTTCCTCAATTTTTACATTCTGTTATTCCCATTGTTACATGTCTTAGTCACATTTGGAGGCAAGGTAGAATGATATTAATGGACAGTAGTTAAGGTTGGCGTAATATTTCAGGCAACCAACATATTGCTGTTTCATGCAGGTAATCGTGGAGATGGGTGAGTTATATTGGAGGATGGTTGAGAGGAATGGTGGGAGGTGGGTAAGGTGTATTGGAGGAGAGGTGAGGTGTTAGTAGAGGTTCAGATGTTGGAGGGTGTAGGTGAGGTGATGATGGGGGATGTGTGAGGAAATGGTACAGGATGGGTGAGGTGATGGTACAAAGTGGGCAAGATGATGATGGAGATTGTTGAGGTAATGGTGGAGGATGGGTAAGGCGATGGTTGCGTGTGGGTGAGATGCAGTGGGTGATGCTGGGGGATATGTGAGGTGATGGTGGGAGGGTGGGTAAGACAGTGGGTGAGATGGTGGAAAGTGGGTGAGGTGATGGTGAAGATTGAGTGAGGTGATGGTGGGGGTTAGGTGAAAAGATGGTACAGGGTGGGTAAGGTGATGGTGAAGGTTTTTGTGATGTGACAGTTGAGGATGGGTGAGGATGTGGTAGAAGGTGGATGAAGTGATGGCTAGGAGTAGGTGAGATGATGGTGGGATGGGGGGGGTGGGTGAGATAGTGGTGGAGGATGGATGAGGTGATGGTTGTGCATGGGTGAGGCTTAGTTTAGGCAGCGGTGAGGCGATAGTGGGGGAAGGTGAGGTGATTTGGCTGTTTACCCTTGGACATTAATGATGCTCTGCTTATTTTCTGTATGTTAGAAAGTTACTTGTTTCCTTATTATAGATAAGTTGTGAATGAGTATGTTCTTTGTGGAAAAGGTGGATTTTGAATATTATGCTTTTTTAAGGAATATATAATAAATTGTAGTTAGAATCATGCAGTGTTTACTTATGGGTCAGTTGAGAAGGTAAATGTCACGCTTATCCCTTTCAGATCTTGATTTTTGCTCCCAGATTTATCATCATTGTCTGCAATTTTGTAAATGCATGCAGAATTTTATGTCAGCTAACAGGTAAACATTCTTAAATAATGATGACAACTCACTTTTGATTATCCATTGTATTTGCGTGGGCTTCTTTTATTTGTTAAGCACTGTGAAAGAGATCCGAAACATATTAATATTAAACCATTCAAACAATACATATGCATGGAAATGGCAGATTTGAAAATGTAATGCAATCACCCAAACTTTGCTGTCAAAATAATGTCGAGGATACACTGAAGTTTAAGGGAAATTTGTACAAAATCTCAGAGGGAGAACAAAACATGTATGGATAAAGAGATGGCGAATATTTAACTTGGTCAGTCTGTTCCTTTAACAGACTTTATCTCCACCGACCCGGCTACTCAACACATCCCTCAGTCCTGTCTCCAAAAAATAATGAAAAGCAACAGGGTTCTCATATTAGCTGTTGTGATTTGGGCTTAATTAAAATTGGCTGAAAACCTGTAAATGCATAGACAAATGAACCATTCACATAATGCAAAATGGCCCATCATAACATCCCTGAAAAACTCTGAAATATCCAAGCGGCAGACTCTCAGCTCTATTTATGTTGTCCGCTTCATTGACCTTCATCGGTAAATTATTTCACTTGAGTAAATACGTTTATTACAAGTAATAGATAAACCATTTGAGTGAACAGTTTTGCCTGATTTCCTCTATAAATTACGAATGCTTCCTGGTATTTGAATTTGCCAACTAGGTGCAAGCCTCAAAGACTTAAGCACATAATCTCAGTTGATAAGCCATCACAAAGCTAAGGACTAAGAAGACAGGTCACTCTTCATCGAATGCCCATGCACCACTAATGTTTAAATACAAAGAACAAAGAGAACAAAGAAAATTACAGCACAGGAACAGGCCCTCCAAGACTGTGCCGATCGAGATCCTCTGTCTAACCTGTCATCTATTTTCTAAGGTTCTGTGTCCATTTGCTCCCCGCCATCCATGTACCTGTCCAGATATATCTTAAAAGACGCTAATGTGTCTGTGTCTACCACCTCCGCTCAGGCACCCACCACCCTCTGCCTAAAGAACTTTCCACACATATCTCCCTTAAACTATCCTCCTCTCACTTTGAACTCATGACCCGTAGTAATTGAGTCCCCCATTCTGGGAAAAAGCTTCTTGCTATCCACCCTGTCTATACCCCTCATGATTTTGTAGACCTCAATCAGGTCCCCTCTCAATCTCCGTGTTTCTAATGAAAATAATCCTAATCTACTCAACCTCTCTTCATAGCTAGCACCGTCCATACCAGGCAACATCCGGGTGAACCTCCTCTGCACCGTCTCCAAAGCATCCACATCCTTTTGGTAATGTGGTGACCAGAACTGTACATAGTACTCTAAATGTGGCTGAACCAAAGTCTTATACAGTAATTTAAAAAGTACTTTGTTAGCAGTGAAGAACCTTGAGGTTGTGGAAGGTACCAGTTGTCATGATCAGAAAAGGCAGGTTAATTCCTTTCCCCTCCTTTTTAACCTGTGCTTGGTCAGTTGCAACAAAGATTTGAATCATTTTTGCACGTAGCCTTCATACTTCAAATTAAAACGCAGCATGAGTGAAAATTAAGGAGCCAATTAAAAGGTTATGTCAACTTAGCAGTTTTATTACTTACCAGTGCTGAGAAAAAGAATCAAATGTCACACCAAACACATGATTTAACACAGGTATAAAGTTTAAAAAGTGAGAGAGGCTCGGTACGTACAGTAAGGATAAAAACAATTTGACTTGAAAGCCTTAAATTCCTGAAGCTGTCAGATTTTGACCTGAGACCATTGTTGTTTAATCAGTGACAGCTATCATTAGCTGTAGGGAGATTTGTAGAGATCTTTGGTTCTTCGCTGTGAACTTTCTTAGCAACTGAGCTTCCACAACCCTCTGAGGTAGAGGTTACCAAAGATTCAAATCATCTCAGCCCTAAATGGTTTGGCTTTTATTCTGAGGCTGTGTGCTGATTTTCGACCCTCCAGCCAAAGGAAACATCCTTCCTGCATCCATTCTGTCCATCATTTGCCTTCTGAATTGCTTACTGCACCTACATGTGAGCTGTCAATGATTTATGAACAGGAACATCTTGTTTCCTTTAGGCATAAATATTTTTCAATCTCTCACTACTTAAGAAACGCACAGTGCCTTTATTCCTCCTACCAAAGTGGATAATTCCACAATTATAAGACCATAAGACCTAAGGCATAGAAGTGGAAATAAGGCCATTCAGCCCATCGAGTCCACTCCGCCACTTAATCATGGCTGATGGGCATTTCAACTCCACTTACCCGCACTCTCCCCATAGCCTTTAATTCCTTGCGAGATCAAGAATTTATAAACCTCCGACTTGAAGACATTTAACCTCCCGGCCTACACTGTGCTCTGTGGCAATGAATTCCACAGGCCCACCACTCCCTGGTTGAAGAAATGTCTCCTCATTTCCATTCTAAATTGACCCCCTCTAATTCTAAGGCTGTGCCCATGGGTCCTAGTCTCCCCGCCTAACGGAAACAACTTCCCAGCATCCACCCTTTCTAAGCCATGCATTATCTTGTTAGTTTCTATTAGATCTTCCCTCAACCTTCTAAACTCTAATGAATACAATCCCAGGATCCTCAGCCGTTCATTGTATGCAATTATACTCACAACTTAAATGCCAGGAAATTTGGTATTATTTGTAAACTTTGAAACAGTACAATTGGTTTTCATATCCATATTATTAATACAGATTGTGAACAGCTATGACCCAAGTCTTGATCTTTCTGATACACCACTAGTCACAGACTACCAACCTTGAAACAGCTCATTTCTTCCTGTTGTCTGCTTTCTGCCTGTTCAACAATTCTCAGTCCATTTTATTATATTATCTCTAATCCCACACAGTTTAATTTTGTTTGACACCCTCTCAAAATTCAAATCATCTACATCTACTTGTTTTCCCCATTTAATTTCTGAGCAAGATTCTCAAAAAAACTTGATGGTTTCTGCAAAACATGATTTTCCCCTGAAAAATTCATGTTGACTCTGTTCAATCAGACAATTATTTTCTAAACATCCAGGAGTCACAAATTCCTTATTACTGACATCAGGCCAACAGGTCCATCATTCCCCATTTTCTATAACCCTCATTCCTTAATTTGTGAGGTTACACCTATAGTCTTCCTATCTGTGGGCATTATTGCAGATTTAATAGAATTTTGAATGACTATCACCAATACATCTATTAACTCTGCAGCCATCTCTTTCAACACTCTATGGCGAAGGTTATGTTATTCTAAGGATTTGTTAACTTTCAGTCCCAATAATTTCTCCAACATTATTTTCTTGACCAACATGTATTTCAGCACTCACCTGACAACAGACTGTGGCAAGCTCAGAAAACTAATGTTCAACAAATGAAATTGTCTGCACTAACATTATGGTTTTATACAAAAAAAACAGATAAGAAAGAGTGAATATTGAAGAGTGACCAACACGTACTTCTTTTAGAGATAGTAGGAACTGCACATGCTGGACATACTGAGATAACAAGGTGTAGAACTGGATGGACACAGCAAGCCAGGCAGCATTAGAGGAGCAGGAAGGCTGACATTTCAGGCCTAGACCCTTCTTCTTCCGTACTCTTAATAATTTCTTCAATCTCATCTATTTCAGGGAGACGTATCTTCTCTGCCATTTCTGTTTCCTATTATTAATTTTCCATTCTCTGCCTACGATGACCCTACAGTTGTCTTTGTTATTCATTTCATTTTTACATACTTATCAAAGTTTTTAACAAACCATTTTTGTGTTTCCTGTTCTTTTACATTCATATTCTATTCATTCTTACTTAGCTATTTCTTGATGCTCCTTTGCTGAATACTAAAATTCTGCTCATACTTACAACTTTTTCTGGTAACTTTTAAGCCTCCTCATTTGACCTAACTTAATCTTTTAACTTCATTGTTGGCCATAGCTTTCATGCATTTTTTGTTAGGTATTTATGCCTGAAAATAATGCTTTCTCAAAATGAAGCAATAATTTTTTAAATACTAGCCATATTTCTTGTTCTCCCTGCACCTCAAAAGTAGCTTTGAAACGCAGTAGCACTTTGTATTCCCGTGTCTGCCTTCAACGTTTTCTTGCAAGCTGATTAATTTCAGAGCAGCATTTCATCTCTAATATTATTCCAGTTGTTTAGCACTTGCAAATTGAAACAAGAGATTCCAGATTCTTGATGTTCAACTCTGTAAACTAGGCCCAATGTCTTTCATGAAATAACAATGTTCGTACAGATAATTTCATTTAGTCAACATTGGTTTTCTGAACTTGCCACAATATGTGGTCTGGTAATTGCTGCAGCCATTTTAGCTCAGTGTTTGTCCATTTTTGAAACCATTTTAGCTCATGAAAGGTCTCCAATATTAAAATCAGATGTTGAAATTTGAAAATGGATAGGTACATATTTCGCATTATTGTGACATCTTCCTGCTACAACATCAGATGATCGAGGGTGAAAATTGATAGCTCATATTTTATCACTATTATGGCAATATAAATGCTCATTTTTACTGTAAGACTATCATTATAGATGTTAAGTATTCCTACAGCATACTTTCTTTCATAAAAAGATAGTTCTTTTTTATCCCCAGGCCTTTTTTCCTCTTTCAATAACTTCACCAAAGAAGATACAATTTGTTCACCATTCCTAACATTGCACAACTTTTCTTTGAGTGAATTATTTCCATGTTTGTATATATAACTCCTGACATTGTACTTCAAAGATATTAATTGATTTTCAAGAGGCTGGAAATGAATGAAATACCTGAGTTGGGAAATGAATTCATTTGAGTAGGTAGGTTCCTTGTGTGGCTGGATCCATTCGAGAACAATAGCAGATAATCTTCAAGTTAGAGCTCACCTATACAGAACGGAAATCTCACAAATGGGAAGAGACATCTGAAATTCTGTCTGAGGTGATTTAGCCCTTTGCAACAGGGATAATCAAAATGACTTCTTTAAAGTTTTACAATATTTCACAATCTAATTTTATTTTCGGATTATGAAAAGTGTGATTGAAATGTAAGTCTACTTAAATAGTTTACCTTTTAAAAACAATCCTCCATTGGATCGCTATTCTGCATTGGGTTTACAAATTGTAGCCTTTCGGGCTGAAATTAACTGTTTTCTATCAATTGGAGCTCAGCTGAAACTGCCAAAATTCATATCATGCAACATTTATTGATGGTGATGTTTTGATTTTTTTTCATATTTTCATACAGATGGTGCTGAAGGTAGCAGGTGCAGTGTCAAAATGCTTGGCATGTTTCTCAAATATTTCTCACTGGTGCACAGTCATTACTTAAACTTTGCAAATGCTTGAATTTGTGGTTGGAGATAGGTTGTTCACTCTACATTTAGAAAAGGATGAATTGCATGTTTAATGCCTTTGGTGTATTGTTAACTGGATATTTCCTTTTATTAGTGTTTATTTCATGGCCTTGCTTTGTATTAACAATATTTAGCTTTGGCAGGCCAGTGTTCAATACAGTGATATTTTGGTAAATTTGCAGATTGTGCACCGTGATTGAAACAATGATTACTTAGGTTATGGCATGATAGAATCCTGGCAGTACAGAAACAGGCCATTCAGCCCACTGAGTCTGCAACAACCCTCTGAAAAATGTCATGAGTTTTTCGGGGATAACGTATTGCAAAGGTTTTTCTTATTTTAGATATCATAGCCATCTCAGCACACAATGGTCACCTTCTGTGGTCAACTGTGTGCGCATTGTTTGTGTGTAGATTCAAAGTTATTGACCGTTCTGATGTGTTGAATTTTCTAGTTTATACACCCACCTTCATAACTGAAAGGGACTTAATGCATTATACCGAGTTGTGTCCACAAGTGAGAGTATTTTTTACACATGCACCAGTTGGAAACATGATGAGTATCAAAGCCTTACTTGGAACATTGGTCTTACCTATGATAAGTGATTCCTGCCCAATGCAGAGGAGTGTCTTACTTGAAGAAAACATTTTTTTTTAAATTCATGTGACATAGAGTGACACAAATGATGTATCAGCAAAAATCTGATGATGTGCTCTGAGAAGGCTATGACCCCAGTGCTCTTTAGGATTCAAGGGCTCCAGTTTAAAATCTGATGGCATCATAACTTGATTGAGAAATGTGAGTTTCTTATTCACAGCCTCAACAGTTCTTAAACTCATGTAAAACAGTGTTCAAGGATGCAGCAAGGATGAACAAATTGAGAATCCAATGTTGAGATATACACAAAGCCATAAAAGAATCAAATTGTTTCTCGTAATTTCATCAACATGGTACTGATTGTTGTTGGATTGACCTGGTTTGCAATCACAAGGAGCTACAACTTGGGATGTTGGGTTTCTGGAAATGGAATGAAACCAGGCAGCCAACTCCCGGGCTGTATGAGGATGGTGTTGGAAGGCATTGTCATGTGCATAGTAGGCAGAGAGGTGGAGATTTATTTGATTTGTTTGTGTGTGGGGTGCTAATGTCATAGGTTAGGCCAGCATTTGTTGCCCATCCCCAACTGAGTCAGAAGTCAATCACATTGCTGTGGATCTGGAGTCATTTGTAGGGCAGGCCAGGAAAAGGTGGCAGATTTCCTTCCCTAAAGGATACCAGTGAACAAAATGAATTTTTATGACAATCAACAATGGTTACATGTTTGACATTAGACTCACAGAATCCTTAACACGCAGAAAGAAGCCATTCAGCTCACTGAATCTGCACAAAACCCCCAAAGTGCATCCCATCCGGACCCAGCCCCACACCCTATTCCTATAACCATGGGTAGTCCACTTAGTTGCACTATGGGGCAATTCCGCATGGCTAATCCACCCAACCAACATGACTTTGCACTGTGGGAAGAGACCAGAGCAATGGAAGAACCCCACACACACAGTCGACCAAGGCTGGAATCAAACCCAGGTCCCTGGTGCTGGAAGTCAGCAGTGCTAACGATTGAGCCACTCTACTGCCCTAAAGGTCAGCTTTGCATTCCAGACTTTAATTGAATTCAAATTACACCATCTGCCATGCTGGTATTCAAACTCATGTCCCCTGAACATTAGTCTGGGACTCTGGAATACTCGTCCAGTGACATTTATAGATCTCGTACCTTTCAACAAGAGTTATGAGAATAAGCTTTAAAAATGTCTTTTATTTGCAGCACCAAAAAGAAAAGCTCAAGGTTACAAAGGCACAAAACAAAATAACAGAACAAAGAACCTAAAAAAAATAAGAAATTCATAAAAATCAGAACAACAATGAAAATAATTTATTGAACCATAGGCTTCAAAATGTCTTCCTAATACATTTTGAGTTTGAATGCACCCACCCCAATTTGTTCACTATTGGTCACCAGAGCCAAGCTGTCGCTCTGTGATTGGCTCTCATAATTAGACAGGCATGAGACTCAATCATATTTAAATTTCTAAGTTATTGAAAAATTTCACACTGTTTTCCATCTGATTAATTTTTACCAGAACTGACTATACAGGTAAAATAAAATAATGTTGACTTTTGATCAGTTCCAATAGTTATGTGGTTTAGCACAGTCCAATTACAATTCCAATATCTTAAGAGATTGATGGGGTGGTGGAGGGCTGTCATTAACCACTTGCGCTCTGGTTTGAATCATTTTATGAACTAATTTGGTCCTGTAACTATTGATTAAACAATCAATAATGTGAGATCTAGAACTGTTTTAACTATGGTTTACAGAGGTGAGCTCTGACCTCGAATGGTGACTTACAGAATGTTCTTCAAATGGACTTATTAGCTTTGACCCCTTTGTTATTCAAATATTTTTACATTGAAAAAGTTAATTTTATTAATAGTGGCTTTAGTTGACCATGGCAAAATGTTGTTGTCAAAGGTATATGAGAACAGTTATCTTTTGCTCTTCAGTGATGGGCTAATGTCGGCTATTCTTTGCTATGAAGTGAAAGCTGGCTCAAGCAGACATTAATGCTATGCCCATGCTATGATAAAATGCCTCATTAGTTTTTGATATTTTTGGATGTTTAAGTTCATTAGGCCGGCTCAATCTTGATGCAAAATGGTTGATCTGTACTTCTGTTTCTGAATTGTACTAAGATGCATTATATGCAGCAACTAAAATGCCGATGGCAAGCTCCCATGAAAAGCAATGTAATAATAATTAGATGATCTATTAGTTGAAGCAAAAATATTGACCAGGGTACCATGGATGGCTCCTCTGATCTTCTTTGCAATCATTCTATTTGATAACTTATATCCACCTGAGAGGACATTTGAAAGATAAGATCAGTGCAGCTCTCCCCAGTACCACACTTGAGTGGGAGAGTTTGGAACAAAATTGTACAGTAAAAAATTGCAAAGAGGAAGACAAGTAATAACAGACCAAACCATTTTAAAATATATAGCATGAATGCCAAGTATTTCACAATCAATGAGCAACAGACAGCAGCAGATCTCAAGGACCTTATTGTAGAGTGATTTTTAGGACATTGGAGACTAATATTATAATCTTAGCTGTACAAAAACAACATAGCCATCTAGATTTGTGCTCCCCGGATCTGATGCACTGATACATATATATAAAATTGTGATAGGTAGGATTGTGGCAGAATGTTCAGGATAGCTCCAACAGACAGCAGCTGGGCACAATCCCTTCAAAGCAATGCAGATCTCTTCTCTACCTTTAGGCATTAGTAGTTAATATGCCTCAGAGTTAATGTAACCCTGTATGTTGGTTATATGATGAATCATATTTAGATACCTAAGATAAATGCCTTTTCTGCCGAGACTAGCTTATGATCCATACTCATTTTGAGACTATGGGAATACATCTCATAATGATCCACCTCCTCTTTGTTTCTTTGTAACATAATGACTGAGTACAATTTCTATCTGAGCATACCGACCATAGTTTCCAATTAAAAATAGATTTCCCATCATGAGCGAGAGTGTTGAAAGCTCATTAAAAAACATATAATTACATTGCAGAAGGAATATCAGGCATGTTAATTTGGAAAACCTATCACCGTTTTGTTCCCAATTCTTGAAAGTGTAGCCTTCTTCATTTCCTTTAAAATCAGAAGATTTGCTAATGCTGCTGCTTTTTCATGCTCAGGATTCTGTGGTTTTTGAAAAGTAACTGAATAATACATATTAATTGAGTTTTAGGCTCACAGTTAGAAATCTCTGTGCATTTACTGACAATTGTGTTTGTGTTGTATGGGATATTCTTTATCGCTGAAAAGAGAGAAGTACTATGAAGCTTTGAATCTTACAATCATCAGGACAGGTACAAGAACACCAAAACAAAAAGGGAACACCAACTTATACAACAGGAGAGACAAACTGCCAATTAGCTAGCAAGTGGACTCTCATTGGTTAAAATGTTGCCATGGAGACCTCACCAGGGTATGACAACCCCAAAGCTATGGTTAATTTGAAAAAAAGGAATGCAGTCTCACATTGTCAATATGTGAATTGGGACTCCCACAATTATGTAAGATCAGTCTTATAAATAAATAAGGCCCAATGCATTTTGTCCTTGTGCATGCTTGATGCTGAAACAGAGTGCATCTAAACAACCCAGTGAGTTAATGCCTACCTGAGTCACATCATTGTGTTCTGTATATCACAAATACTTTGTTAACCCAAAGCTCTTGTGTAAATTCCAAAGAGGCAAGCCGACTCCCATAAGTCAAGGCTTGAAATTTGTAAATGCATTGATTTGTTTCCTGGATTAGGTGCGCAGAGCTAGGAGAAATACAAGCTCTGTCAACTTGCCCTTGAAAAATGGCCAACCCCCGATTCTCCATTTTCAATGTGGTGGAAGGTAGTGGGTGCTGAATTAAGAACTGGGCAAAACAAACTAGAAACAGCCTGAAAAGCTGCCAATTGTCAAAGTGGGCTAAGTGGAAAGACTTCTTAACATCCAACACTGTGCTCAAAGCTTAAAGACAAGGATTAACATAGAAAACATTCTGCTGCTCTCACTCCTTCTTTCTCTATGTATTATCCATTGCCAGTTTATACACCAGTACTAAACCCCTGCCCATTTGACCATTGGAATCATACCCCACGATAATGTACCCACGTTTCCCCGTCACCCACCATGTTAACTTAGTGAGTATGCATAAGTACCCATACATAAAGTGGAAAGAAAAATGTAGACCTATTATTTAATTTTCTACATTGCAGTCTACATTTAATTCATAAAGAACATAACATAAGGACATAAGAACTAGGAGCAGGAGTAGGCCACCTGGCCCCTCAAGCCTGCCCTGCCATTTAATAAGATCATGGCTGATCAGCTCCACTTCCCCGCCCACTGACCATAATCCTTAATTCATTTACTGTTCAAACATTTAGTCTTGCCTTAAAAACATTCAGCGAGGTAGCTTTAACTGCTTCACTGGGCAGGGATTTCCACAGATTCACAACCCTTTGGGTGAACAAGTTCCTCCTGACCTCAGTCCTACATCTGCTGCCCTTTATTTTGAGGCAATGCCCTCTCGTCCTAGTTTCACCTGCTAGGGGAAACAACCTCCCTGCCTCCACTTTATCTATTCCCTTCATAACCTTATATGTTTCTGTAAGATCTCCCCTCATTCTTCTGAATTCCAATGAGTATAATCCCGTTCTACTCAGTCTGTCCTCATAATCCAACCCTCTCAACTCTGGAATCAACCGAGTGAGTCTCCTGGGCACACCCTCCAGTGCTAGTATATCTCTTCTCAAGTAAGGAGACCAAAACTTCACACAGTACTCCAGGTGTGGCCTCACCAGGATCCTATACAGCTGCATCAATAAAATGACTTTCATTCATTATTAGCTATTTTTCCATTTGTTAACATAGGTTGATACTTGTTTTTGCTGTTGCATGGTCTCAACCAATTAGACATTGCACTTTTATGTACAACAATCTACACATCTAAAATAGTCCCAAAGGATACTCAAGCCAAAGATTCCTGACTTCCATCCTCAAAGGCTTCATGATGCCAATCCCCCAAAAGATTCCTGCGCCCCCCCCCCCCCCCCCACCCCCCACCACCACCGTATTCCCCCAATCTTTCTCCTGGTTGGGCAGACCTGCAAGGTGCAGCTTAGAGGGTTGGTTGCCTAATTCCCCCATGTTATATGGGGTACATTTGGAGAAAGGGGTACCCAGGTTATACAAAGGAAAACACTGAGTACCAACCTGTTCCTATTGACTTTATTGCCATGCTCTGTGTTCCAGACCCCATTCTATTTTAATGGACCCATTTGGTTAGTTAAATGGCCTGCTGTCTTTGGGAACCATGCATGTGGGAAGCTCAAGCCAAATCTTCTCCCATTCTCTTGGAAATGGGTGATTTCAAGCTCCAGGGTGAGAACCACAACTTCACACCATTTCTGACATTTTTGGAGATAGTCTCCATTGTGGCAAAAACCTAAAGCTGAGTTGTAAGTGAGGAAAAAGGGTCTCGAACCGAAACATCAAACGTTCCTGCTCCTCTGATGCTGCTTGGCCTGCTGTGTTCATCCAGCTTCACACCGTATTATCTCAGATTCTCCAGCATCGGCAGTTCCTACTATCTTTGTAAGTGAGGAAGTGTTTAGCGCGCTTGGCTTCATCGCTCAGACCATTCAGTATTAGAGTTGGGATGTCATGTTGAGATTGTACAGCTTATTTGTGAGGCCACTTCTGGAGCATTGTGTCTAGTTCTGGTGTCCCTGTTAGAGGAGGGATATCAATAAACTGGAGAAAAGGTTTACCAAGATGCTGCTGGGAATGGAGGGTTTGAGTTATATGGAGACGGTGGATAGGCTGGGGCTTTTTCCACTAGGTGGGGTATTTCAAGACTGTAGGGCATATTTTTAAGGAGAAAGGAGAAAGATTTAAAAAGGGGCTTTTTTTTGCACAAAAGAGTGGTTCATGTGTGAAATGAGCTTTCAGACGAATGGGCAGATGTAGGCACTGTTACAACATTTAAAAGAGTTTTGAATAAATGTATGAATAAGAAATGATTGGAGGGATATAGGTCAAGTGCAGATAGGTGGGATTAGTTTAGTTGAAAATAATGGTCCACATGGACTGGTTGGACCAAATGGTCTGTTTCTGTGCTGTATGACTCTGGGTAAACACAGTGCTGTTCCCAATGGAGCACCACAAAAACAGAGAGAATTGTACATTAAGGGGAGAGAAGGATACTGACATATGAGTGTAGCGACCCAAAGCGGGCTGTTGGGCATGCGTTAGATTGAATTTTGACTTCCAGCAAAGTAGCAGAAAAGCCAGGCGATGTGGCTGAGCTATTGTGAGAAAGTAATTTGCACAGAAGACAGCTTGGTGGCAAAATAAACTACAGATAAACAAAGAAAAGAGGGAAGCACAGAAATTACAATGTTGGAGAATCTAGCAGGCCATCAACAGCCGTGAAGAAAATTGCATTGATTTTAAGGGACAGAGGATGATGTCGAGATCATCATTTGGCCTTGGGTTAACGAATTGTGTGATCTATTGATTGTATGTAAAACAAGGTCCAGGAACAGCTGCAGCTCAGTCTACTAACACATTTAGAAGTAATAACAAGTTACTTTGTATCTCACATAATTGCTTTTGACATCCAGGCTCCACCTGTGTCAGTAATAAAGTGCAGTCGGAAGGCACTTGTGGTTAGTCTCGTGGAAATGTTATCTGTTCTGAGATCTTCCAGCACTCTGTATCTTTGGTATTTAAAACTCCATTATTTGATCTGAAGGTTCTGGCCCAGATAACAATGGCCCACAACAACTTGGATATATGAAACAGAAGCAGAAATTGCTGGAGCAACTCAGCAGGTCTGCAGTGCCTGTGGAGAGAAGGCAGAGTTAACGTTTCGCTTCCAGTGACCCTTCTTCAGAACTTGATACTATTGCACTTGGATAAATACACCTTTATTAAATGATGTGCTCACAATGACACTGATAACTTCGAGATCCCGTGTGCTGGACTAAGTGCCAAGTGACCAATCCATCAGTGGATTTCCCAGTACATCTTTGGAGCAGCTGAACGACCTGCTCTGTCCACATCAGCCACAACTTGTTTCGAAGTCTTTATTTATATGTTTTTCCTTCCTGCGACCATGCAATTTGTGGTACGATCAGTTTTGGCTCATTTGGTTGTTTTTAACTGACATCGCTGTCCTGTCCGAAGCTGCAATCTTTGTGCGCTTCTCATAGAATCCCAACAGTGCGGAGGCCAGCCATTCAGCCCATTAATTCCACACCAACCCTCCAAAGAGCATCTCTCCCAGACCCACCTCCTTACCCTATCCCCGTAAACCTTAATTTCCCATGGCCAACTTACCTAGCCTGCACCTCCTTGGACATTACGGTCAATTTTGCATGGCCAATCCACCCTAACCTGCCCATCTTTGGACTGTGGGAAGAAACCAGAGCACCCAGCAGAAACCTACGCAGGCTCAAGGTTGAAATAGAAGCAAGGTCCCTGGCACTGTGAGGAAAGCATTTTCATCCATTGAGCCACTGTGATGTCTCCTCCAAGGTTATGCTCGGATAAACACAAACAGCTATCCAAGGAGTAACATCTTTATTAATCTCCACTGCTGGAGTGAAGGGGACATTTTTATGATCAGGAACCATAACTGTTTGGTAGCCCACAGCTCAGATTAAAAATTTGTTTGCAGAGTTTGGCAATTCTGTATCTTGACCGATCCTTCCCATTCTCAAGCCCACAATACAGTCCTTCAGCCAGAGTACCAATTTCATCTTTGATGTTCCATTCCACCTGCATAAGACAATCTCAGTGCACTGGGCTCTGCCGCTTATAGAGTGTGTGTGTGTGTGTGTGTGTGTGTGTGTGTGTGTGTGTGTGTGTGTGTGTGTGTGTGTGTTTGTGTGTGTCTGTGTGTGAACTTTGCAATCATTAATCTCTGCTCCAGCAGAAAAGCCACATGAATGAGTCAAACACAAGCCACATAGAGTCGTAGCAATGTACAGCATGGAAACAAATCCTTTGGTCCAACTTGTTTATGCCAATCAGATTACCTAAATTAATCTAGTCTGATTTGCCAGCACTTGGCCCCTATCCCTCTAAACAGTTCCTCCTCAAGCACCCACCCAAATGCCTATTAAATGTTGCAATTGTACCAGCCTGCACCACATCTTCTGGCAGCTCATTCTGCACACACATCACGTTCTGTGTTAAAAGTTGTCCCTTAGGTCCCTTTTAAATCATTCCCCTTTCACCTTAAAGCTATGTCCTGTAGGTTTGCACTGCCCTACCCTGGGGAAAGGACCTTAGCTCTGCACCCTATCCATGCCCCTTTTGATTTTATAAACCTCTTTAAGGTCACCCCTCAGCCTCCGATGCTTCAGTGAAAATAGGCCCAGCCTATACAGCCTCTCCATTTCACTCAAACCCTCTCACCCTGGCAACATTCTTGTAAATCTTTTTCTGAACTCTGTCAAGTTTCGCAACACCTTTGTTATAGCAATGAGACCAGAACTGAGCAGAGCATTTCAGAAGGCGCCTAACCAATGTCATATACAGCTGCAACATGACCTCCCAACTCCTATACTCAACACACTGACCAATAAATGCAAGCATGTAGGCCAGACCAAGTAATGATGGCCATTTCCTTATGTGAAGGACATTGGTGATTCAGATATGTTCAATTGACAATGCATTTAATGGTCATTATTAAGGTCTAAATTCCAAATTTTTCTTGATCTCAAACGCCCCCATCTGCCATCGCAGGTATTTGAAGCTGGATCCCCAGACCATTTTCTGAGTTTCCAGATTAATAGTCTCACAATAATTCCACTAGGCCAAAGTACTCCTCCCTGCAATTCATTGGTACGTTTTGGAGAGGAAGAGTACAAATCTTTAATTTAACAATCTATACCTGTGTGAATATTCGTATCATCTGACTCTTGCTTTTAAGTGACAGCTTCATATGAAAGTCATTGTCTTTTCAGGTCACTTCAAATTGGATGAAATAGCCAGAATCCTCTGTAATTTGGCTTATGAGTGGGTCCCCAGGACAATTGTGGGTCCTCGCCTTGGTCCACCTGCCTGCACAATGTTCTTGGGCACCGCTAAGTAAGAGGCCTTCCCAAATCCACACACCCTTTAGGGATGAGGCACGGGTCCCTGAGGTCTGGGACAAGCCCGAGAGTCTACAGCCTCATGCGGCTGTCTCTGTTGACGGCAGTTTCAACCTCCCGAACACATTAGAATTAAATCAAAATAAATTTCAACCCACAGCAGTGGGGTTCTGCTTCCAAGATAGCTTGAGGTCACAGCTTGGGCCTCTTGGTGGCTATAGTTAGGGTTAGGGTCTGGAGTCACATGCAGGATAGACCGGGTAAGGACAGCTGTTTTTCACCCTGGACGGAAGGCGTGAGGGTGGGGTAGGGTCCCGGAGGGTGGTCGAGGGATGGGCTTTTACAGTATTAGGCCTAGTGCGTCCCCCTGCATAGGCCAAAACTCCTGAATCAGCTCATCTTTAGTAATGCTGATTGACAACCTGCCACTACAGGGCAGAGAACCCTGTGCATGTGCCAACCCGCCCACCCCTCTCTCCAGGAGATTGCTGGTTGGCAGGAACAGACCAGATGTGTCTACTTCTCACCCGTGCCTTAGAGGCCTGGGCACAGTTGGTAGGGTACTGGCGAAATTTGTCACATTCACCCAAGAGAAACAGCGTGATGAGAGGGGAAGTCAAAGGGATGAACTTCTCTCCTCCAGACCCAACAAGACAGTGGGGCAAAACATGGAGCCGGGCGAAACAAGCCTTGATTTTGAGAAGCTGTTGACCTTAGGCGAAGA
This sequence comes from Stegostoma tigrinum, assembly GCF_030684315.1. Lineage (NCBI taxonomy): Eukaryota > Metazoa > Chordata > Chondrichthyes > Orectolobiformes > Stegostomatidae > Stegostoma > Stegostoma tigrinum. Next base: position 15,949,461 of record NC_081361.1, read on the forward strand.
GCAAAAGACTGTATGAAATTAGACAGTGATGATGGGAACTGCAGATGCTGGAGAATCCAAGATAACAAAGTGTGGAGCTGGATGAACACAGCAGGCCAAACAACATCTTAGGAGCACAAAAGCTGACGTTTCAGGTCTAGACCCTTCATCAGTGAGGGCCTCTCTGATGAAGGGCCTTGGCCCAAAACGTCAGCTTTTGTGCTCCTGAGATGCTGCTTAGCCATGAAATTAGACAGCCTGGGTAAGACCCAGATAGTCATTGAATGGGCTCGAGTCTTTGTTATGTGCAAAGAAAGCCAAGGTGGACAGGTGTCGGAACTGGGTTTCTACTGCCAGTTACTACTTCCATGGGGCAGCAGTGTATTTGCTTGAAAATTTATAAAGGATTAAAATAAACGGTCTCTTATTCTCTTGTTTGCACAACACAGAGTATGAATGTCTGTGAAACAAGAGTAAGCAGATGTATAAATACTGGAATACAGATTATGTTCATCCCTACATTATAAGAACTGACATGTTAAGAAAAAAGATAGCAAATTAAAACATAGTCCACATCACTGTGTTTGCTGAAGCGTCAGATATTGCATATTGATGGTGGCATTACTTGTGCTATAGGTTGGCACAGAGGGTGTTATACTCCTGAATCTAGTTAAGTTAATCAGAATTTAAACCTGCTGTAATTTTGCAAGGCCCTGAGAGGGTTGGATCCACATTAGCAGAGTCACCAAATAAAACACATATTTAAACAGCTTCTGCCCTCAGGATTATCTGTCTTTTATGCCAGCAATTGCTGTTGCCAATATGTTGCACTATAAATGTTGTGTTTGCAAAGTATACTTCATGGTAGTGGACAACTGGGTCCTAGTGTGTAACATTATTATACAAACATCTTTAAATTGAGTAGAAATTGGCACAGATTGATGGCAGTTCAGCAAAACCACAAGCACATTTTTTTTTCGCTTTCCCTTAATTGCCTTCAGGTTTTGAATATTGGCTGAGCTCAGCTGATGATGTCACTGCCTTGCTCAAAATCAGCAGGCTGCAGGTTCAAGGTCAACACCTGGATATGAATGTAAAATCTAGGCTGCCACTTCAGTGCAGGACTGAGGGGGCATTGCTCAGGGATATTAAATTTCTGTTCTTCTGTTTGACCCTCTCTTTGAAAGGAAAAGCTGTGCTGGGAAGATATGACAGCTGGTTCTGCGGAAGATAAAATGAGCTGATGGAGCTTCTTCATCTGTGATTTGTTTTACTATTTTTAGATCTTGCACTGTTCTGCTGATGTGTTTTATTAAGTCTAATAACGTGGTCAGACTGTCAAGAGAGTAAATGTTTCTGGAGCAACTTCATTTTGCCCAGCTCTGGGATTCCTAGACAAAACTGATCCTTTTATTACTTGCCCTCACTCTGTTCATTCCCTTCCTCACCACCATCACCATCTAATTTCCCACTCTTTTGCCCTCTTCCCCCATCACTGAAAGTCTTAGCTCAGGCCAGAGTGTGGTCTTCATAAGGCATTGCACGATTTGTGGTTTAATCTTATGAGAGATTTCAACCTTCAAATGTAAATTCAAAACATGAAGGTCAACTGCATGTCACTCCTAAGCTCGAGGCCAAGCTGGCTACCAGCCACATATGTCCACTTTCTAACAGAAGTTATTCAACTGTGATCGTGGGCTATAATCCTCGATGCTCGTTATACAGTCATAGAGTCTTACAGCATGGAAACAGACCCTTCAGTCCAGCCAGTCCATGCTGAAAATTATCCCAAACCAGAATGGTCCTACCTGTCTGCTCCTGGCCCATATCCCTCCAAACTTATTTTATTCACATATTCATCCAAATGCCCTGTAATCATGCCCGCATCCACCACTTCATCAGGAAGTTCATTCCACATGCGAACCGCCCTCTGTGTTAAAAAAAGTTACCTCTTACATCTTCTTTAGATCTCTCTCCTCTCACCTCAAAAAATGTGCCACTTGGTCCTGAAATTCCCATTTTAAGGAAAAAAAACAGCTACCTTCGATTCTATCTAGAACCTCTCATTATTTTGTAAGCTTCTGTCAGGTCACCTCAACCTCCTACAGTCCAGTGAAAAAAGTCCCTGCCTATCCAACCTCCTGTTATAACTCAAAACTTCCATACCCGGCAACATCCTGGTAAATCTCTTCTGAATCTTTTCCGGCTTGGTAATAGCCTTCCTGTAAAAAAGTGATTAGAAACGGTCACCCTTTCTCTGCTTACCCCACTTAATGCCAATTGTAGCAACATCTCAACATTTCAGTTATTATCAACTAACTTTGTGTGCATTAGGATCAGTTGTGGAGCTTCAGCAAAAAGGGAAAAAAAAAATAAGCCTCAGGAGGCAGAAGGATAGAAAAGATGCAGAAAGTTTATCCCTTGGATAGTTGATCTCAAAACTGCCTTGTTATCTTTTGACTGTATCCCCTCTAGAGAGAGTAATTCCTCCTTCTGCCTAGTTTTACAATCCCAGTTTTCTTCCAATTTTCTGGCACCTGAATCCTAGTGATAGCTTGAACCAAACAAAAGGCATTCTGAATTGTAGTGCTTTGAATTGTAAAATGTAATAACAATGCATCGATTTAGTTTAATTTTGTTTATGTTATTTCAAGGGAGATTTTCTTTGATTGTTGGCCATGATGCTCTCTGATTACAATTGACTTCAATAACAGCCTTTAATGCATTGAAGTTTTAATAAAAAAAACTTCACTGGATTTTAGTAGTAGGTATTTCATTATAACAGTTAAAATGATCAATATTGTTTTGGAATGGAAAATGTAAACAGCGCAAAGAGTGTTTCAGAGATGGAGTTTCTGTAGCAACCATTGTGTGGCTGTGAGTGGATGTATTCGGGAAAATTGCTGATAATACATGATTTGTGTTTAATTATATGCAATGGTGGAGGACATTAACTGGGTTTCTATTTGAGCAGATATAAAGAGGCACTTGCAGAAACTCTGGCATGGCTGAGCTCAGGCGCGTGTGCTTCTAATAGTGTGTTTATCAAAGGTTAACAAAGGATTGGATCCATCCTCACAAACCAACCTTTGGGAATAGATCCACACAGGGGTATGATTAAACTACAATCCAGGTTTCAAGGCCAAGATGTGTGCCTCATCAAATCATCAATGGTAGATATTTTGTTCCTACAAGGAGTCTCTCAGTTACGCTGCTAGTCGTAATTTAGCCAGTAGAGTATGCCCACTCTGAACAGAGGGTATTTCCTTTAAACCTACTGAAACTACTTGGCTGAAAAAAATGTGAAAAGACCTGGAGACGGATACAGAATTCCCTGCCCACCCCAGTTTTTGACCAGGTGATCAATATGTGCATCTATTATCACTCATTCATGGAATGTAGGCTTCCCTGGCAGTGCCAGCATTTATTGCCCATCCTTAGCTCTTTGAAAATTTGGTGGGTGAACTGCCTTCTCGAACCACACTATGATTTCATGTAGAAACCCCCACAATGTAAAAAGGGAGGGAGTCTCAGCAACAGTGAAGGAATGGCAATATTTTTCCAAGTTAGGGTGGTGCATGTCTTGGAGAGGAACTGGCAGGCTATGGTGCTTTGTTTTTTTCACTCATGCGATGTGGGCATTGCTGGCTGGTCAGCGCTTATTGCCTTTTCCTAGTGGCCTTTGAGGAGGTGGCAGTGAGCTGTCTTCTTGAACCACTGCAGCCCACCCTACAATGCTGTGAGGGAGGGAGTTCCAGGATTTTGACACAGCAACAGTGAAGAGATGATGATATATTTCTGATCAGGACAGTGAGTGGTTTGGATAAGAACTTGCAGGTGGTGGTGTTACCATGTATCTGCTGCCCTTGTCCTTCTAGATAGAAGTGGTATGGGTTTGGAAGGTGTTGCCTAAGGATCTTTGATGAATTTCTGCAGTGCATTTTGTAGATACCACACACTGCTGCTACTGAGCATCGATGGTGGACGGAGTGAATGTTTGTGGATGTGGTGACAATCCATTGGGCTGCATTTCTCCTGGATGATGTCAAACTTCTTGAATGTTGTTGGAGCTGCACCTATCCAGACAAATAAGGAACATTTCATCAAACTCCTGACTTGTGCCTTGTAGATAATGGACAGGCATTTTGGAGTCAGGAGATGAGTTACTTGCCACAGTATACCTAGCCTCTGGCATGCTCTTGTAGCCACTGTGTGTGTGTGTTTCTGGTCAATAGTAACCCCAAAGATATTACTAGCCTGGGCTTCAGTGATGTTAACACCATTGAATGACAAGGAACAGTGGTTAGTTTGTCTCTTGTTGGAGCTGGTCATTGTTTGGCATTTGTGTGGCACGAATGTTACTTGCCACTTGTCAGCCCAAGACATGAATCTGCCGTCATTGTTCTTCTGGATAACAATGGGTTTGGAACGTTCTGTCTGAAGACCCTTGATGAATTTCTGCAGTGTTTCTTTTTAATGGTACGTACTGTGCTGCTGAGTATCATAGAACATAGAACATAGAACAGTATAGCACAGAACAGGCCCTTCAGCCCACGATGTTGTGCCGACCATTGATCCTCATGTATGCACCCTCAAATTTCTGTGATCATATGCATGTCCAGCAGTCTCTTAAATGTCCCCAATGACCTTGCTTCCACAACTGCTGCTAGCTACGCATTCCATGCTGTCACAACTCTGTGTAAAGAACCCGCCTCTGACATCCCCTCTGTACTTTCCTCCAACCAGCTTAAAACTATGACCCCTCGTGTTAGCCTTTTCTGCCCTGGGAAATAGTCTCTGGCTATCAACTCTATCTATGCCTCTCATTATCTTGTACACCTCAATTAGGTCCCCTTTCCTCCTCCTTTTCTCCAATGAAAAAAGTCCGAGCTCAGTCAACCTCTCTTCATAAGATAAGCCCTCCAGTCCAGGCAGCATCCTGGTAAACCTTCTCTGAACCCTCTCCAAAGCATCCGCATCTTTCCTATAATAGGGCGACCAGAACTGGACGCAGTATTCCAAGTGCGGTCGAACCAAAGTTTTATAGAGCTGCAACAAGATCTCACGACTCTTAAACTCAATCCCCCGTTAATGAAAGCCAAAACACCATATGCTTTCTTAACAACCCCGTCCACTTGGGTGGCCATTTTAAGGGATCTATGTATCTGCACACCAAGATCCCTCTGTTCCTCCACACTGCCAAGAATCCTATCCTTAATCCTGTACTCAGCTTTCAAATTCGACATTCCAAAATGCATCACCTCGCATTTATCCAGGTTGAACTCCATCTGCCACCTCTCAGCCCATCTCTGCATCCTGTCAATGTCGCGCTGCAGCCTACAACAGCCCTCTATACTGTCAACGACACCTCCAACCTTTGTGTCGTCTGCAAACTTGCTGACCCATCCTTCAATCCCCTCATCCAAGTTATTAATAAAAATTACAAACAGTAGAGGCCCAAGGACAGAGCCCTGTGGAACACCACTCACCACTGACTTCCAGGCAGAATATTTTCCTTCTACTACCACTCGCTGTCTTCTGTTGGCCAGCCAATTCTGTATCCAGACAGCTAAGTTCCCCTGTATCCCATTCCTCCTGACCTTCTGAATGAGCCTACCATGGGGAACGTTATCAAATGGTGACAGAGTGAATGTTTGTGGATGTAATGCCAATCTAATGGGCTACTTTGTGTTGGGTGTTGTCAAGCTTCTTAAGTGTTGCTGGAGCTGCACTCATCCAGCCAAGTAGAAAAGTCACACTCCTGACTTGTACCTCATGGATGGTGATGAGGAGCTGAGCCACTGACTGCTGTGTTCCTGGCCCCGGACCTGCTCTTGTACCCACAGTTCAGTTTCTGGCCAATGGTCATCCCCAGAGTGTTGATGGTGGGAGATTAGGCATACAGTTGCATGATTCATTCCTTCACATGACCATAGAAAAATCTCTGAATGGGAAATATTACCCCCATCCCTCCCAATATTCCTGGTTTTATGACATTTGTCTCAGATGACCTTTGTCAACCCGAACAAAAGCTATATCTTGTATGAAGCAAGTCAGAGGCATTCATGAAATCACAAACTCAGCATACCTTGCAACCAGCCCCGATGTTTACAGAAAGCATGTAATGCTTTCTGAAGCCTACTATCCTTTATGTTAACTGTGTCCTTTATAAGGTTATTGTTACCTTCAGAATGAAGAGAGGTTTGTAAAGGATCTGTGTACCAATAATAGCGAGCAAATTGTGATCAGTGCAAAGAAGGAACTGTTTTGGTATAATCAGAAGGCAAGAGCCCATGCATGTCTAAAGCATAATGCGTTTGTGTTAGACCAGACTGGCTGCTTGATTTTCAGTCTGCCACAACATCCTGCAAAATATTAAGGCAGCCAGGCTCAATATGTTGACTTGTGACTTATAAAATCTTACATTATTCAAATCTTGACTTGCTAGGGGTGTGTGCTAAACAGACAAATATTGTGTTCTGTGAGGACAGTAGTAGCCTTATTGCCATATGTGAATTCTAATCCTTAAGCTCTGTGCATTCCCTGAGCATTCACCTCAACCACATAAAAAGGTTGCACAAGCAAACAATTGGTACTCTAATAACTGTATTCTTAAAATTAGGTTCTGCGACAACATTCCAGATTAAACTGATGGGCTATGTAGGCCAAACTTTGAAGTTTAGTCCTTTGTGCAAGGAGCCATTTGCTCCGTACAAGTTTTAGTCTGAATGTTTTTACGTGTCATTGAAATAAAAGTGACAGTAAATAAATTCTCTGAGCGAATGTGATTTAGTTGAAGATGACAAGATCATCAGGGGCACACATCACCTATCGAATTATATCCCACAACCTTGTCATGATCTCCAAAGAAACCGACAGCATTTATAAAGAAATTAATATTTCCAGTTAATAGTTGAAACGATGCCATATGTAGATTTCATGTTTTAGGATGTTTAATATCTAAAAATGCCATTAGTAAGCACTATTTTTAAGGAAATTTATATTTTAAACCATGGAGCAGGATTACTCCATTCTTTTAAAGCCAAAAGAAACAGAGGTATATTTCATATGGACATTTAGTCTTCTCAGATCGAATCCAATGATTCTTAGCTCCTGAGGGTTTATTCCGGTTTCTGTTCTTTTGTCTTGTAAATTGCAATGTAGTGTTGTCTTTGAGAAGAAATAACACAGTGTGGAGCTGGAGGAACACAGCAGGCTAGGCAGCATCAGAGGAGCAAGAAAGTTGACGTTTCAGTTCAGGCCCCTTCTTCAGATCTTTCTTCTGAAGCAGGGTCCTGACCCGAAACGTAAACTTCCTGCTCCTCTGATGCTGCCTGGCCTGCTGTGTTCTTCCAGCTCCACGCTGTGTTATTTCTGACTCCAGCATCAGCGGTTTTTACTATCTCTGTCTTTGACAAGTCTGTCTTTTCCTTTTCACAAAGACTTTCTTTCTAACCTCTCCATGCTCATTTTGACTTACTATGAATTTGGACGCATTAATCTAAGCATGAACACTCACCCCCGTTTCTTACATGGCAGATCATAGAACCTTCTCTTGATGTCAAGCTACTCCTTCCTCCTGAATCCAAGTGGATTCCACAGAACTGTTTATGATATTCGATGATATTTTAGAGAAGTGTGTAACCTGGCCTTTATTACCAACATCCTTTCCCAAAGCAGTGTGAATCTCATGGACCTTATATCAAGGTAAAAATGCTGTTTAGCTAGCCTTGAGAGCCAAGTTCTCTTTTCTCTTGGAAGTAAATGGGTACTCTGAAACTTCTTTTAGATATAATCTGATATTCTCAACACTTTTTTAGGACTTTAAAGTCTAGACATCTTCACAAAATGCTTTTGCTGTATCTAAACATAATATCTTGCACCTTTCTTTTCAGTAAATTACTTTAAGTCTTCTCTGATCCTGAGCTAGTCCCAAATCAGAATAGACACAGGATAGCAATTATTTTACCCTCAATTTTAAAGACATAGTCCCAAAATATAACAACTTTATAAACTTCAAAATTGTAACAACTTGTATTTACAGAACACTGCAGTCCTACTGACATTATCCAAAATCCATCCTTGATCCTCTTTCCTTAACAAACTGTTACTGAGCTATGAAATCGACTCCAGGCTGACCTCCTGTCAACTTCTTCAACAACATGTAAATTTCTATTGGTGTTGAGTTTACAACAGCAGTCTCTGTACCCTCTTGGATCCTCCCAAAGCACACCAAGAAGTACTTGTCAGGTTTGCAACCAGTAATGCCTGGTTCGCTTTCTTGTGAAAAAAGGCATGTGTTGCAAAGTCCATTGGAATATTTTTCAGTTGCATGGTTACCAGTAGTACAGGGTGTGGTAGCTACCACTGTAAAGGTTAGCATGTGACCTCAACTCATCCCCATCAGATATGGAACAGAATCGTCTCCCACTCCTTTAGTGGTTTCCTGACCAACACAACATATTCATTCCAACCAATACCTGGTATCCAGGAATCACCAGTGATGCCTTCATTGCACAGTAGCCTATGACATCTCTGTTCTTCATATTCAGATGTGCCAAAGACATTGTTGTTAGATGATCAGAAATATGGCCTGCAGCCATTGCTCATGCCGTCATCAAATGGTGTAGATGTTAATAACACAGAAGTTGGTCAGTCGCCCCAAATAAATTATGTCAGCATTTACCCTGCCCCCTCAAGCACATGAACAGGTAGTTCTGATCGCACCGATTTACTTGTTCCCGTATTGCTTTAGTAAATTATTCCACATTCACATAGCTAATTCAGTCTTGAATGTAGTCATATGTTTCATCCCTCACTGATAAGTCTGGTAATTAATATAATGGCTTTACAACTCTCTGTTTGAAGAAATGTATCCTTCCCTCTGTTCTAAATATGGTTACATTAATCTTGCCTTTTGACTCTCAATCTTGATTCCCCAACAATTTTAAACTCCTTCCATCTCATCATTTTAAAATCTCTGATGGTATTATCTGATATCTCACCTTGCTCGAGCCTAACCTTCTAGTCTTCTTTTGATTTGTATCGCAAAGGAATAGCTTGCCTGTATCAGCACATTGTGAAGTACATTATAGCATGCCAACAGAAAAAGTCTATGATTTAGCTTACTCAGATGGGTAACTCTTCCCATTTTCTGCTCCTTTCAAGGGAATTCGACTCAAATTCTTGATTCCACTTTAATGTTTCTCTTCATTCCAAATGTAACTTGCAGATCATTCTGTTTTAATGTCATGGAATGTGCACAAGTTGGAGAAACCAACATAGAGACAGGGAAAATATTGAGCAAATAAGCTGGATCTCCCAGGGAAGGTCCATTCATCATTGAAGACTCCAGGTATACATGGTTACTTCAGGATGAGGGTGTAATGTGAAATACCTGACAGTAGAAAGATCTCCATTGAAGAAAATTACTTTTATCTTTGCTGCAGTATTGAGAAGGGAATTGGTGAGCACTTATTGTCCGTGGATAATTGCTCTAAGAGCATCAAGAACAACTATGTAGTATATACATGTACTTGAATTAATGTACAAGCCAGGGAAGGAATAAAATATTGTTGTACAAAAAAATTCTGTATCCCAAAGGTATTGGCAAGGTTTTTAAAGCTAGAATGTACCTGGAGGAACTGTTTTAAAAAAGTAAAATGTTTTGTCCTTTTTCTTAATCTTGTCTCTCCCTGCACCAATGCTGTCAATGGAGATTGTCTTCAGCTCTTTAATTATCAACCCTCATTATTGTCATTACCCTCAACCTTGCTATCTTTCCCATCATCATTAGCCTTATTCCTCTCCTGTTCTCTATTGCCCTCCTCCTCTTCATCTTACTTGTCCTCCTGATTTTCACTATACTCTTGCTGTTCATCATCCTTTGGCTTTACTTTTTTTTATTTTACTTCTACTTTTTCATTTCCTCTTCATTTATGTCATCCTCACCTTCCTTATCCTCTTCATCCTGTGATGAATGTCTAATTTTTATTTTAGGGTGGATTTGGGAGTCTGAGGACTTCAATTCTTAATATGTCCAGGTATCTATTCAATCTGGTTTTACAGCCGAAGGACCTACCCATTTGAAGGAAATGGTGTCCTGGTGTTGTGGAGTCAGGTATGAAAAGGAAACCATGGTATAGAGGAAGGCAGCAAAGGACTCTATATGATATACATACATTGGTCCGATGCAGTAAAGCAAAAGATTGCTGTTTTCAGATTAGTGGTAAAGTGTTTAGCAGCAGGGGTAGAGGTTCACATTCTGGTAATGACAGTTTCAGAGCAATCAAGTTCAGGAGCAGTTCTGATGAAGATAATGGAAGGCTACTGCATCCGTGTTGAAGAGAGAGCTCAGAAGAGACCATGGGAGACATTGATAGTCCAATGCTGTTGAGATGGAGGAGTTATGAAAACCCACAACTAGTTTATGTTTTGTGTGGCTGGGAGCTCCAAGGACCCAGTTACAGTGTTAGCTTAGCGATGCAAGGTGTCAGTAAAGAGCTGGAATTGTACCCATGAGTAAGTATTAGAGTGCCATCTCTGGAATCTCTTGGAACACAGCGTTATGGGAAGAGATTGAGCTTCTGGGCTATGAGCAGTCATTGAAGCAGTTGATGATGAATCAACTTTTGATTGAGTTCAAAGGTGAAGAATTGGAATCCCTAATAAAGGAGTCAAAGTCATAAAAAGATTTGATAGCCCACAAAGTCACTAGCCTGTAGGGGATTTGCTGAGAAATTCATAGGATCACTCTTCAACAATTTTACTATTTGATGTGCCCTGTGAGATGTTCAGTCATAGCTTGTTTGTACCTCATGTTAATTCTGAATTTTATTTTATAAGTTGTTTATATATTGTAGATTATTTTCTTTTCTAATCTTGTACTGTAGTGTTAATTTAAGTTGTTCAAAACTGTGGAATCTGTGGCTTTATCTTCTTAGTAAGAATGTGTGACTTCAAACTTTGCCTACATTAAATAAACAGAAAACACTGAATTGTGTCATAAACTTGGCAATCTTGTCTGAAATTGTAATAATCATTCTCGTTCTTGTCCTCTTCACTAATCCATTGGTTATCTTTGTCGTCGATCATCCTCATTTACTATCATCTTCATAATTCACTGTTCTTGATGATTGTCATTTTCTAAGTTTCAACTGTCATTTTTTGTCATATTCTTGCCCATCACTATCTTTATCCATCATCAGCTTTCACCCTGCTGCTCATTATTACTGTCCTCAACAGAATTCTTGTCTTCTATTGTTCTTCTCTTCTTGATCTTGTTCTCATTATTTCATTCTTAACCTTGACTTTGCACCTAACTCTATGTTGGTGTAACTTGCTTTTCTTTATCCCCTTTCTGTTGACAGGTTTCAGTGTGCATGGGTGTAGGTGCCATGAGAGCACGTAAGCCCTCCTTCAGAGTTACTAGTCTGGTTCAGTGAATGATTTAGTTTTGTGTTTTCACAGGTTTGTAGAGTCAAGAGCACTGCATTAATAATAAGCTGTTCCTTTGTCACTATACAATGATACTTTATGTAATAAGGTGGTACGAAGAGACAGTAATTAATTTTCAACGTTCCCTTTGATATTCATCAACTGCCTGCTCTACGGATGGAAATATCGCCAAGTAACACCATTCTGTTCAGAATCTACTGAGTCTGGTGGAGAAAATAATGACTCTTGTCAGATAATGGAGGAAATTGGTGTTAAGTTGATATTCTGGCTGTCAACTAATGGAAGTAAATGTAAACCCACAGTAGGTTCCTATTGAGGTATAAGGATATCTTGTTATTGCTTTTGTAGCAAAGACTTAACTACATCTTCTTCGTAAATTAAATAAGAAATGTCAATTATTGTTATCTCATTATATCCTTGCTGATTTGTTGAGCACAGAATTTTCTTTTAATCATTCATGGGATGAGGGCATCACTGGCTAGGTAGCATCTGTTGTCCATCCTTAATTGCAGAGAGGGCAGTTGAGAGTCAACCATATTACTGTGGGTCTAGAGTCATATGTAGGCCAGACCAGGTGAGGATGGTAGCTTCCTTTTGTAAAGGACATTAGTGAATCAGAAATTTATTTTCCCTAACAATCAGCAATGGATTCACAGTCAACATTAGACCCTTAATTCCAGATATTAATTGGATTCAAATTCCACCATCTGCCATGGCAGGGTTTGAACGCAGGTCCCCAAAATGTTATCTGGGTCTCTGGATTAACAGTCCAGTGACAATACCACTAGGCCATCACTTCCCCCACTTACAGGTAGTCTAATGAGTTGTGCTTAAGAAACTATTTCTCCCCATGTGTTTGAATACATCACAACATAATCACCTGCAGTTCAAAGTTTCTCCAGTACTCACTTGCTATTATCTATAACAAAGGTTCTTTTAATTTCTGTTCAATATTTTGAATTTAACATTGCTTGTCTTCTCTACCTTAATGTCATTCCATCTGAAAGGTATTCATGGTTTCAACATAATTTCGGTTCTTCTTTCCATTTATTTTCACGGCATAATTTGGTGGTGATAAACTAGGTCAAAAGCATAGTACAAAACAAGAGGTAATAAATTGTCGAATCATTTCCCAGCCAGCTCAGTTGTTTTTTTTTCTCCACTGATGTTGATGATGTTAAAAATCATGGCACAAATGATTCAATGTCCAACATGTTGTATTCAGATTGGGCCTTCAATGTAGTTAAATAGCCTCCTCTACATTGTAGTTCAACATTGGTGGGGGGGGGGGGGGCGGGGAGGGCGGGGGGAGGACAATGGCCTCATGGTATTATTGTTGGGCTATTAATCCAGTGACCCAAATAATGCTGTGGGCTCGAATCCTGCTACTGGAATTTGAATTCAGTCAAAAAAAAATCTGGCATTAGGAATCTAGTAATAACCATGAATCTGTTGCTAATTTTCAAGGAAAAAAAACACCCATCTGGTTCACCATTGTATTTTAGGAAAGAAAGCTGCCATCCTTACCTGGAATGGCCTACACATAACTCCAGATCCACAGCAATGTGGTTGACTCTCTCCCTCTGGGCAATTAGGGATGGGCACTAAATGCTGCCTAAAAGTGATGCCCTCATCCTGTGAATGAATAAAGGAAAAAAAAAAGGAGCATTGTAAAGTTTGGAATAAAGCCAGTTGAAACAATATTAGGTGTGGATGACTAAAGCTTAATCAAAGTGGGAGAAGGAGGTTGAAAGCTTTAAGGAGGAAATTCCATAGCTTAGGCCATAGACAATTAAAGGTGTGGGAATGCACAAAAGGTCAGAATTAGAGGAGTACAGAAATCTCAGGCAGTTGTCGGTCTGGTGGAGATTATAGAAATAGGAAAAGGCAAGGCCATGGAGAATCTGAAATCAATGAGGAGATTTTTAAATTGTGGCACTGATGAGCAAGAACTCTATACTGTTATGATTTTGAAGAATCAAGTGCACATGAAACAGATAAAGTTATTGAGATTTTCTTTAAGAAATAGGATCAAGGGTGAATTACATGGAACTTGGAAACTGCCCCAAAATTCAATGCAATAATGACATATTGTGTTTTAAATTTACTTCCCTGCCTGCTCTCCAAATCTCTTGATTCTGTGAAAGACTCAACGTCTGCCTGGCTCAGCCTTGAATATGAGAAATAATGGGAACTGCAGGTGCTGGAGAATCCAAGATAACAAAGTGTGGGGCTGGATGAACACAGCAGGCCAAGCAGCATCCCAGGAGCACAAAAGCTGACGATTCGGGCCTAGACCCTTCATCAGAGAGGGGGATAGGGAGAGGGTTCTGGAATAAATAGGGAGAGAGGGGAAGGCGGTCAGAAGGTGGAAAGAAAAGAAGATAGGTGGAAAGGAGAGTATAGGTGGGGAGGTAGGGAGGGGATAGGTCAGTCCAAGGAAGACGGACAGGACAAGGAAGCGGGACGAGGTTAGTAGGTAGGAAATGGAGGTGCGGCTTGAGGTGGGAGGAAGGGGTAGGTGAGAGGAAGAACAGGTTAGGGAGGTGGGGACAGGCTGGGCTGGTTTTGAGATGCAGTGGCGGGGGGGGGAAGAGCTGGGCTGGTTTTGGGATGCAGTGGGGGAAGGGGAGATTTTGAAGCTTGTGAAGTCCACATTGATACCATTGGGCTGCAGGGATCCCAAGCGGAATATGAGTTGCTGTTCCTGCAACCTTCGGGTGGCATCATTGTGGCACTGCATGATGGACATGTCGTCTGAGGAATGGGAGGGGGAGTTAAAATGGTTTGCGACTGGGAGGTGCAGTTGTTTTTTGCAAACCGAGCGGAGGTGCTCTGCAAAACAGTCCCCAATCCTCCGCTTAGTTTCCCCAATGTAGAGAAAGCCACACCGGGTACAGTGGATGCAATATACCACATTGGCAGTTGTGCAGGTGAACATCTGCTTAATATGGAAAGTCATCTTGGGGCCTGGGATGGGGGTGACGGAGGAGGTGTGGGGGCAAGTGTAGCACTTCCTGCGGTTGCAGGGGAAGGTACCAGGTGTGGTGGGGTTGGAGGGGAGTGTGGAGTGGGCAAGGGAGTCACGGAGAGAGTGGTCTCTCCGGAAGGCAGACAAGGGTGGGGATGGAAAAATGTCTTGGGTGGTGGGGTCGGATTGTAGATGGCGGAAGTGTCGGAGGATGATGTGTTGTATCCAGAGGTTGGTGGGGTGATATGTAAGAATGAGGCGGATCCTCTTGAGGCGGTTGTGGCGGGGGCGGGGTGTGAGGGATGTGTTGCGGGAAATGCGTGTGACACGGTCATTCCTCAGACGACATGTCCATCATGGGCCTCCTGCAGTACGACAATGATGCCACCAGAAGGTTGCAGGAACAGCAACTCATATTCCGCCTGGGAACCCTGCAGCCCAATGGTATCAATGTGGACATCACAAACTTCAAAATCTCCCCTTCCCCCACTGCATCACAAAACCAGCCCAGCTTGTCCCGACCTCCCTAACCCGTTCTTCCTCTCACCTATCCCTTCCTCCCACCTCACGCCGCATCTCCATTTCCTACCTACTAACCTCATCCTGCATCCTTGACCTGTCCATCTTCCCTGGGCTGACCTATCCCCTCCCTACCTTTCCACCTGTACTCTCCTCTCCACCTATCTTCTTTTCTCTCCATCTTTGGTCCGCCTCCCCCTCTTTATTCCAGAACCCGCTCCCCATCCCCCTCTCTGATGAAGGGTCTAGGCCCGAAATGTCAGCTTTTGTGCTCCTGAGGTGCTGCTTGGCCTGCTAGGTTCATCCAGCTTCACACTTTGTTATCAACCTTGAATATATTCATTGATAGAACATCCACAGCCCTATTAATTAAACAATTCAATTGATTTCTTTAAATATTTCTCTCCTTTCATTTACTGTGTTTTCCTCTCTGGCCTTGCCTTTTCCTATGATAGATGCCAGTGGGAAGTACTTTCATTAAAGTGGTGTTGTAGGTCATGATGGATCATGTACTATGCTGTTTCAATGGTTTGTTAAACTACTGAAATCAACAGTTCATATGTTAATGATCTCCCACACATAATAGTTCTCAGAGATATGGATGAAGGTATTCTGCAGTGGGTCAGCTTAGCTGAGGAGATTTAACAATAGACTGTTATTGAGGTGTTGACAAGTAGTGATTTTCAGACAACGATTGCAAACAGTATTGTTCAGCTAGCAAGAATGGTCAAGAGGAATGCACATTTTTATGGAAAGGTTTTAGCAAATACTGTTCAAAATCTGAGGTCCATGATAATAAAATGTGAGGCTGGATGAACACAGCAGGCCCAGCAGCATCTCAGGAGCACAAAAGCTGATGTTTCGAGCCTAGACCCTTCATCAGAGCTATTATTACAAACTCTGAGGTCCATTGGGTTTTCTTTCGGTAGCTAAGCATATTAAGAGGCAATTCAGATAGATGGAGCTCTGCTGCAGATTTTCTACGATTTCATCCAATGCCCAGAATAGGCTTGACAACTCAACAGCATACTGCTGTTGCTATGTGGTAGGCATCCAAAAGTGTAACTTTAATTTTCCTGGGATTACATTGAAATAGAGAAAACTAAAGCTGTCAACGCAAAGGTGGCTGGCTGGAATGAAATAATACGCAGCTAGGTGCTATCATATACATCTAGAAATTAACTCCATATCTGCATTGATCTGGTAAAGAAAAAGATTGGTGAGCTGGACACAAATTTGATAGGGGATAATACTTGCAATGACATTGACAAGGAGAGCGAGTTTGGAAACAGAGGGAAATTGTGTGGACTGAGGTTTTGTGGGGTTGATGGTAAGACTTTTAAAAGAGATGTAGGCCAAATTACATGAAGATAAAATTTACAATGTAACCACATATTCCAAAAGGAAAAGTTGCTAATGGATCGTCAATAGGTCAACAGTTAGAAATCTTCCTTGGAAATAGTAAATAATTGTTGGAAACATAAATTATACAGTGAGCTCTACAGATACATTGCATCTGGAAAAAGGATAAAACATAAGTTAATTCATCATGTATATATCCTTCGTTAAAAAAATACTTGTCTGTTCAGATGCTGAGATGTCAGAAGGATTAAATATAATTACAAACATCTTTGTACAGTTTTCTTTTACCATGAGGACATCTCCCAGATCATTAAAAAAGAGAAATAGGAACTTCCAAATGGATGGAGAAAAAGTCAAAAGAATGCATCAGAGATAGTAGGAACTGCAGATGCTAGAGAATCGGAGATAACAAGGTGTAGAGCTGGAAGAACACAGCAGGTCAAGCAGCATCATAGGAGTAAGAAGGCTGATGTTTTGGGCCTAGGCCCTTCTTCAGAAAATGCCCAAAACGTCAGCTTTCCTTCTCCTAAGATGCTGCTTGGCCTGCTGTGTTCATCCAGCTCCACACCTTGTTATCTCAAAAAGAATGTATTCGGTTTCGGAATACATTTCAGCACAGTTGAATGGTGAGGAAATTCCAAACAACAGGATAGATTTAGCAAGATAGAGGTGTCCAGATAGGGAATTTCAGAAGGCTGGAGAACTACCTCTAAGCCATTGCCTAGTGTATTATTGATAGCCAGTTAATCCAGAGACCCAGATAGCATACTGAGACCCAGGTTCACATGCTGCCACGGCAGATGGTGGAATTTGAATTCAATAAATATCTGGAATTAAGAATCTAATGCTGACAGTGAGTCCATTGTGGATTGTCGGGAAAAAAGTCATCTGGTTCATTAATGCTCTTCAGAGAAGGAAACCACCTTCCTTACCTGGTCTGGCCTAAAAGTGATTCCAGGCCCACAACATTGCGGCTGACTCATGGCAATTATGGATAGGCAAGAAATGCTGTCTCGCCTGCAATGCCCTCATCCCGTGAACGAATAAAGAAAACAAAAAGGAAAATTCATATAAGATGGAAATATATAACGGGCATCTAGAATAGTTATTCATTCAATCTCTCATAAGGTGCCAACTGGGAAGGTGAGGAGTCTCCATAAACAGGAATAAGTGGGTGGATTCAATGGTCTGACATATATGCCTGTAATCACACTTTGGGTTGCCTCTCATGCTCCATTTTTGAGCAGTAGAATGGTGGGATAGAGCAGGAGTACGGGACAATCAAAGGGAGTAGGAGTGCAATGACTTAATGAATGGCTGCCAGTAATTGAACAGTAAATGCAACTGCTGTACCTCCTGCATTTTCATTTCTTTCTTTATTAAGTATGGAATTTATCATGTGGCTGAACACAAGGAGTAATGTTTCCTTGTGTTGACAAATGAAAGTTAAGATACTGTCCATTTATGTTTTAAGTTTGGGCTGACACTTAACATGCACATGAACAAGTGATGGGACATATATCTCCTGGAACCGAAAGTATAATTTCATTATGTTGAACAGCATGGCTTATCGGGGCAAAAATGATTGCTGCAATTCTCTGTTATCCAAAGTGTGGAGCATTCATTCATATTTTAAGTCAGTTTTTTTGTGTCTATGTGGAAATCTCAATTGTAACAATGGATTGAAATTCACATTTTGCTTTAATTATGGTAAAAATTGTAAATCAGGGTATTGTAAACACTTCTTCATAAATGTCTCTCTGTAAATCAAGAATTCTTCAGGGCAACAGAGCATTTCAAAGATGACGGCCCACTTTATTTCATTCCCCTACGAGTCATAAGATTTTGGAGTGGCCATGACAGCCACATCAATGTGCAGACTCTCATATTTTGCCTACAAATGGCAAGATTAAACATAAAACAACTCCGTATAAAGTAGCTCAGAACAAAATCATCTTAATACGTTGAATTTTCATTGCATTGTGGAGGGTATGACTCCCAAGCTCATAATTAGAAAAACTTTCAAGCCTACCAAAAAGAAACAGCCAATCAGTGGAAGAGATAGTGGGAACTGCAGATGCTGGAGAATCCAAGATAACAAAGTGTGGAGCTGGATGAACACAGCAGGCCAAACGGCATCTTAGGAGCACAAAAACTGACGTTTCGGGCCTAGACCCTTCATCAGAAAGGGGGATGGGGACAGGTTTCTGGAATAAATAGGGAGAGAGGGGGAGGTGGACCGAAGATAGAGAGAAAAGAAGATAGGCAGAGAGGAGAGTATATGTGGGGAGGTAGGGATGGGATAGGTCAGTCCAGGGAGGATGGACAGGTCAAGGAGGTGGGATGAGGTTAGTAGGTAGGAAATGGAGGTGCGGCTTGAGGTAGGAGGAGGGGATAGGTGAGAGGAAGAACAGGTTCGGGAGGCGGGGATGAGCTGGGCTGGTTTTGGGGTGCAGTGGGGGGAGGGGAGGTTTCGAAGCTTGTGAAGTCCACATTGATACCATTGGGCTGCAGGGTTCCCAAGCGGAATATGAGTTGCTGTTCCTGCAACCTTCGGGTGGCATCATTGTGGCACTGCAGGAGGCCCATGATGGACATGTCGTCTAAGGAATGGGAGGGGGAGTTAAAATGGTTCGTGAGTGGGAGGTGCAGTTGTTTATTGCGAACCGAGCAGAGGTGTTCTGCAAAGCGGTCCCCAAGCCTCTGCTTGGTTTCCCCAATGTAGAGGAGGCCACCCCGGGTACAGTGGGTACAGTATACCACATTGGCAGATGTGAAGGTGAACATCTGCTTAATACACCTATCTGGATTCCATTTTCTCCCCTTTGGTCCAGGAACTCCCCACCTACGTCCGTGATACCACCCACGCTCTCCACCTCCTCCAGAACCTCCAATTCCCTGGCCCCCAACACCTCATTTTCACCATGGACGTCCAGTTCCTCTACACCTGTATTTCTCATGCAGATGGCCTCAAGGCCTTCCGCTTCTTCCTGTCCCACAGGCTTGACCAGTCACCGTCCACCGACGCCCTCATCCGCCTAGCCAATCTCGTCCTCACCCTCAACAACTTGCTTTTCAATTCCGCCCACTTCCTACAGACAAAGGGGGTGGCCTTGGGTACCCGCACGGGCCCAAGCTATGCCTGCCTCTTTGTAGGTTACGTGGAACAGTCCCTCTTCCGCACCTACACAGGGCCCAATCCCACCTCTTCCTCCGTTACATTGATGACTGTATCGGCGCCGCCTCTTACTCCCCAGAGGAGCTCGAACAGTTCACCCACTTCACCAACACTTTCCACCCCAACCTCTAGTTCACCTGGGCCATCTCCAACACATCCCTCACCTTCCTGGATATCTCAGTCACCATCTCAGGTAACCAGCTAGAAACTGATGTCCATTTCAAGCCCACCAACTCCCACAGCTGCCTAGAATACACCTCTTCCCACCCACCCTCCTGCAAAAATTCCATCCCCTGTTCCCAATTCCTCCGCCTCCGTCGCATTTGCTCCCAGGATGAGGCATTCCACTCCCGCACATCCCAGATGTCCAAGTTCTTCAAGGGCCGCAACTTTCCCCCTGCAATGGTCGAGGACGCCCTTGACCGCGTCTCCCGTATTTCCCGCAACACATCCCTCACACCCCGCCCCCGCCACAACCGCCCTAAGAGCATCCCCCTCGTTCTCACATACCACCCCACCAACCTCCGGATACAACGCATCGTCCTCCAAGACTTCTGCCATCTACAATCCGACCCCACCACCCAAGACATTTTTCCATCCCCACCCCTGTCTGCCTTCTGGCGAGACCACTCTCTCTGGGAGTCCCTTGTCCGCTCCACACTCCCCTCCAACCCCACCACACCCGGCACTTTGCCCTGCAACCACAGGAAATGCTACGCTTGCCCCCATACCGCCTCCCTCACCCCTATCCCAGGCCCCAAGATGACTTTCCATATTAAGCAGATGTTCACCTGCATATCTGCCCATGTGGTATACTGTATCCACTGCACCCGGTGTGGCCTCCTCTACATTGGGGAAACCAAGCGGAGGCTTGGAGACCGCTTTGCAGAACACCTCCGCTCAGTTCGCAATAAACAACTGCACCTCCCAGGCGCAAAACTTTTTAACTCCCCCTCCCATTCCTCAGAAGACATGTCCATCATGGGCCTCCTGCAGTGCGACAGTAATGCCACCCGAAGGTTGCAGGAACAGCAACTCATATTCCGCTTGGGAACCCTGCAGCCCAATGGTATCAATGTGGACTTCACAAGCTTCAAAATCTCCCCTTCCCCCACTGCATCCCAAAACCAACCCAGCTCTTCCCCTCCTCCACTGCCTCCCTAGCCTGTTCTTCCTCTCACCTATCCCCTCCTCCCACCTCAAGCTGCACCTCCATTTCCTACCTGCTAACCTCATCCCACCTCCTTGACCTGTCCATCCTCCTTGCACTGACCTATCCCCTCCCTACCTCCCCACCTATACCCTCCTCTCCACCTATCTTCTTTTCTCTCCATCCTCGGTCCGCCTCCCCCTCTCTCCCTATTTATTCCAGAACCCTGTCCCCATCCCCCTCTCTGATGAAGGGTCCAGGCCCGAAATGCCAGTTTTTGTGCTCCTAAGATGCTGCTTGGCTTGCTGTGTTCATCCAGCTTCACACTTTGTTCACAAACTGTGGAGCTGGATGAACACAGCAGGCCTAGCAGCATCTTAGGAGCACAAAAGCTGATGTTTCGGGCTAAGACTCTTCATCAGAAATGGGGAAGCGGAAGTGGGTTCTGAAATAGATAGGAGGAGAGGGGGTGGTGGATCGAAGATGGATAGAGGAGCAGTACAAGAGAGTTCCAGTGGGAGAGAGATCCACTCAGGTTTGTCCGGAGGGAGGAGGGTAACGTCTTCAGGTTAGGCATCCTTAGAAGAGGCTTCGCAGTGGAGTTAAAATAGTATCAGAGATAATATGCCTATGGTGCATGCTTTGGATACGCTGTCAAACCCACCTTCCTGTTCACTGATTGGGTTTTATTTGGAGGGCTAACCCTTACTATCGCCGAGGGAGGCACGAATTCCGGCCTGTCCCTATATCTGAGATAACGAGGTGTAGAGTTGGATGAACACAGCAGGCCAAGCAGCATCAGAGGAGCAGGAAAGCTGATGTTTCAGGCTTAGACCCTTCTTCAGAGCTTTTATGCTCCTCCAATGCTGCTCGGCCTGCTGCGTTCATCCAGCTCCACACCTTGTTAACAAAGTTTGGGGCTTGATGAAGACAGCAGGCCAAGCAGCATCTTCGGAGCACAAAAGCTGACGTTTCGGGCCTAGACCCTTCTTCAGAAATGGGGGAGGGTGAGAGGGTTCTGAAATAGATAGGGGGAGAGGGGAAGGTATATTGAAGATGTATCGGGGAGAAGACAGGTGGAGAGGAGACAGATAAGTTAAAGGGGTGGGGTGGAGTCTTGGGTGGGCTTAGTCCTCCAACCAATCAGTGAACAGGAAGGTGGGTCTGACAACGTATCCAGAGTTTGCACCGTAGGCATATTATCTCTGCTAGAATTTTAACCCCACTGCAAAGCCTCTCCTAAGGATGCCTAACCTGAAGAAGTTACCCTCCTTCCTTTGGACAAACCTGAGGGGATCTCTCTCCCACTGCAACTCTCTTGTACTTCTGCTCTATCCATCTTCGATCCGCCTTCCCCCTCTTCCCATCTATTTCAGAATCCCCTTCCCGTCCCCCATTTTTGATGAAGGGTCTAGGCCCGAAACGTCAGCTTTTGTGCTCCCAAGATGCTGCTGTGTTCATCCAGCTCCACACTTTGTTATCTCAGATTCTCCAGCATCTGCAGTTCCCATATTCTCTGATAAAATCAGTCTAAACCTATCTACTGGCCAGTATTGTTTCAAATCAATTTGTGCATCTGAAGGCATGAATTCATTTTGTGAATATATTCATGGGCCATTTCAAAGAAGGGTTGGACTTGGCGTGGGCAGTATCTTACAGCCGATTATCAATTTAGTGTTTTACTAATTAAATTTAACGTAATTTAATTTTCAACTTGCGCACACAGTACCTGCTATATGTAGTTACGGGTTGCAGAAAAGTCCTAAGCTTTGCAAGAATTAAGCAATGAGGTGCACGATGAGATCATCTTTGGGCACATGCTTAGCATTTAATTATTTTTCGGAACTTGTGTAGTGACTGTCACATCCTCTTTTCCTCCGCTCTGCAAGCTGCAATAAAAATCCATCTGTTCATTCAGACGGCCCCAGGGTTGATTTTCTCTGCTGACACATTTAAAAGTGTAAAGCATTTTATCTCATTCCATTCATTTCTTCAAACAAAAATGGAGACATAAATAGAAATTGGAATTTCAACGTTATATTCACACAAACGTTTTTTTTGTGAAAATGGGCAAAACAGTAAAGTTGTTTCGAGAAGTAAATTATACCTCACGTTTATCCTGTTCTTTCTGCCAATAATCTTGAGGAAACAGTCAAGATATACATGGACACTCATAATTTGAATAGTTTGAGTGAAGATAAACAACAAAAGGTTGTTGGAGGATGAATTGACTGGAGACATACAGAGACGAGTCTTCCTGTCAGACAGCTTGCTGTGAATCAACACTGTCTGTGAATCCTATATGGTCTGACAACCCTTCCAACAACTGTCTCTCATTGGAAGGCTACAATATCTCATCATTAGATGTTTGACTTTCTGGAACACAGACGTTGCTGATACTAAGGGTAAGGTGTCCTTTTTGAAGGATAGTTACTCACCCATCCATTCAAGGTACTATTCTCTTTTGACAGTCTTTGGAATTCAATGGGTGATTGTGAAGCTGAGGGGTGAAGAGCTGTGATTGGAAAGAAGTTCTACTTTGACCCTTTACAATACAAAACTATCTTCTATCGATTGCAACTCCCATATGTGGTTCTTGTCTCCCATGATCCAGAAGATGTACCTTTTCACTCCGTTTCTCTAGCAGAATTTTGTATCTGAATAGATGATGATTATATCATTTGAACCAACTTTTCCATAGTAGCTTCCTGCTATACAATCAGATGCACTTAAATGATGCCTATTGTCAGGCATACAAGATGTTTAAGTCTAAGGTGTTTAAAATCTATATTTAAAATTAAATTGTACTGTGTACACAAAAAAGGGGAGTGAAAACTGGAAACAGTGAGTAAATAATTCTTAAGTGTATTAATTACCGTTCCACAGCTTGGTTCAGGTTTAAATGTACAGCCTTTGTTAGTTTTGTGACTATTTTCTGGTTAATAAATTCGAGGGGCATGATGCTCTTTTTTTTCCTTGATGAAAGCATGTTAGATGAAGAATCACTTACCACTTCCACCACCAAGTAAATTCAATCCATTGCACGCCAATCAGGTCATTAAGATTTGACATGCAAAGCATTCGCAAATTGTTCAGCGTATCACAGGGCCTTGGCACTACCAGCTTCTGGGTCCTGAAGCCCACTGGTTGAGATCCACAGCTTGCTGCAGCAAGAACTTAAGATCCTTGTTATTTTCTTGTCACTGGCTGCAGGTCACGGGAAAGGATTGGGGTGTTAGTTGGGTGTGAGTAACAAGGAATATAAATCAAAGGATGATAAATGGCATTAAGATACAGAACAGATGTGATCTGATTGAAATGTTTAATCCTGTTGCTGGGTACTTGAGGACATTGCAACAATATCTCATAATTTCATATAACGGGTGAGCTCATTGCCCAGAACAATACAGAATAGCATGAGCAGTTTCGGGTATTGTATAAATCCCCTGTGAATTATTAGTGTATTAAAAAAAGCAATATTTTTCAATAAAAGCCTTCTGAGTTAAATCTGAAGAAATAAATCACATTCACCTTTTCAGACAATGAAGACAGCAAATTCAAACTTGATTGCCATATACTTACTGAAGGCACAGTGGTAAACAGCTGTTGTTCTCAACTAATCTGTTGACAGATCCTAGTTGAGCCTAAAGGCAATCCAATTTTTCAATCTGCAGTATAATTCTGTCAATAGGCTCTCAAGATTTTACCAGGAATTAGACACAAAACTAGCGTGCTTGACAAAAGATTTATGTTTTGAGGGTCTATGCCTGTCATTACGACAGTGCGCTCAGTTCCTGTGTATGCAAAAGGGTATGGGTTGATGGAAAGCTCATTTGGAGGATTGTTGCTGTGAGTTGAAGAGCCACTGACTGTCAAATGCGAGCCTGAGCTATTCAGTAGATTCTAACGATCGCTCCTTATCTTACCAGATAGTTGGTTATCATTTTGCCTGATTTCAGCATATTTGTAATATATGTGAACTTCCTCCTACTCATCATTTATTAATAATCTGGAAAACATCACATCCTGCATAGCTCGAATAGATACTGATGCTGCTTTTAGCTACTCCTAGCAGGATTTCTGCTGCCATGCTCTACTGCACTCATCTGCCTTGTGTCATCCTTTCGCATCCATTCTATCCCTTCTGCAACTGCATTGCAGTGGCCATTATTCAGTTATGTCTCTCTGCTATCCTACACTCTACCCTCCAAGAGAAATCTCTTTAGCTTTCATGTAACTGGTCAAGTCAGCGAAATACAGTTTAGTGTTCTTTTTGCTCTTGAAATGTTGAGAACCTCTTCATTTACTTCTGGCAGTCAAGGAGAATTAATAATGGGGAAAAAGAAATGGCAGGAAAATTAAACAATGGCTTTGTGTCTATTTCCACTGATGAAGATGCAAGAAATCTCCCAGAAGTAGAGATCCAAGGTGCTTGGGACAATGAGGAGTTAAAGGAAATTAGCATTAGTAAGAAGGTAGTGCTGGAGAAATTAATGGGGCTGAAAGATTATGAATTCCTAGGAACTAGTTGTCTGCATCCCAGAAGATTGTAGAAGTAGTTGATGTATTTTCTTTATTTATTCAAGGGATGAGGACATCACAGGCTAGGTAGTATTTATTGCCTATCCCTAATTGCCCAGACAGCAGTTAGGAGTCAACCACATTGCTGTAGGTGGGGAGTCACATGTAAGCCAGACCAGGTAAAGATGGCAGTTTCTTTCCCTAAAGAATATTAGTGAGTCAGATGGGGTTTTCCCTCTCCCCCCCAACAAGTGACAATGGATTCACAGTCATCTTAATTTCAGATATTTACTGAATTCACATTCCACCAGCTGCTATGGCAGGATTTGAACCCAGGTCCCTGGAACATCATCTGGGTTTTCTGGATTAACTGGCCAGCGATATTACCTCGAGGCCATTGCCTCCCCACAACCGCTGCCCTCCCACCCCCCCCCCAACCGGGTGACAGCCTTTCAAAAGAGGTGATGAACTGGCATGGATTACTGACTGCCTAGGAAACAGAAGACAGAGAATAGGATAATATGGTTCATTCTCATGAGGTGATTAATGCGGTAGAGCAAGGATCAGTACTTTGGTGCAGCTTTCCACAATACATAATGATTTGCAGATGGGCGAGTAAATGTAATATTTCTGAATTTGTGGATGATACAGGGCTAAGCAGAAATATGTGTTCAGGAAGATGTAAAACAACTTCAAGTGGATTTGGACAGGCTGAGGGAATGTGCTAACATGGCAGATAGAATATAATGTGGAAAAATGTAAAGTTATTTATTTTGGGAGAAGAGCCAGATGTGCAGAGTTTTGTAAATGATGAGAGGGTGGAAAGTGTAGATGTACAAAGGAATCTAGTTGCCCTTATCAATATGCCAGTGAAGGTTAATATACAAGTGCAGCAAATTGTTAGGAAAGCTAATGGAATGTTACCTTTATTGTAAGAGGATTTGCGTGCAGTAGTAAAGTCTCGCTGGGATACATGGCAACTTCAATAGATGGCATCTGGAGTCACTTTGTGCAGTTTTAGTCTCCTTATCTCACTGAGGGACTGTAGCGAAGGTTCACTAGACCCTGTTCCCAGAATGGTGGGACTATCCTATGAAGAGAGATTGGACAACCTGGACCTGAGTTCAAAGAATGAGAAGTGGGTGTGTTGAAACTTATAAAATACCTAAAGAGAGAGGCATGCTAGATACAGGTTAAACTTTTCCCCTGATTGGGGAGTCTAGAACCAGGGGAAGCAACTTAAAGGTAAAGGAGATGTCACATAGGGGACAAGATGAGGGGAATTTCTTTTTATTCAGAGGATTATGAGTCTTTGGAATTCTCAACCAGAAAGGGCTGTGGAAGTTGAGAATTTGAGTGCAGTTAGTGTAGAGATTCATAGGTTTCTGATTGCCAATGGTATGCAGAGTGACAGGGTTGGGGTCGATAAAAGGCATTTAAGTGTTCAGTCAGCCCATGATCATATTGAGTGGTGGGAGTGGCTCCAGTTCCTACGTACTTACCTTCTATATTTGGGAGGGGGCGCGGTTACTGGGGGTGGTTGCATGGTTGTATACTGGTTTGGGGGAGCAAGAGTTAAAATAGGCCAAAGAAAAGGAGTAAGGTATATTTTATTTGAAATATAAACTGTGAACATTGAAGATTGGACACTGCTGTGCTGAGAGAAGCTCCCAATTGTTCTTTGAGTTGCATCGGTCATGTAGCTTTTCAAGAAGCTGGATTTGATACTTTGTGAAACTAGCCAGCGCTAGGTGCCTTTTGGGTTGAAAAGAAAACACCCTGGCACCAGATTTTTGATTGGTTAAATTGCAATTTGCAACAGAGCTGTGAGGGCATTGGAGTCAGACCTCCAAAAGGTCTTGCAAGCCAAGTAAAAGCCTCTCTCCATGTCACCCTCTGTGAGGTGGAGAATAATTAACTGCCAAAGACTCTGAACAGAAGAACATCCAAGTCCAGTTAATTGGCCACTGATGTGAGGATTTTCTATTGTCTAACGGTCAACGATAACATAACATCATTACCAAAAATGAGAAAAAAAAACTGAGCAAAAGGCACCTCATTCCATGCTAGTAAATTTTATTCTTGATCCACACCTTTGTCTATGTTTTCCACGTACTTGTACAGAATTCACTGCATTATTTGTGAATAAATGTGTGCACAAATAGATTTAAAGTGGGTATGGTTTAAGTTTGCAAAGTTGTAATTGAAAGACAAATTGTTAATGGATAAGTTTGTTCATAATAAAAAAAACTGTTTACTTGTTTATTGGTGGAAACCTGGTGGGAGCTTCTTTTATTATAGGTAGTGGTCAAAGTTAGGCAGATAAATCATTTTAGAGATTCAGCGATTATTTATCCATTTCTGATGATGAATGTAATAGTGGGGCCTGTTTTCCACTGCGTCCTTTCTATTATTACACAGTTAAAATGATGGAAGACACTTTTTTGTCATTAGCTAGAGGCAGACATCAATGATGCATGTCTCCAGATTGTGATATCTGTGATGTTTGGCTTCACTATGATTGTGCCTGGCCACCATAGGTCTCCCTGTTCATTTTGCCAATGGATCAATGCTGTAACCAGGAGAAAAACTTCTGATACAAGGAACCTACGTTTAAATGTAGTGTATGCCATATTCTTGGACCTCAGCATTGCTAGCAGGTTACTTATATGGTTAGCAGCACTGTGGGCTTGAGGCTAGAGCAGTTCACTGCCACTAACCCTCTGTTCTGTCCTCATTCTAAGGGTCTACCTAATTATCAGTGGTAGAGGATAAAACATCACAAAGTCTAAACAGGAAGAGGCACTTGTCATATGTAACAAGGTGATTTTTATTGTAGGACAGCTGTAGGTACAATTGACCTAACCAGTCAGGCATGATTACATCACTTAGGAGGCAAAAATGATAACATCTCGCACATCAAAACATCATGCAAGAAAGATTGTTTCTCCGTCCAAAGACTGGGCGGAGCTGAGTGGTGCTCAATTCAGCTCAGCATAAACTCTTTCAGAACTATTGCTTCAGGCGATAGCATACACCTACCTTCACAACATCCTTGACTGCAAGATTCAAGACATCATTACTTCAGTCACTAAATTGACATAGCAAGGAGCCAGAGGACAAGCTTGCCTGCATAAATCTCTTCCATCTCTAATTCATTTCCACTCCGGGATCATACATTGTATTTAAATATTTCTTCCCCATAAATATAATAGATAGGCCTGGTACCTGTGCACATCTGTTTAGCAAGAAACCTGTATGAAACATATATGGTTAGGATTGCAATGTTCCACCATCAATACCTCTCCTGAACACAGTAGGTTGGTTCATTCAGAGATAATAGGACTGCAGATGCTGGAGAATCCGAGATAACAAGGTATGGAGCCTAGACCCTTCATCAGAAATGGGGGAGCGGAAGAGGGATCTGAAATGAATAGGGAGAGAGGGGGAGGCGGATCTTCAAAGGGTCTAGGCCTGAAACGCCAGCTTTCCTGCTCCTAAGATGCTGCCTGGCCTGTTGTGTTCATCCAACACTACACCTTGTTAGACTAGTTCATTCACTTCTGTAACCCATGTGCATTTGTTCACAGAGAGTTTGGTCGATGGAAGGTGAATAATCTGGCTGTGGAAAGAAGAAATTTTTTGGGCTCAGATTTGCCTCTAGCTCCAGAGTTTATCAAGAACATACGTTTGTTGGGACGGAGGCCGAGTCCACAACAGATAATCGACAATCTGATCAAGAAGTATGGCACACATTTTCTACAATCTGGAACGCTTGGAGGTAAAACACTGCAAAACCCAATTCAAAATATCCCTTTCCCACCCATCTCCTGCTGCACAGGTGAACAAATTCAACCATTTTACTGTATCGTACAGAGAACTGTACCATGCTTCTTCATCATGTATAATAACTGAGGAGGAGAATTCCGAGGTGTTTCTTCAGAATCTCAGTTTCTCTCAACAAGAGATGTGGAGCCGAATTCTTGGTCTGAGAATTAATTTTGGTAATTGGCAAAATTAAGTGTTTGATATTCTCTTCAGTTCTATTTTACCAGTCATCCCTCAGAAGCAAATCTTATATTCTCACCTATCTGAGGTTCACTTTTTTTCTGTTCATTTTCTAGATAGCCAAAAGGATGGAACTGAAACAGAACACTCCTATTCCTTCTAGCAATTATTAAAATATCACACTGGAATTTTCCATTAAAAGGCAGATGGAAGTTCATCCTCGAGATCACGCATAGTTTTATACCATTAGCTGGTTTGCTTTCATAAATTATATGAATGAGCAGAATATAGTTATCACCAATTTCCTAATGCTTTTTGCCTCTGGAAAACTAAAATGCAATTTGGTTTCTTAACAAGCCTTAGCTTACCTTTATTGTCAAAATTTGAACAGCCAAGCTTGTCCAAGCATTTAACATCGATCTTTTTTTGCTACTGTAACAAAAGCACACAGTGTTCAGTTTCTGTGGGGACACAAATTATTGTTTGTTTTTGGCCAAAGTACCATTCATGATTTAATGAACCATGACATGACTATCTTGTCAAAATTGTGTCAAGACAAAAGAGGTTTTTTTGTTTATTGATGACATAACATGCTTCCCATGATGTGCTGAATATAAATAATTTACACCGTAGTCCACACTTCCTTCACCCCCAACCTCTCCCCACAGGCCTACGGCACCTTCTCCTGTAACCGGTGAAGGTGCAACACCTGCCCATTTACCTCCTCCCTCCCCAGAATCCAAGGGCTCAAACATACCTTCCAGGTGAATCAACACTTCACCTGCACTTCCAAGAATCTAGTCTCTTGCATTCGCTGCTCACAATGTGGTGTCCTTTACATTGGGGAAATGAAATGTAGACTTGGTGACTGCTTCACAGAGCATCTACATTCTGATCACAAAAATGACCCTGAACTGCCTGTTGCCTGCCAATTCATGCACCACCCTGCTTCCTGGCCAATATCTCTGTCTCCGGCTTGCTACTGCGTTCCAGTAAAGCCCAACGCAAGCTGGAGGAACAATACCTCACTTTCCACTTGGGGGCCCTACAGCCCTCCAGACTCAATGTTGAGTTCAATAATTTTAGGGCCTAAACCCTCCTATGACCCAGCCCCCCACACGACACATCACACCAGGCTTTGTTACCACATAGCCTGCCACTCCACACCCCCTGTTGTTAGTCACTAACAGCCCCCATTAACAACTATTTACCCTCCCAGCCTGATCATTACCAACTCCTTTGTCTGTCCGACTGTCTTTCTCTCTCTTCGGGCTCTATCCTATTGTTTACTCCCGACCCCACTGACCTCCCTATTTTCTGCAAATAAACTGACATTTTCCCAGCCACCATCAGTTCTGAGGAAGGGTCACCAGACCCAAAACGTTAACTCTGTTTTCTCTTCCACAGATGCTGCCAGACCTGCTGAGCTTTTCCAGGAACTTTGTTTTTGTTCAGAAATAACTCACATTCTGGAGTCTTGCTGTGGCTCATAACTGCACGATTCTCCAGGATTGGTAGGAGTTGTTACTATCATGAGCAGGTTGGGGGTTTTACTTCCCTGTACATCACCCATAAGCTTTGGGGAACACTGGTTAAATACCTTAAGACTTGACATGAGCAGAACAGAAATTCTACCTTTAAACATTCAGCTTGGGTAGTCTAGGTGATTTTCCAGTGATACTAATAAAGAGCCACTGCAATTAATATTCTTAGCCCATTATTTTTGTGATGATACATGGTCTATTTAGTCTAAATTAAGCTCATGTTGTCTTGTAGTCGCAGATTATAATGTATATATTCAGGCAAAGAAGGGTATCAATTATAATATACAGAGTTGTAGAGTCATACGGCATGGAAACAGTCCATGCTGACCATAATCTCAAACTAAACCAGGCCTACTCCTGGCCCATATCCCTCCGAAAATTTACTATTCATGTATTTACCTAAATGTCTTTTAAACACTGTAATTGTACCCACATCCACCATTTCCACAGGAAGACTCTTCCACACATGAACCACCATCTGTGTAAAAAAAATTGCCCCTCATGTCTTGTTTAAAATCTCCCCCCTCCCAGCTTAAAAATGTGCCCTGACATTTTATGGCATATTTTACTCTCTTCCCAAAACAGATATATTGGCTTGGGTGAACCATTGCGCATTTCAAAAAGCAACTTAGGCTGCAACAAGCAACTTGGAAGGGAGGGAGGTGCGCAGAGGTGGGGAGAGGCGGTTGGGAGTTCACCTTTGAAACGTTGCATGGAAGCTGAATGCCTTCATTCTAAGGTTTTTTTTAGTTTTCTTCTGTTGCTGAGAAGCCAGGGAGTTAAAAGATGCAAGAGAGACTGTACTTTTAGGTAACTAACTTTATGGCACTGCTTGTGTGTCAGGAGAAGCAAGAATGTCCAGAATTGTCCACACTCTACCTCTGCAACTTGCCCCCATACCCACTTTAGATCACCCCATTCAACATGCATGTTTTTCTACTGCAGCTTCAGAGTATGGTCCCATCAGTCAAGCTGCCATTTCTATCTGATAGCTTGACTATTGAGCTGGGAACCTTGGAGAAATTTGATTCTCAAAGACATGGAACTAAAACTGGTTGAGAATCAACAAAACCTGAGGTTCTCTGACTGTTACTGTTCTTCCAGCTTTGTAACTCTGTCTCTTTAAATGTTGGAGCCTGTTTCTTTGATATCCTACTCTCTTATTTCCCTATTTTTCACCCACTTAAGGAAAAGTTACAAGTCAGGGTTCGAGTGAAGATTTGTAGCTCGGGTGCTGGTTGTAGATGTTGGTGTTCGCCGAGCTGGAAGGTTTGATAGCAGATGTTACGTCCCCTTACGAGGTGACATCATCAGTGCTGTGGGACCTCCTGTCACATGCTGTTGTCTTGTGTGGGTTCGAATTTATATGGTCTGGTTTATGCTGCTTCCAGTAGGTGCCAGTTGCAACTGCATTATAATGGTCGGCATATCGGGTCTAATTCAATGTGTTATTGGTAGAGTCTGCGGATGAATGCCAAGCCTCCAAGAATTCCTTGGCTGTCCTCTGTTTGGCTTGTCCTACGGTAGTAGTGTTATGCCAGGTGAAAGTGTGGTTTTTCTTGTCTGTGTGAATTCAAGAGAAAAACCACACTTTCAACTGGGACAACACTATTATCATAGGACAAGCCAAACAGAGGATAGCCAGGGAGTTCTTAGAGGCTTGGCATTCATCTGTAGAACCTGTCAATAAACACATTGAATTAGACCCAATATGCCGGCTATTACAACGCACAATCGGAACTGGCACCTACTGGAAGTAGCAAAAACCAGTCCATATAAATTCGAACCTGCACAAGACAACAGCGCTTCACAGGTGGGTCCACAGCACTGAGCATGTCACCTAATAAGGGGATGAAACATCCGCTATCCAACCTCCCAGCTCAGTGAACACACCAACATTTACAAAAGTTACAAATTTGTGTTGGACATACGTTTTCAATTGTATCTCCTGGTAGAATCAATACATTTAAAGAATTGCATTTAAATTGTGAATATCACTATCCTGTAGCTGCATCTGAAGCCACCTAGATTCACAAATTGCGGTGATCTAACCATATTACCCGATTCACTGTTGAATTCAAGTCACTTTAATCAAAAGTAGCCCTTCCTTACCACGCAAGATTTTTGGGCCAAGAGAACTGCACCCAGCACCTCCAATATAGGGACTTGCGCATCTCACCTCTTTTCAGAGGCTCAAGATCGGACACTCATATTAGCCTCTCTCCAACCAAGCCATTATAGTTGTAAGAGTATAATAATGTTAAATTTTTTACTCAATCTTACATGAAGTAAATGTGCACTCCCTTTCCCTGTGCTGATCCCCACGTGCTGGAACATAAAATAGACTTTTTTCCTTTTATTGCAAATACAGTTGGTACGGAGACTGGTGGTGTTAAATATTCAACGAAAATTGTTTACTGGGGGGAAGGAAGAACTGAACTTCTTTGCATTTCTAGAATTTCAATGAAAAAAGTCATTTTACTTTTGAACAGAAATGTAGATGAGCTAGGTGTCTACAAAAGCAACAGGTGAAATAGACAGTTATGGACAGTCGGAAACAGCCAAGAGTGAGTATAGACATAAATCTGAAGTAACGATTACTGAACCATTTGTAGGATGAAATTCAATGGTTAGAGGTAAAAGTAAAATCGGATTCTAATAATAATGAAAATATAACCCATTCCGCAGCCTCCTACTATAAGCTTCTGAGAAGGGGTGAGATATACATGTTGCATCTAGAATATTGCATTACTGTATCAGGAGGAAGAGGAAGAAAAAAATACAACTTACAGGTCATCAAGCTCATTATTCCATCACATCACAATATGTCCATTCTAATTGATTGAAGGAAGTTAAGAACAGCAATCTCTGGAAGAGTAACATCAATCAGAAAATGCTAATAGGTTGCTGGAGATCAACTTGTGGTCTGAAGTGATGAAAGGTTAAACTTTTGGTTGGAGCATATGTATTAGATTGGAAAGATATTTCCCACATGTTCTGATTCTAAAATTCAGTGACATTTTACTCAGAATTTCATTGTCGTTATTGTTAGCTCTCTCCCAGTCTGCAATATGTTTTACATAATGGTCAGTCATTGTGGTGTTGTTGGGTAGGGGAAAATCAGAAAATGTAAGCACCTGTTATCAAGGCAGTAGATCGAACCACATTTAATATTTATCTAATATTTTCGGTTGAACAGAAGTTGGAATGGAGTCTTGTGGCATAATGGTAGTGTCCCTACCCGTGGGCCAGGAGGCCTGGGTTCAAATCCTCTGTAGTCATAACATATTTGAAGAGGTTCATTAGAAATATTGGGACATAAACTAGGAGCGCAAACAACTTGCATTCATACTTGTGACCATGTAAGTATAGAGAGAGGTAAATAGTGACCCTTCCTCCCAAAACACACCTCAAGAATCAATTTCTTTGAGATGAATGCCTTCATGCTTTTAGTTTCAATTCCGCAGATAACATAGCGATATATATTGTTGCCATTCTCCCTCATATAATTACCTTGCACACTGTATTTTATCAGCAAAGCAGAGTTATAGCCTGACTGCTAATCCCTTGCTGTCCATGCAGGAGAAGAATCACTGACTATTTTTGTGGACAAACAGAAGTTGAATAAGAAGACTGATCTCAACAATAATTCTGCTATCAGTTTGGACACACTCCACCAACTGGCTGCTTCCTACTTCATTGACCGTGAGACAACATTACGTAAGCTCCATGAGATTCAGATCGCCTCTTCAGCAATCAAGGTAAGCATTGCCACTCTTAAAACTATGCACAGTTCTGCCTTTGCTAGTGCTGTCCCTTAATCACAGTTTATTTTAACAGAACGTTCTTCAAGTGTACCTCTCTTCTTCACAGGACTTAACTCCATTTCAACAAGTATGTTTCTTTTTTCTCTGTCTCATTACCATTACCAGCTCAAGTGACCATGCCCTCATTACATTACAGCTACTAAATGATGACCCAGCATAAATGCCTATGCATTTAATTCACTCACCTCTACAACAGTCTACAACAAATCATCATTCATTATATAAATGTCAATGCTGCCTCAACTGTCCAGTCTGCCATGATCTCCAGACGTTTGGAAATTATGTTGCCAGATGAGTAATCAAGAGGCCCATACTCATGGACACAAGTTCGCATTCCTACCTGGTGCTGGGAATTTAAATTCAATTCATTCAACAAATCTGTAATTGAGTACTGGTATCAGTGTTAGAGCCCATTGTTAAAATCCACTGGTTCACTGATGTTCTTTGGGGAAGGAAATTTCTTGCCCTTATCCGGTCTAGCCCACGACAACTCCAAATCCAAAGCAATGTGGCAGACTCTTTACTCTTCTCTTACATGACCTTGTAAGTGAAAGTCTAATAAGACTTCCTATCCAACGGCACTATGGGCATCCCTGCACCGTTTGAATGCAGAAGTTAACTACTCTGCCTAAATTCAGAATGAGACGTAAACATTGGCCTCGCCAGCCATTCATTTCCCATAAGCAAATAAAAATAAGAGAAAAGCTCCTCGTACCATCCTGACCATTCATCCTTAGCTCCCCACAACATTGATCACACCAGTGCCCATCCCCTATCACATCACATGTGATCTCATTAGAGAGAGCTGCCTGGTGATGGTTTAGTCTGCAGATTGCAAGGGGAGAGATCTGAGAAGGACAGCTACTGTGGGAATGGAGCCCGCTGGTGTTACTCTGTATCGTATACCAGCCAACAAAGCTAACCAACCCCCTCGCACAGTACTCATTGGTCTCGCACCTCTTCCTACATTCACGCAAGATATTTTAGTCCTGAAAGGTACGTCTACTTTCTGCAGCAATCACTTTTCACTCTGAGAGACAAATGGCTCCATTCTAATGGAATCAGACATTATGGAACACACAAGCTTGATTATAATGAGAGAAATAGCCTGGCCTCAACATTTGAAAAATCCCAGTAGATTTCCCAAGACAGCGCTCATATTAAGTTGGGAAATAGATTATTTTAGCAACAGCTTGTTACAGTATATTGTGTAGTTCTGCTAATAAAGCACGAGGTAATATCTTGCTGCTGAGTCACTTCAAGATTGCCAAGCCCAATTTAGTATTGTGTAAACAGAATCCCCAAGTTTAACCCAACCTTCATGTGCTCACTCAGTTGAAAGACCCAAGTTAACCACTTAAAACTCTGTAGTTCAAATATTTCAGGTGCAACTGGGATATACCATCAGGTGAGACAAGGACAATGAGTTAATGAATAATATCAGATTTTAAGTGTTAACAGTTAAGATACTCATTGAAAAACACATAACCATTTTGGTAACAAACAGAAGAGACTAAATTATACTCACCAGAAATACAAGACAGATTTCCAACAGATCCAAAACTTGGCCAAGAGATCTCCTGCTTTCTCCAGACAATACACCTCGAGGCTTCACATCAACAATCGTTCCTGAATAACTCTCTCAAAACTCAAGTTTCCACATTTACAGAAAGTCTGCGACTAGTTGTAATGAAACAGGCACCACTTTGTGACAAATCTAAACTCAAACCAGGCAAGATGTGGAGGTGCCAGTGTTGGACTGGGGTGGACATGGTCAAAAATCACACAACATCGTGTCATAGCCCCACAAGTTTACTTGAAAACACAAACACTAACTCCATCTTCAAGTGAGTGTCAGTTCTGGGACCCTTTGATCTTTTGCTGAAAGAATCTGTGCCTAATGCCACCTTTCTCATTATCACCTGAAGAAGGAGCAAGACTCCGAATGCTTGTGTTTTTCAAACAAACCAGGCAGGACCACACTTCATCTGCCCTAAGGATTCACATAGTACTCAAAGCATGGCACTTGGAACCTTTATTATTTTTGGAACTAATCATCCCCCTTCTCCTCGTTAATTAAAAATTGTTTTTAAAATATAATTTGCCAATAATACGACAACAGTTTATCTAAATGGTCTTTCCCATCTGCATAAATTGCTTTAACATAGACCAATTAAGCATTTAGATTGTCATTATCTCTTAGCATGACAAACCTCTATTCATTTGTGTGTCTGTGGCTCTAAGACTCAAAAATAGTTTTAGCTGCTAAGATTCTAGATGCATCCTTCTCTACTATTCTCAGCCTATTTGTATATCACACTGTGAACACTCCATTTTAAAATAAATAGTTACTGAGACTCTTGAGTAAAAAAGAATCGCCTTTATTCACTAATGATTATTAATTGTTTATTCTTTAGTTATATTATGATTGAGGTGCATCTTCTCATAGCTGGTTCCCATGCATAATTTATGTTGGCAGTGTTCTGTCATCAAGTGTGCCTTTGTGACAGCAAAAGATGACATTTTTCAAACATAATCTATTAATACAGAAAATAATGTTTTTTTTTCCCCCTTGTTAGGCAAGCATTTGTGACTACATGTTCAGAAAAAGTCTTTAGAGACACAAATGAACCAAAACTTAAGCTAAAATCTACAACCCACAGTTACTTACAATAGATGAAACAGATTGGAAATCAGGAGATTTATGGAATGGAGAAACTCAGTAATATTACAATTATCAGAGAAACGGCACGGAGTAAATTATTGGATGTGCAGGTTGACAAACCTTTGGATCCTGAAGGATGTTATCCTAAGTTTTAAAAGCAGTGATAGTGGGATAATTGATGCATTTGTTTAAATTTTCCAAAATTCCCCACATTCAGGAAGGTTTCACTAGATTAGAGAATCACAAATGTAACTTCTTTGTTCAAAAAATGTGGGCTAACGAAGGAGAAAACCCAAGACCCATCATTTATGATGGGGAAATTGCAGAGACTATCAATAAGAAAATTATAAGAGGGCACTTCAAAAAGTTTGTGGTAATCAGGCAGAGTTTTGTGAAAGGGAAATCATGTTTAACCAACTTATTAGAGTTTTCTGAAGCAACATGCTGTGACTAAAATGTGTAGATTAGAAGGGTCATAGGGGGCTGGGTCTGAGTGGGATGCTCTGAGGGTCAGTGTGGACTTGTTGGGCTGAAGAGCCTGTTTCCGCACTGTAGGGATTCTATGGGATTCTATAATGAAAGGGAACTTATGGATGTACTGTACCAGTTCCAGAAGAGTTTGATAAGGTGCCACATCAAATGCTACTGTGGAAATTAAAAGCTCATGGTATAAGTGGTAACATATTGGCATGGATAAGAGATTGTCTAGCTATTAAGAAACAGAGAGTCGGCATGAGTGAAAGCAGCTAAGATATTGAAGCTACCTTTGCTGATGACACAAAGGTAATTTGGAGAGTAAGTTGTGAAGAAGATATAAGAAGGCTGCAAAAAGTTGTGAGTGGGTAAAATTCTGGAAAATGGAGTATGGAACGCATGAAATTGTCCATTTTGGCAGAAAGAATAAAAACAGAATCTGAATGGTGAGAAATTGAAGAGCCTTAGGATGTAGGGGCTTCCCAGTGTCTTCATGCGTGAATCGCAAAAGGTTGGGATTGAGGCACAGCAAGTAATGAGAAAAGCTAAGACAATGTTTTCACCTATTTTGATGAGAATAGAATATAAATGTGGGGTTTATTTTTCAGTTTACACAGGACACTCGTGAGACCACCTCTATACCTCAATGCTATGCGTTGCATTGGTCGTAAATGTTTTGGAAGCAGTTCAGTGAAGATTTACTGGACTAACACCAGGAATGGGCAAGTTCGCTTATGAAGAAAGGTTAGACAGATTAGACTTGGATCTGCTGGAGTTTACATGAGTAAGAGGTGACTTGCTGGAATGTACAAGTTCCAAAGGGGTCTAGATAGCGGTAGATATGGGAAAGGTTATATCCTTTTGTGGGAGATTCCAGAAACAGGGCTACTATTTAAAACTCAGCCATTGTCTATTTAAAACAGCGATGAAACAAAATCTTTTCTCATAGAGGGATATGAGTCCAAAGGATCAGAAGTATGCCCAATGTATTTGTTTTGCCATTCGAGGAGATTGGGGCTGATCTGATTCATTCTCGACTCCACTTCAAAACTCCTTCATTGAATGGCAGTTGAGAAGCAGAGACTGTTAATTTTCTTTCGACAAAATTAAATAGATTCCTAAACAGAAGGGGCTGAGAGGCTTTTGGAAGCAGATGGAGAGTGGCATTGAAATGATTTTATTCGGCTGTGAGGGACTGAGTGACCTAATCCTGCTCCTAATTCATACCCAGATTGAAATACTTCAAGCCATAATTATTAAGGAAACACAGGCTTAGTTAATCCAGGTCTGGTAGCACCTGTACAGAGAAGACAGTGTGGGTGTTTCATATCCAGTGACCCTTCTTCAGAACAACATCATCACTTTTTTAAACATGAATACAATGGTTTGTCTGAGACTGTGGACATGACCTTGAATGTTCTCCATTCTGAAAAACCTGTTGGGCACTAGTTTTGTGTCCTGACATCTTTTTGCTTCTGATATTTGCTAACTAAACTGAAACACAAAGAAACATGGTGAAACAGCAGCGACGACAGTCTTTTTTTTTGGAATGATTGACGAACAGTGTTCCTGATGTAATTGCTATGCATCACCCTCCTCAAATCGTTAGCTTGGTTGTTCACTGCAAAATCTACTCAAAAGACAAGAAACACCAAGGCTGTTCCTCATTTAGCAACAGCATTTGTTTGACAAATGATATGTGATGAAGTGTGATTTTTTTTTCTAGACTACGAGGAGTTCATTCCAACCTCTGAATTTTGATAAATAGAATTGTGCCCTTTGGAGCTGGCTCTTGTAAGACGTAGTTAAACTGACTGATGGAAATTGATGATATCCTTATCAACCTCAGCAAAACATAGCTGAACAAGCAGTGCAAAGGGAATTGCTTAAAGAACTGCACTCTTCAGGGACTTACATGGATGAATTAACTGCCATGTTTGAGAAGCAGTATTTTATAAAGTAATGTGCTCCATTAAAAATAACTTTGTATTTTCTTCTTTAAAATGTAATAATGTGGCTTTAGGGTCCCAGTTGCTTCAAAGTTGCTGACTCTGTCAAATAATGAAATATGTTCCATAAGCCTCTATTATAAAACAATAATAATTTAATAGAAGAAGACTGTCAGATGAAGAACTAAGTGGGAGCAGGCTGTTTGATGGGGAGTTGGTTACAAGCAGTTTATAAGGTGGAGAGATGGACTGGGGCTAGCGAAGTAAAGGATCTATGGTTTAAGCAAGCAGTTAGGTAAAGAAAGACAAAGCTGGCTGGGAGCAAACTGTTAGACAGATGGGTCAGAGCAGACTATTAGAGAAAAGTGGGTGGGGTTAAGTTGTCAGAGAAATGAGTGAGTATATCGATCCAAAGTCATCACTTTATTCCCACACTTTCCATTCATTGTTATTAAAGTTATTCAGATTGTTGTATTTCAAAATGTTAGTTTCTGAAAGAACTGTATCTATTTGAAGGAATAAATGCTAACTGTTGTTTTTAAATCATCTTCCTAGTCTATTCCATTGGTTATCTGCTTCGCAATGTTTGTTTTTATGGGTCAGTTTGTGGGTGAGGTTGTTGACCTGCTTGTTGAGCTGGCTTATTTTTGTTGAGATGTTTCATCACCATGCTAGGTAACATCATCAGTGAGGCCTCCGATGAAGCGATATTGTCCTACTCTACTTGGAATTTATACTGTCTGGTCCGTTATGATGAGATGTGTCATTTCCGGTTTTGCTCCGATGGGTTCGTGTATGGTGTCCAATTCTATATGTTTGTTGATTGCATTATGGCTTGAGAACCATGCCTCTAGAAATTCCTGTGTGTATCTATGTTTGACTTAGACCGCAACTTACTTCTGTGCTGTTTTCTGTATCATTGAAATAATTACAGTGTTCATTTTGTACTGAGGTGATCAGTGCCTGTTTTTGTAACTATAGTTACATTAACACCTGTAAACTGGCAGGGTTGACTCCCTAATCAAAGTGACTTGTTGACTTTAGTAACATTCCAGATATCTTTACTCATTGCCTGTGCACATTGTTTTGACAGCTTCAATTTGTTGTCAATTGTAAACTCCAGATCTTGTTTTTCTCATTCCAGTATGTTCTTTCTATTTGAATAACTGTCCCTCTGGATTTTTAATCCTTACTTGAAGCACTTTTATGTCCCTACATAGAATATCGTCTCCCTCTTGCCCATCCAAATCTTGACCCTATTCAAATACACCTGTACTCTATATCCTGCGCGCTTTGGATTATTATAATTTCGTTAGCCTTGTATCAGCTGAAAATTTAGTCAGTGTAGTTATGATTCTTAACATGCGATCAACTGCAATCATATCAAACAACGGGAAGCCAAGAGCAGACACCTGTGGAAAACAACATGTTAACATTTAGCATTTGGTGATAATCCTTTAACCATTATCTTGATAATTTGATCGCTCACCCAATTACATAGCAAAAATAAGAGGATATAACACAGTTACAAGCAAGAAAAGAAGCAATGAGTAAGATCCTAGGGGAATTATATGTTTTTTATATCATTATTCCCTGAATGGTCGCATCGAGGAAATTCCTTTTTAAAGGTCACACTGCCCAAGCAAACAAAATTATTCCTTCCCAGTGAGTAGAAAGTTCTGGAAGATCTTGGTTGCAGTTGAAGTTTGAAAGTCAGTTCTGAATGAAAGCCCAGAATTTAACTGTTTTT
This sequence comes from Stegostoma tigrinum, assembly GCF_030684315.1. Classification (NCBI taxonomy): domain Eukaryota; kingdom Metazoa; phylum Chordata; class Chondrichthyes; order Orectolobiformes; family Stegostomatidae; genus Stegostoma; species Stegostoma tigrinum. Next base: position 15,990,815 of record NC_081361.1, read on the forward strand.
GACAATGCAAGATACTTAGCAAGAGTTTTAGGGAATGCAAAAGTATGCAAATTAGTTGTTTCCTTAAATTTTATGTATTTGCTGCAACATCCTCTGAAATCCACAACTAAATTGCTCAATAATAAATGTCAGTTTTTTTTTTCCAACTTTCACACATAGATTTATATAATTGTAGCCAAAGGGGAGGAAATTTGTTGATTTATATATCTGGAGTTGGCAAGGAAAATAAAACTATTGATTTTCAAGAAATCAGTAAAAGAAAAACTCACAATTCGGGTGTTATTGAGAGACCCCTCATAATATTTTGTTCCAATATCCAAAATCACATGTACTCCTCCTTCAAACCTCACTGCACTCATCCCTTGCAGCAACAAAATCTCTGGATAGCAATATAAGCAAAGTCATATCTGCCAGCACTACAAAAGTGGAAATTCACTCCTCTGTAATATGATTTGATCTATAAGGCTACAAGATCTTCATTGATAATCTTTCCTCTATTTCTAATTGTCCAGGTAACTGAAACCAGAACAGGACCTCTTGGATGCAGTAATTATGACAACCTAGACTCTGTCAGTTCAGTTCTGGTACAAAGTCCTGAGAACAAAATTCACTTACAAGGTCAGTACAGGTGCGATTGCTCAAATTTCTCCTCTCATTCCAGTAACTCTTAATGTAAATTCCTTGTGGTTTGTTTTTTCTCTTGTTTCCCCCAAGTTCACGTGCAATGGATGAAGCTTTGTTCTATTATTCATGCGTCAAGCTGATTATTGCACTACATCATGTTATTTCTATTAAATCAGTAACAACTGCTGGGATTCCAATCACTTGTGCAAAGAACAAAGAAAATTACAGTACAGGAACAGGCCCTCTGAGCCTGCACCCACTAAACCAGTAATTTTTCATAATACTTAATACGACAACTTCAGGATTCCTTGCAGTTCCATTATATTATCATTGTTGCACAGTTTTGAAAAATATATCTGCAACTCTTGTTATTCCATTTGTAGTCAAGGTTGTTTGCAGAAGTTCTCTGTAGCACTCCTTTTGGCATTAGTATAATAAGAATGAAGGAAGAAGGGAAATGGGGAAAAATTGTAGCTCATGTAGCCCCTTGGATCTGCTGCTTTATTCAGTATGATCATGTCCGAAAATGTACATCTTCTGCATTTTCTTCCTCTCTCCATATAGCCTTTGATTCCTCAATCCATTCTGGTATTTTTCTTGCATGTATCCAACATATTCATAGCCCTCGACGGTGAAGATTTCCAGAGAATCATTCATCGTTGAATGCAGAAGGTCTCCATCTTACCTTACATAGCTGACCCCTTCTCCTCCTATGCCCTTAGAATAAACTCATTCCAGGGGCAACATGCTCATGGCAATAACCCTAACAAGCTCCTCAAGAATTGTACACATCTCAATGAGCTAACCTCTTGTTCTTCATCTTTCTGGATGCTATCAGCCCGTACTCCTCATACCAAATCCACCAAGGAATCAATCTTTTTTGCACTCCTGCTAAGGCAAGTCGATTCCTTCATTAGAAAAAAAAGACCAAAGCTGTATGCAGTACTTAGGTGTAGTTGCTGCAATTGCATTTCGCACAACAGCCCACTTACATTCCTGTTTTCTTGTATTTTCATATCAATGACTTTCAAATAGCAAATGTCCTCCTGATTTACTCCTCAGTGTCAGTTTTTTGGCCCAGTCTTCTTGTGTCAGTGTGATTTCTACACTTTCCCAATTTATTTACTGTTGATCCTTATTTTTCATGAAAACATGCTTGATTTAATTTTGCCTTTGGATGCTATGACAGAAAGCCCAGAGGTCAAGTGGTGAGAATGTATTAAGTGTACTGTAGATATGGAATTGCGTGAACAGCTAACAGGGAACAGATTGAAAACTGGAGAGCTCCAGAACTCAAAACAAAGTGACAGATTTAATCTAAAGATGAATGCTGAGTGAGTGCAGCCTTTGACTCAGTAAAATGCTCAGAACACTTTACATAAACCTATTCAGTCTTTTGCTTCCAAATTTAATCCAGCCACAGAGCAGCCTAATTATTTACAATCTGCTTTGTTCAATAGCATTTTTCTCATTATGCAACCCAGCATATTTTAGCTCACAGCTGTATTTGTTTAACATGAGGTGTACCTCTTAGGATTGTATTACATTTATCTACTGAGCAGCCCTTTTCATTGCTAGTAGGTTGAAAGAAAAGAGGTATAAAGCACATGTGCGAGAAAAAAAAACTTTTAGTCATAAATAGGTTACCACAAACCTTGGGACATTAATAATTGCTTTATGGACAGTGTGTTGGACTTTTAAAGTGTGTTTGCTGTGGTTATTTGGACAAATAAACCAGTTAATTTTGAATGCCAAAGCTTCACGATGAGACTTATTTGTGATAATTTTAACACTGTTTAATATAGATCTTAGCCTGGAATGTTAGGGCACACAAAGTAGCCATTTGACCCATTGTGGGTCAATGTTTGGCACATGGACTGCAGCGCAATCCCACCTTCTCAAGGGCAACTAGGGATGAGCAATGAATACTGGCCCGCCGGCAAAGCATACATCCTATAAATGAATAAAAATAAGGAATGGTAGCGAGGTCAGCTGGGGTACCTCATAGAATATGAGTTCACAGATTGGGGCTCTTAACCTGGTCCAATTGGGAGAGCCCTGGCTAACAGATATAAACAGGAGCATCAGGGATTCAGTTCACACTGGCAGCCAGTTCTGAGCTAGCTATGGCAGTGTCATGTATTCGACATTTGCAAATAAAGGGTGACTTGGTGCCAGGATACCAGCCTCGGTGTGAAGTTATTTCAGTGCCTGCACCAGCTTGTTAAACGACCATCATTACTTACTGCCAATCTCTGACTTTGTTCCTGTATTCTTGTACAATCATGTTATCCAAATAATCGTCCAGTGCCCTGTTCAATCCTTCGATTGAGCCTCCAACACATTCTGTGCTCGAAATGTTCACTTCACCCTTGCATTTTTTGTAAACATAACTGAGCCTTTTTGTTCTCTCTTCAAAAAACTACAGCAAGTTAGTTGAACACAATTTTCCCTTTAGAAATCCATGCTGACTTTTCTCAATCAATCCATCTTTTTCTTAATTTAACTACTAATTCTATCCTGAATAATTATCTTGAGAAGCATTGGAAGCTTGGACATTAAATTGACTGGTCTATAATTGTTGGGTTTATCCTGACAAGGATAAATGTTTATTTAACAAGGCTGTCGTGTTTTTAATTTTCTAGTCTTCTGGCACCTCTCCTCAGAAATACCTTTTCTGAAGAAGGGTCCAGGCCTGAAACGTCAGCTTTCCTGCTCCTCTGATGCTGCCTGGCTTGCTGTGTTCATCCAGGTTTGCACTCTGTTATCTCAGACTACAGCATCAGCAGTTCCTACTATTTCTGGGGTAGATCAGTGTTGTATGTTCTCCACTGTCAGGTTAGATAATAGTTAATCACTAACAGACCTGCATTTATTCACCTTAGTTCCATGACTGATACAACCTTTATCTAATAATGGCTGATCAATCCCATTTTGAAATATTCTTCATCTCTGGAGCAGGATTCAGGCAGCATGGTGGGTCAGTGGTTGGCACTGCTGCCTCACAGTGCCAGGAATGATCCATTCCACCATTGGGTGACTGTCTGCATGGAGTCTGCACATTCTCCCTGTGGCTGCATGGATTTCCTCCAGGTGTTCCAGTTTCCTCCCACAATCCAAAGATGTGCTGTTTAGGTGAATACTAAATTGCCCATAGTGTCCAGGGATGTGCAGGTTCAGTAGACGAATAATGGGAAATGTCGGGTTACAGGGATCGGTGACTCCTGATGGGATGTTCTTTGGAGGTCAGGTATGGACTCAATGGGCTGAATGGTCTGCTTTTGCACTGTAGAGATTCTATGACTCTTCCAGATTACCACTATCTTTGCCTTCATTGACTAAATCTCACCAATCCTCACTTACTACAAAATCTGTGATGACCCGGGAGACACTGAGATTTCAGGAGCTAAGGTGACAAAGCAAAGACCAGGAAGTTAAGCAGGACCTTATGTAGAAAAGGTAATGAGTAGCAGATATACAGGATGGATGGGACAGTTGAGTCCGAAGATGAAAGCACTATGATTGGGTATTTCCAGGACAGATGAATGGAGATAGAGTAGATTTAGCAGTGCGAGATTACATGTTTTTTTTTGATGGAGCTGATAATGGGATCAGTAACTCATCTCAGTATTGGAGTAGGCAAAATGTTACAGCCTTATGTTTTTGCTTGTGAAAATGACTAGGGAGAGGCATGAAATAGATAGAGAGAGGTGATACTTTACAGTTAAAGAAGATTGGCTCAGTTTTTCCTGACCATTTCACTGGAGACAGTAGTTTATTTGAGTTTATAAAGTGGACGAGAAATTTGACAATACAGAAGCAGATGTTGGGAAGTGCTCATTCAGGCAATAGAAGACAGAATTGGATATTATCCTTGCATGTGAAAGCTTATTCGGAGTCTGCAGGCAGATTTAAAGAGATGGGATGGATTTTGTTAGCCTCTGGAGAGACACATTGAAGGTGTTACTTCGAGATGTGTAAGCAATAGTTGTACTGGTAAGAGTGGAATCAAGACAGGATCAGAAAAGAGGATAACAATGGTGTGGCCAGCCAGTTTCACAGGTTGCGAAAAGATCAAGGGGAATGATATGGATAATGCTAACTAGCCATAATCATCAGAGACTTGATAAACCTTCCATAAGTGCAGATACTGCTGCAGAGCTACAGATTGCATCTGACAAATTTAAATGTGGAGTGAAGCAAAACAGGCACTGATTCGGGATGTGAGCAGAGATAATGGGAACCACAGATCCTGGAGAATCTAAGATAAAAAAAAGTGTGGGGCTGGATGAACACAGCAGGCCAAGCAGCACCTTAGGAGCATAAAAGCTGATGTTTTCGTCCTAGACCCTTCATCAAAAAAGGATTTGGGATGTGTTAACACATTAAGAATTTGGGTGAGGAAAGGAGATGAGAGTGAAATGTCAGTTTGCTTAAAGGCGTAGGTGGAGGATTTTTTTTGTTTCAGGAGGTTATATTGATGGTCTTGGGTGAGACAAGTACTGAAGTACTGAAGCTCTGCATCTTGTTACCACTGATCTACCCCATATTTATTGGAGTATACGGTTGATTTTTGATCAGCAGAAGGATGGTGTTTCCAGACTCCTCAGAATAACCATCTCCTGCATAAACTGTGCTCCTGAGATACTGCTTGGCCTGCTGTGTTCATCCAGATTCACACTTTGTTATCCTGCATAAACTTTGTTATCCTGTGCAAATTCTTCAAAGTTCCTGTAATTTAATTCTAATAAAACTTTCTACAGATTTGTCTCTGACACCTTTTCCATTCGACCAAGAGCTCTTGCTCTCAATGGGAAGGAACCCAAAAATCCAAATAATGCTCAATAGTCACTTGCTCATTAATTTGTTTCTTTTTTGAGAACAATTTCTGAATTCACTTGTTTGACAATAAAAAAATGAAGTGCGAGGTTGTCACTTGAAACAGAGCATTCTAACAACTGGATTTTTGGTGAATTGATTCATCTTCATATTTAAATTTTTGGTCTTTTCTGTTTTTGAAAGTAGATCAGATTCACCGCTGTTACATTGAAGAAAAATGTAACATTTAAATTTTTCCCTCTTCTGACTGTTTTAGCTCTCATTGAGAGGTATGCACGCAGTACAATGACCATCAATGCCAGTTCTTCACGTGTGGGCCTCAGTGCTGATGACATTTTCATGACATTAGCTGCCGCAACTTGAGAAATTCCACTGTGATTGAAGCTGGTAACATTTCACTGTGATTCAGCAATTGTGAAGCTGGTAACATTTCAGAGGAGTAAAACCTACTTTAGGTAGAGATTTCCAGACATTGTTGGTGTGGCATGAAAGAATTTCACCTTGGGTACCCAGAGGCTACCTCAGGATATCTTGATAATTGCACAAAGAAGAAGTCAGGGTGTTAATTAAGAAGAAAACAACAAAAATACTCAATTACAGAAACCTGCTGAGTCCCAGCAGTTATTGCTTTTCACACAAGCACAGATTCCTTTTTTCAGAACCTTCTGCTTTTTCTTGCCAAGTTGATTAGCAACCCAGCTGACTGATTTGACACACATGCACACACTCCTTTGTTTTATCTCGGTCTCAGATTGAGGGACTATGCACAATTATGTCCAGTAGATAGGGCTGTATTGCTTCCTTGGTTACTTATTCTGAATGCGGAGGTATTGGCGTTGGACCGGGGTGGGCAAGGTCAAAAGGCACGCAACGCCAGGTTCTAGTCCCACAAGTTTATTTGAAGGCGCAAGGTTTTGGAGTCTCACTCCTTCTTCAGGTGTCCTTCTTAAGGAGTGAGACTGCGAAAGCTTGTGCCATCCAATAAACCTGTTGGGCTATAACCTGGTGTTGTGTGATTTTGGACTTATTCTAAAGTTTCAAGAGAAAGAGAAGCTTCCGTGGACCATTGCTGCGAATATACGAGGAAAGCAAAAGATTAGAAAATGATTTGGCAGGATTGGATGATAGCTTTGCTGTATTGTATCAGCTTGACTAATTGATATTATGCTTGCCTTCAGATAGTTGCGGGTTCGTGTCCCCTACTTAAGTTCTTCTCATATAATCTAGGATGGCACTTCAGTGAAGTACTGCAATATCAATGACACTATTTGTTTTTGAACTAAATCTTTAATGGTGACCCATATGTCTGTTTCAAGAGGGTGTCAGAGATCCCATGACAATATTTGATAAGGTGTTGGAGGTTTAGTTGGTATTTTAGCCAATATTTATTTACATTCAATCAGAGAGGTTAATAGTTATCCATAATGTTTGTAGATAGTAGTTCTGTTATGCGAACTGCTCAGCTCTGGCTTTGTTTTTCCAATAGTGGCTTAATTTGTATGCACAGACATCTATCGCAAAGCATATTATATGAAGTGCATAGAAGCATCACAGCCACCAACACAAATAGTGACTGCACTTCATGAGCAAGGAACATTTTCAATGCCTGTACAAACTATTTTTAACTGATTGATTGAATTATTGTGACATGTATCAAAACACGACAAAAAGCTTAGTTTATGAATGGTAAAGGCAGATCACAGCAAACAAAGGATGTACAGATCAAAAAAAAACTTAGAGGCATAACCTATATGCAGATTACATTATTTGACGCCAGAGTCCATTCAACAGTCTGATAATGGCCTGAAAGAAGCTGTTCCTGAGCCTGCTTGTGCATGTGTTCAGGCTTCTGTATGTTCTGCCTGATGGAAGAGGTTGTAGGAGATCATTACCGGGGTGTGATGGGTCTTTGATGATGTTGGCCACCTTTCCACAGCAGCGAGACATGCAAATAGAATTCACAGATAGAACAATGGCTTCCGTGATGGTCTGGTCTGTGTGTACCACCTTCTATAGTTCCTTACAGTCCTGGGCAGAGCAGTTGCCATATCAGGCTATTATGCACCCGGACAGTATGCTTTCAATGCTGCATCTGTAGAAGTTGGTAAGGGGCCTTGTGGACATGTCAAATTTCCTGAGGCAGCTGAGGAAGAAGAGACATTGTTGTGCCTTCTTGACATGTCCAGGACATGTGGTCGGTTATCGTCACTCTGAGGAACTTGATGCTCTTCATCCTCTCAACCTCAGTTCCATTGATGTAGACGGAGACGTGTTCTCCTTCTTTCTTTCTGGAGTCAATGATCCGTTATTTAGTTTTGCCGATGTTGTGAGACAGATTGTTTTCATTGCATCACGTCACAAGCCCTATATCTTCCTTATGTATTTTGACTCGTTGTTAGATCGCCATCCCACTGCGGTGGTATTGTCAGCGAACTTGTAGATGGCATTTGTTTGGAATTTGGCAACACAATCGTAGGTATACAGGGAGTACAGTAGGGGGCTGAGGTCACATCCTTGGGAGGCTCCAGTGTTGACTGTTATTGTGGAGGGGGCACAGTTCCCTATCCTCGCTGAATGTGGTCTCTGGCTCAGAAAGCTGAGGATCCAGTTATAGAGGGTGGAGCCAAGTCCAAGGTCACACAGTTTTGAGACCAGTCTGGAATGGATAATGGTGTTGAAGGCAGACCTGTGGTCAACAAGCAGGAATGGTTTAGTATGGTTTACAAGGTTTGTGTTAAATATCAGTTAATTGTATTAAGTGCTGTTTTTAATGTCAACAAGTTAATGGTGGATTAAAGTAGGGAAAGGAAGAATTTTGTGTTAATAAACTAAAAGTTGCCATCAAAAGAAATTGGAAAAATACAATACAGTAATACAAATACGGATGCACGCAGCACCCCACAATACACCATGATTTCTATAATGCAATGTGCATCACCTTATACAAAGTGCTGCATGATATAAAATACAATGCTAAGAGAAGATACCATATCATACATTTAGTGTGGCGAAGAAGTACAACTATTGTAGATGTCAAATACACCCGCAGGATAATGGACTGGAGGCATGTGACCAGTGATGTGCCACAAGGATTTGTGCTAGGTTCACTGTTTTTTGTCATTTATATAAATGATTTGTATGTGAATATAGGAGGTATGGTTAGTAAGTATGCAGATGATACCACAATTGGTGTTGTAGTGGTCAGTGAAGAAGTTTATCTCAGAATATAATGGGATCTTGATCAGATGGGCCAATGCATCAAGGAGTGGCAGATGGGGTTCAATTTAGGTAAATGTGAGGTGTTGCACTTTGGTAGGGCAAACCAAGGCTGGACTTACATAGTTAATGGTAGAGCCCTGAGGAGTGTTGTTAAACAAAGAAATCTAGGGTTGCAGGGGCATAGTTCCTTGGAAGTTGAGTCACAGGTAGACAGAATGGTGAAGAAGGTGTTTGGTACACTTGTCTTCATTAGTCAATGCATTGAGCATGGGAGGTGGAGTGTCATTTTGTGGCTGCACAGGAGATTGGTGAGCCACTTTCGGAATACTGCATTCAATTCTGGTCTCTGGTCTACAGGAGAGATGTTGTTAAATTTGAAAGGGCTCAGAAAAAATTTACAAAGACGTTGCTGGGTTTGGTGGGTTTGAGTGATAGGGAGATGCTAACAGGCCCAGGCTATTTTCCCAAGGTCTTTTTCCCAGGGTGAGGAAGTCCAAAAAATAGACAATATGGGCTGAAGGTGAGAGGGGAAGGATTTGAAAGGGACCTGCAGGTGATGTGTGTATGGAATGAACTGCCAGAGGAGGTGACGGAGGTAGCTACAATTACATTCAAAAGATATCTGGATAGGTACATGATTAGGAAGTGTTTAGAGGTATATGGGCCAAATGCTAGCAAATGGGACGAGGATATCTGGTCAACATGGATGGATTGCACCGAAGGGTCTGCTTCTGTGCTATGTAACTCAAAGACTCTGTAATTACTGGTCACAAATATAATGTACACAGAACATCTGACACATACATAAGTTGGGAAGTTCCTTGTTATGTCTTTCTATAAATCAAAGTCACCTTTATTTATGCAGTGAAAAATCAATTGAGCTTCTGCAGGAACAGTTATTGATATTTTACATCTTGTCACAGTTACTTTTCAAGAGGAATGCTCACCGTGAACTAGAGAGTGTGGCAGGGATTTGTGTGGCACACATAGATGTTTGCTTATGAACAATATTTTGTGGAGTCTGAAATTATACCATGCACTCACAGTACCCTATTTTCATGTCCACCTTACTAACTCATTTTGGTGAATTCATGAAGCTTTCTAAGAATCACGAATGGAAGAATGCCATGGAAATCAATCTATTAATTTAATCATTCAAGATCATTTCAATTGTTTCAATACAGCCAGCAAAGTGGTTCTTTCCATAAGGTCTTAATGTTAACGACAACGTACATTTATAGAGCATTTTTAACATTAAAGGATTCAAGGGCCTTCATGGAAACATTGCAAAGGAAAATCAGTCACAAGCACTATAAGGTGATCATAGGCTGCGAACCAAAAGCTTGGTCTAAGAGGTAGGTAGGTAATAAGAAGCTTCTGAAACAAAGGTTCAAGAGATTTAGGGAGGGAATTCCAGATCTTGGGCAGCTGAAGACCACTGCCAATGGTAAGGTGATTAAATTTAGGGGTATTCAGGAGATCAGAATTATAAGTGCAAATACCTTAGAGGCTGGAGAAGATTATTGTGATAGAGAAGGGTGAGACCGTGGTGGGATCTAAAAATCAAGGTGAGAATTTTAAAATCAAGATATTGATTGACTGAAAGGCAACAGAGCGAGTGAAATGGGATTAGGTGCAATTGAGGGCATGCAGCTAAGTTTTAGATTACTTCAGGTTTACAAAAGGTAGAAGAACATTGATGGCTGGTCAGGAATATGAAGGAATAGTTGATAACAATGAACTGGATGGGGGTTTCAGCAACAATTGAGTTGAAGCAAAATTGAAGATCAGCAATGTTCCGTAAGTGCAAAAATGTGTTTTTGGTGATGGCATGGATACCCAAAGGCTGAAACTCATCTCCAGGCCAACAGTGACACCAAGGTTGCAAACAGTCAGGTTCAGTGTGCCAGAGACAGGGATGGAGCCAGTTGCTGAGTCACTCTCACACCTCAAACATTTCCAAATACAAACTAGTTTTTAAAAAATCTAGTCATTGCAAGAAATGACCATTGATTGGATTTAAATTCTTGTTCTATTCTGTTTGATTACAAATTTGGCAATCACACTGATAGCCCTATCAAAATATTTTTTTCTTGCAAGAGACAAAGAATATTAAAAGTTTAAACTAATATTGTTACAAGGATACAATGAACTTGATTGTACTCCACGCATGTATCCATATTTACTGCAAGCATATATCCCTGCTCTTTATCCCTTCAGAAATGCATTGCTGCAGTACTTTTTTTCAAAGTACTTTATCAAGTAAAGTACTGAGTTGTTTAATTTGTTTTACTGAACCAATGAGGAGAGGTGTGGGGTGAAAAAAAAATGACCACTGGACAGCTTAAAATTTTTGATGAAATGACAGAGAAGCGTGATGAAAGGAAAGCTTTGGAGGTTGTCAATATGGTTTTCAAGGAGGTATTTGACAAAATAGCACAGAAAAGACTTGATGGCAAAGTTGGAACTCACGGGACAAGTGTGTTAGTGTTCTATTGGATTAAAAAAGGGACAGAGTCTTGATAGACAGTTGTCTCTCATAACAGAATATTAGAGGCATTGATGTTCCACAACGCTCAGGGCTCAGATCACGGCTTTTTGTTAGCTGTATATAAATGACTTGCATTTTAGAATGTACAGAGGATTTTTCAAAATTTGCCAATGATGCCAGTTTGTAAGGAATGACAAACAGTGGGGACAATATGAATCATCTGCACAATAATATAGGCTATCAGCATGGATGGACAAGTGGCAAATGGAATTTCGTACAGTGATCCTTTTTGACAGAAGGGATAGAGAGAGGCAGCACAGATTTAATACACAGTTGTAAGTAATGAGCAGGAACTGAAGGGATTGTTGGTATGCACATATCAACCTTTGAAGGGGGCAGGACATATTGAGATAAATGTCATCAAAGCATGTGGAAACTTGGGCTTCATAACTAGAGGCTCTGAGTACAAGGGTCAAGATGTTACGCTGTGCCTTTATCGAGCTCTGGTTAGGCCCAGTGAGAGGTGAACACCATATTTTAGGGAGGGTGTGAGGGTCCTTGAGAGTGAGCAGAAGAAATTTAACAAGATGGCTTCAGCGATGGAGGAGAATTAAGTAGAAAATTAGATTAGTGAAACTGGGGTTATTTTCCCTAGTACGGAGGACATGAAGGGAAGATTTGATGTACATTTACAAGATTATGACAGATTTAGATCACTCAAAGAGAAGCTACCCAATTAGTTGATAGTACAAGGATTGGGGATTAAGGTTTCCAGAAAAAAAAATGCAGGGGAACAGGTAAAGAGGAACATCTTAATACGACAAGTGGAAATGATCTTTGCTGATTGTGAAGGTGGTGGAAATAGATACGGTAGAGTAACGATTTAACAGTATGAGCTTATTTGATCATGATATAATGATGATGTTATATTGTATGACCAAGGGGGCACTTTGAGTTGGTGTAGATTGATGTCTGTATGTCATGTCACTATGCATACAAAGGTTGCAGTAAAATGTACCTTGGCTACTGTAGAATCATTGAAGAGAAATAAGATTCTCCCGATGACACCAGTATGAATACAGAACACAGTTGTTGCAAGATGGCAACACATGAAACTTTGAAGTGCTATACTGAAGCAGCCAGAACCAAAAGAAAGACTATTGCTATGGACATCCACAGTAAAAAAAAAGTTTGTACAATTGAAGGAAAGAACAGAAGATGCCTTTGATTGCCCAGTGTAAGCCTTTGCATTCTGGGACTGGGGAAAGGGTCTCAAATTAGCAACAGAGCAGAAGAGTTTTGAGCAGGCAAGAAAATGGCTGCATCCCTACTGCTATGGGAGCCATTCCTGGGATTAGGCTTGAAGCTGGCACATGTGGAATAACTGGAGAAAACGTTGCCTGGTATCAAATAGTCTCGGGGTTGCATTAAAAAGACCAGGACAATTGGGTCAGTTGTCTCATGGCTAAATCAGGCGTGGTTGAAAGCTAACCTCCTCACAATGAGTTCCTGAAAGCCGTGTGTCACGGTCTGAAAAGATTCAATCAATATTCAACTTGGATCTAATAAATGGAGGTAGCTGGAAATCTATTCATTCCTTCGTTGGTGACCTTCCCAGATTGCCAGCGATTGTGCATCTTGAGATTTAAGGTACAAACTAATGTGCAACTGCACAGTCGGTATGATGGGGACAGTGTCAGATTTTTACAGTCCGAGAAGGGCTTGATGCAGTTTGAGAGACAATCCGAGGTCTGGAAGCTAAGCTGGTGTATAATACACAGTGATACTGAAGCTCTGTGCAAAACTCGAACAAAGTTAGTCCTGTATGAGGTCCCATGGGCAGAAAGCATATCTCAGCAAAAACCCAGCATAAAACATGGACAGCATGCCAACAGCCATGTTTTAATGCTTCAGATACAGTAGAACAAGGCACAGGTTTGTTCCTGCGTAAGAAAGATTATTGCCCAGCAGGTGGAGCTGAATGCTGTAGTCGTAGTAAACATGGTCATTTCAAGAAATGCTGCCACTCTAAACATGCAAGTGAAGAAAATAAACAGCAAACAAATACATCCAAAAAGTGGAACAGTCAAATAAGTTAGACATTCAGTTATCCAGGCAGCAAATACTGGTTGTTAAATCTTACCAAGTTTAAGTAGAGCACTGGTGAAGGCATTGGTATTTTGAGTTACAAATTAAAATGATTAAAACAGATCAAATGGTAACCCACTCAAGTTACAAGTATTAGTAGGGACAATGTTGAAATTCAAAGATCACATCACGACAAGTTAAACATATAAAGCTCGAGTAATAACTGAACTATTTTATATCTTTCAGACACTTCACTTCTCAACAGGTTAGTATGTTTAAGATTAAAGTTGATCATTAAAACAGATGAAATTGCTACGGAAGATAAAGATACATAATCTAGAGAAGAACTTCCTAAGTTACATTCAGGCATGGGAAGGCTAAGAATGTGTATGCCACATAACATTGCGGCCAATCACAATATTAATTTTGTTTTCTCTCCAAGGAGGTGAAGGCAGAAATGTAACAATAAGAGGCAATTTCACCAGTCACAATCCCATTAAGTTTGAGAGGGATTGCATGGAAGAGTTAGTTTTGATCACGATCTATATGCAGCGATACAAATAAAACTTGTGTTAAAATACACTAGACCATTGCAGAATCATTAAAGAGAAAAAGCACCCTTCCCAACTCATTCCCACAACAGAATGCAAATATGAAGAAAAAAACAGAAACAATCAATACTTTTCTAAAGGATGAAAGACAATACAGCTGTGGGAATTGAGCAGGGAATTGAACTGATTAGATTTCTTCATGGCCAGTGGGCTTGGAGTCAATGGGCCGATTGGCCTCCTGATTCTGTGACTGCTGTTCTTCATGGGTTTAATGTGAATTGGCATTGATTTTCTCCCATTTGTAAGAAGATTTTTCTGCATTTGCCTGTAGTTTAAGTTCTGAGGTTGTGTCCTGATGCAGAATCAGTCTAATTAACTGTTTGCACAATTCCTGGGCTTGTATTTGACCGGCCTTGCATTCCCCTTTCTCTTCCAGTCCCTTGTGCTGAGTTAAATTGTTGAAAACTGTTGCCTCCCTTTAGGTTTGTCAGGCAGCTGGCCAAAGTTGCTTTCCAGGTTTCAGCACCTACGTTGTATCAACACAATATGGGCTGTTGCTGTGTGGCATTTGAGCGTGGTATCCTTTTCTTCAGTTCTGTGTAACTCTGCCAGAGACCAGTTCTGTTCGATGCCAGTTTGTGAGTTTTCTGTATAGAGGATGCCAAATCAAGTCAATGTTGAATCTTCACTCAGTGTATTTTGATAACAAGCTTCGGGAACTTTGAAATGCAATGTATCGATTTAGTTTTAAGTCAATTGATGAAAATGCTATTTCAGTAATAACACTCCTGGGAATGATCGCACTCAAACCATTATCTGAAACTGGCAACAGTGCATCATGTCAATGGACGTTTTGGGATAACGAAGACACTGCTAAGCCAAACTTGTTCTGCTTGCTTGTTAGGTGCCTTGTCTTCCTTTCATGAAGAATGAAATTTTACAATATTCCTAAAACTATCACCTCCATTAATCCTCCCTCCTTTCCAGATTTAGTCCAAGCCCACCACTCTACACACACACACACACACACACACACACACACACACACACACACACACACACACACACACACACACACACAATTCAGAGTAGGTTAAACCAGTTCTATTGATTCTGTACTTCCCAGGAAGTTCACTCACTTCCCATCCTTAAAATTAAGCTCAGCATCTCTTTATTCAAGCCATGTCCCTCCCTCTTTTACATGAGTAATGTGGGCTTTTATCCTTCTAGTATTAGACCAGACACCCTCCTGTCTCTAAAAGTGAACCAAACAGCTGAGTGATCACCAAAGTAAGTACAATAGCCCTAACATCAGTGCAACATCAACCAGAGCCTCAAACTATGTACCTTGCCAATCAACCCAAACATATGCCATCAAATATTTTTCAACTGTCAGCATTTTAGTCATCTCCACCTCTTGCCTCCAATTCAATTGTATCTTTGCAGTAATATATTAGCACAGTCACAGAAAGAAAAAATTAGATTAGATTAGATTAGATTTCCTACAGTGTGGAAACAGGCCCTTCGACCCAACAAGTCCACACTGCCCTTTGGAGCATCCCACCCAGACCCATCCCCCTATAACCCACACACCCCTGAACACTACGGGCAATTTAGCACGGCCAATCCACCTAGTCTGCACATCTTTGGACTGTGGGAGGAAACCAAAGCACCAAGTGGAAACCGCATCTCCAACCCCCAACCTCCACAGACACAAGTAGAATGATAAACCTCCAGACAGACAGTTGCCCAAGTGTGGAATTGAACCCAGGCCCTGAAGACTATGAGGCAGCTGTGATAACCATTCAGCCACTGTGCCACCCTCTTTTGCAATATGTGTCTATGCAACAGCCTATTTGAACACAACAATGGGATTATTTGCAATGAGGCAATTGGAGAACATTCCAATAGAAAACTAGGTTTACACTAAACTGTAATGAGGTCTGGATCTGAGTGGTCGTAGTGGAATCCAAGCTGAGTAATGGTGAATATGTGTGAGTTCATCGCGCAATTGTTAATTTCTTCCTTCAATTTGTTGACAATTAAGAGTAGACTGATAGCACAGTAATTGGCGAGATTGAATTTGTCCTGTATTTTCTGAGCAGGATTTCACTGGATGATTTCCTGTTATGGTTGGACAATGCTGGAGTTATAGTTATACTTGGACAGTTTGGCTAGGAACATTGCTACTTCTGGAACACAATGTATTGACTCTGTAGCATTGATGTTATCAGGACCATAGACTTTGCACAATCCATTGCATACTGGCATTTCCCATGCAGTGAATAGAGTTTGCTGAAGTCTGGCATCTGTGATGCAGGGGACCTCAGGAGGAGGCTGAGATTGATCAAGTGATCGAAAGGTGGTTGCAGTTATTCCCTTTTTGTTATTTTGTGATGGCTTTTGAATAACCATAGAATCCTTACAGTGTGGAAACAATGCCACACCAACCCTCGGAGCATATCCAGACCCATACCCCTATAACCCACCTAAGTTACACATCCTTGAACACTACAGGCAATTTAACATGGCCAATCCACCTAGCCTGCATATCTTTGGACTGTGGGAGGAAACCGGAGCACCCGGAGGAAACCCACGCAGACACAGGGAGAATGTGCAAACTCCACACAGTCACCCGGGGTGGAATCGAACCCAGGTTCCTGGTGCAATGAGGCAGCAGTGCTAACCACTGAGAAACCATGCTACCCCTTCTATTACTGCAACAGAAATGTCCTCCAATTAATTGATTAATTATCCAGCATCATTTTTGAAACATGGATAGAACTTGTGATTATGGAATTAATTAGCCTTAGCAATGCTGATTGAAGGAGAAATATGGGCCAGGGCTCTGGGACAGCCTCTCTTGCCTCTTTTCCAATGGTACCAGGTCAAAATAAACACCTCCCTAAGATGGAAGTGAGGGCTTAGTGAATCAGAAAGACAACTGATATTGCAAACAAACACTGAATGCAACTCTGCAAAGATATGTTTTGAAACCTGGTATCTTGGTGTGTTTATGAACTGACTTAGTGGAAGCAGATTTACAGGATACACAGATTTTGTTGAATTTCTGGCTGTAGTTGATGTATTCTGTGAATCACGGTTATCTTACATACATAGGTGAGATAAACAGTCAATCCTTGCAGACACATCTGAAGATACTGTTCCAAAGACTACTTTGCCTCTGGGACGTAAGAGACTGGCAGCCTCCATTTATTCATGCCACAGAAATTGTCAAGGCTCATACTGGGATAGATCTTCACAGACATATGCACCCATTGATCAATTATACTGGGGCATAGTTCTGACAGTGCTGTCATCTCTCAGTGACTCAAGGTATATAAGGTTCTGCATACAATGACAGTCTGCTGGTAGCTGCCCCAAGGTTCTAGGCAAGAATTCACACCCCATTCCTATACTCCACTGAATTTCATACATTGACATCCTCACTAAGCTCACTGCAGTGTCAGAACTTTTCTTTCCGCACTCCCATCTCATCGCCTGCTCAGTCTTTACGCAATAACAAAATGTGAAGCTAGATGAACACAGCAGGCCAAGCAGCATCCCAGGAGCACAAAAGCTGACGCTTCGGGCCTAGACCCTTCATCAGAGAGGGGGATGGGGAGAGGGCTCTGGAATAAATAGGGAGAGAGAGGGAGGCGGACCGAAGATGGAGAGAAAAGAAGATAGGTGGAGAGGACAGTATAATGGGGGAGGTAGGGAGGGGATAGGTCAGTGCAGGGAAGACAGACAGGTGAAGGAGGTGGGATGAGGTTAGTAGGTCGGAAATGGAGCTGCGGCTTGAGGTGGAAGGGAGGGATAGGTGAGAGGAAGAACAGGTTAGGGAAGCAGGGACAAGCTGGGCTGGTTTTGGGATGCAGTGGGGGAAGGGGAGATTTTGAAGCTGGTGAAGTCCACATTGATACCATTGGGCTGCAGGGTTCCCACGCAGAATATGAGTTGTTGTTCCTGCAATCTTCGGGT
The DNA here is from genome assembly GCF_030684315.1 of Stegostoma tigrinum. Taxonomy (NCBI): domain Eukaryota; kingdom Metazoa; phylum Chordata; class Chondrichthyes; order Orectolobiformes; family Stegostomatidae; genus Stegostoma; species Stegostoma tigrinum. The sequence goes on from NC_081361.1 coordinate 16,008,611, forward strand.
GGCATCATTGTGGCACTGCAGGAGGCCCATGATGGACATGTCATCTTAGGAATGGGAGGGGTAGTCAAAATGATTCGCGACTGGGAGGTGCAGTTGTTTATTGCGAACCGAGCAGAGGTGTTCTGCAAAGCGGTCCCCAAGCCTCCGCTTGGTGTCTTTACGAAAGCCATTTTTAGCACCCCAGATCCCATCCAAGCTGAGGTGAGCTAACCTTGGCTTTGCATTTATCACTGAGCTTTGGAGAGAAAATGGTTCTAGTTTTATTCCTATTTGTGCATGTGAGTCTAACTTTACACTCTCCTTGTTATTTCCAGGCCTACAGAACGTTCTGCCTGAGCATTTGCGGGAACGGTTTGTCGAAGCTGCTCTCAGTTACATTGCCTGTAACTCGGAGGGCAGCTTCATCTGCAAGAACCATGACTGCTGGTGCCAGTGCACGCCCAAATATCCAGAGTGTAATTGTCCTTACATGGATATCCAAGCCTTGGAGGACAGTCTGCTGTGGATAACAGACACCTGGACCAACTACAACAAAGAGTTTGAAGTGACGGGTGAGCTGGAACATTTCTTTCTCCTTTTAATGGCTTGCAATTTGCCTTTGCACAAACCCAATTTGGGGCAGTGCAAGGGGAAATGGACAACGTTTGACAATAATTGCGGTAGAAATTAATTGTGCCTGCCTTCATCATCATACTACGTGAAGGTGAATAGCATTGCATTCAAGCTTTGATCACTGTCATTCATGAATTTCTCTACACCCCCAATCCTGAAACGTGACTGATACCAGAACCCACACTCTTTGAGAATATTTAACGGGCATCATTCCTCCTCCGATGCTGCTAGATATCATGTTGTTTTTTGGAGAATGAGCCTTGAGCCAAGTATTAATTAGGGCTTTGCAGTTTAAAGAGTCAATGCAATTAGAATTGGGTACCGATTCAAGTAAGGTTGAAATATAACAAGTAGGATTTCAAGATGCAGGAGCGAGAACAAGAAAGGCTATTGTTTAATACTGAAGAGCCAATGAATTGAACTCCTGCTCCTCAATGTGTTCACTCCAGGCAGACTGAATTGCTGCTGCAAAATTGGTATCAATGACACAAACCTGATTTGAAACAAATGTCTTGGATTTCTGCTGTCTTCTTTTTGATCACTTCACCCTACTGTAGTCCACAGCACAGGGACCTGACATGCTCTCAGTCAAGTGTTCAGCCTCAATATATTGTAGCCAATGATGGTTAGGACAGGGATAGGTTTTGTGAAAGCCAGTTACAGCACCGCATATTATTCCAAGGATTCTATCTGCCTGGTAAATGAACATAACAGACTTCAGAAAAGAATAATAGATTGTGAGAATGCTTGTGATGTGGAAGATACTCCTCAGCTCCCTGACTTATTATATCAATCACTCTAGTGTTCCAGGGCTCTTGTAGCAAATTTAAGATGCTTGTTAAAAGAGCATCTCACCATTGGAGTATCTAATCCTGCTTGATTGAATATCTGGAAGATTTATAACATGGCCTCCTGTCTCCAAACATTCCAGTGAGTCACATGACCCTTATCTATTACAGTTATGACCAACAAATTTTTTAAAAAATTCAAAGTGAGTTAATGAAAAATAATTTGTTTTCATGTTCTTGTGTGATTTTCCCCCCAAATTTACTCACAGTGATCAGAATGATTAAATATTAATTGCAAGACATGTTGGGGTAATCCTGGATTGTTGACTCGTCCAATATTTACAGAAACTTTAATCTTTACCATCCTTTGGCTTGTTTCAGTAATAAAAATAAATAAAACATATTCTAATGGTTTAATTATGTCAACACATCTGATGACACTGTTTAACCTTTGAAAGAATTTGCAGGGTCTTGTCATAAAATGGAGGTTGATCGATGTCAGGTTGAATAAAGAGATTTAAGCTTGAGTTGTACGTAAAGAGATAACTCTCTAGTCCAAAAGTCTGGTGAGTTGAATAAATACGCCGTCTTTGTGAGGTCCCCAAAGTAACATAGAATTTACACGAAAAAAAAATGTGTTGCTATTTGATTTCGTCAAGCGCTTGGATGGTCACATTCTGACCATCAGTAATTTTTAAGTAGGACAAGAGCAGTTCGCATCAATGTGGTGAGACAGTTGAGACTGATGACTCTATATTACTGGTAATGCAGACTTGTCAGTTGATTCCATTTATCATGGAGATGGGGCTTTTATTGCTACACGCATGATGATAATTAAACACTATCTCAAAATTTGACATTGAATTCCTCTGATGTGGAAATGGTTTTGAAAATTAATAAATGCCTCTTCGTACATGTTGGTGATGTGAAGTGTCATGAGACATAGGCCAAAAATTTGGACATATCCCCAAAACAGGAATGGAACCGCAATACATGATTAACTGGTGAGCATCATTTTCTCCTGAAAAATGAAAGCGGAATGGTGACCTAATTGATGTCACTGAAATTAGGAAACGTTGTGATGGGGCATTTCCCTCTAGTAAGGAAAAGCATAAAATGAGGCCAATAATGTAAGATACTCAGCAAAGAATCCAATAAATAATTCAGAAGTAACCTCTTCATACAAATAGAGGTGTGAATGTGGAATTTTCTACAATGGGGGCTGGGGGAGATGATTGAATGATTGAAATGAATAATCTAGGTGCATTATGCTAAACAAGCATAAGAGAGAGAAGACAGTAATTGGCTACAATGATAGATTAAAATGGGAGGAGTTTAAGTGTAACATGAATACTGGTTTGGACTGGTTGGGCTGAATGGCCTGTTTCTGTGCCATATTGTTACTTTTAACCAACCCGTTCAAAGTGCATCCCCGGAGCTGATGGGACTTGAGTCTTTGAGCTCAGAGACAGAGATGCTACCAGCTTACCACAAAAGCCATCTCCTGTGCCAAATATATCAAATGCCACATTGCCTACAACTGCGGCTTCTGATGCAGGCAGGACACAAAGTGCTCCCCTTTGATGTTTAATGATGGTTATAGGCAGCCAGTGCTAAAGCAACATTTATCTGATGGAACTTTGCAGTAGGGTCTCAGGTTCATGTCACAGAGGGATCATTTTTCAGCTAAGTCAACACTGCTTAAAGCCAAATGAAAACAGAAAAGTGCTGGAACTTCTGAGCAGGTCTGGCAGCATTCACAGAGGGCAAAACGGAATCAAAATTCTTAGTTGAATGAGACTCTGCTTCTGATGAGTTTTTTTTCTCTGAGAAATCTTAACTCTTTTTCCCCCTCCACTGATACTGCCAGACTTGTTGCATTTTTTGTTGTCATTTCAGATGTATAGCATCCAGACATGCTCCTTTACTACTTAAAGCCAGCCTGCAGTTATTAAATAGAAGGTGTAATCCAACTGGACTAGCTACAGAAACTAGTTATGGAAGAGAAAAATGCGAGTGAGATGAATGCAAAATTTTAGCAGAACAGCAAGTATTCTCTATGGTTCTTTGATGCTATGTTGCATATTGGTTGAGAGGGGGAGAAAGATTGATGGTAAGGCAGAACTCCCTTCTGACCAATTCTGAAAAGGCAGTGGAATCAGCTATCTATGGCACATGAAGCTCAATGTCCTCAGTTGAATTGTTACGGTTAGCGAAGCCATCTTGAAATGCAATGCCTCATTCGCTGCACCACTAGCTTTGTGCACTGCTTAAAGCACCACACTTCAATAACCTTGATCAGTCTGAGACCCACCAAAGGTTTGCATGTCAACATGCCACTCCTCAAGCTTTTCACACCCACATTCCATGGCTCACATACATTGATGGGTATTTGAAGACAGGCAATCACATTGGCTAAACAGTTTCCATCATGCTCACTGGCACTCCTCCCTCTCCCTTGCAGGGCAAAGTTGCAAACAACTGGAAGAAGAAACAACATTGCACGCTTTCATACTCATGGTCAGCGGCTCAGATAATGACACTGCACATACTATGGAGGATAGGTTAGAGATGCGATCTGCACGTGGTGAACAGGGAACAAGGGTAACATAGGGCTGGAAGAGGAGGGAACACACAATTGATGATTGTGCATGGATGAAGGGGGCATTAATTGGCTGGGTTAGAATGCTCCTGCTATTTGTGGACAGCGTAATAAACCTGAACAATTGAATTGGGAAGATGCAATATTGTAGATGTACTGGAACAGCTTGGTTTAGGGCATGCTTGCTCTAGGGCACAAATCTTCACACTAAAGCTGGGACTTTATCAGTTCCATAGCCTTTGCAATACCCAATGCCTTCAATGTGAAGTGAATTAAACTGGTTGAAGAGTAGCATCAGTGAAGATGGGTTCCACAGGTTTTTGCCTGACTAATCTATGGAATGGTTTGACTACAATTGCTTAGATTTTTGTGAGGAGTACTTTAAGGGTCAAAATGGCAGAGTGTATCTATGTCACTTCCAGGTCATCTGCCCCTTGTTCAATACAAGCACAGGGTGAGCTAGGCCTTTTCATAGACTAGTTATGAAGCAACAATGTTGTACTGGAGCTGGAGTTAAACATAGAACAGATCAGATAAGGGCAGTAGATTTGTTTCCCATAGGAACATGAGTGAAACAAATGCATTCCTTTTTTTTAATCAACACTAGTAGTTTCATGATCATCATGATTATCACTGGTTTCTTTTACCAGATTGCTCAATTAATTGAATTAATTAGTTATGGTGGGATTTTAGCTTGTATCACCAGACTATTAGTCCGGACTTCTGGATTTCTGTCACAAATATATTATCGCTCAGATATCTTTCTGTATCCAGCTGGCTTGCAAAATAGAGCCTCAGTGACCTGCATTATGCAAGAGCGAATGATAAACTGGACAATAGTTCAAAAATTACCTAATGGCTTGCAAAGATTTCACCTCTTAAATTTTTCTCACCATAGACACTTTTTTAGCCACTGTTAATGCAGTCCTGCTCTGAGGCTTGTTATGGACTCGATCAAACTCTGTAAAATATTCAAAAGATAGTCGAGACCCTATTTTTTAAAATTATTTTTCAGGATAAATGTCAGGTGTGACATTTCAGATGCAAGTTGATTGGCCAAACTACCGGATAGAAAGCAAAATATAATTTATTCATCCACTGTTGTTAAAATAGAACCAAAGAAAGAAGGTTTGCGACAACAGTAACTATTACAAATTAACAGTTACAATATAGCAACATCCCATAAACACACCTTTGGCAAAAGGCAAATTCAGAAAACTGATGGTCTCACATGCAACTGCCCGAGCAGGCAGAGAATGTCAGCTTTTGGCTGTAAACGAGAGAAGGTGAAAAAAATGCTTCTACCTCTTCAAGATGCCAATTGCAACTGCTGTTGAATGCTAAATCTAAAACCCCGGTTCTGTAGCTGGGAATCTGGCCACACACATTTATTCTATTGTTCCATCTTAAAAAAAAACACCCAAGGCTTCACAAGTTGTTTATCTTCTCACAGGCTGCTCAGCACATGTCCCCTAGCGTCTCTCTAACAGAAACCAGGACAAATCACATCTCTTAAAGCAACAATATTGCGACAAGCTACTGCTGTGGTTACAGCTGGTATCAAATTGCAGCGAAAACATCCTTAGCGAAAATGAAATGCACCATTACTCGCTGACATTCAAGTCTGAGAATTGTTCCCTAACTACTGTGGATGGATAGAAGTATTTTACTGAGGAGCCTTGTCCGTGTCCTCCCCCTTCAGGTCACCTCTGCTCATTCTCATGGGAGGGCTGTCATCCAAGGCGGGAGACGTAGTTTGTGTACCACTGCATTGATGTCTGGGAGCAAATGGTTCAAGCAGAATTCTTGAAGTTAAGGCAAAGTCCCTCAGCAGATGTTGCACAGACAAACACATTCACAATTAAAGTAACAGCCAGTAGACATCAAGCAGCAACTAACCTGAAAGTGGTTGATGACCCGTTTAATGAGATCTAGTGGGTGTCCCTCTGGACATCAAATGGGTGCTCATCTGTAAGATTTAAAAAGGACTATAGCAGGAGTGTTTAACTCAAATTTGTTAAATTCTGTTTCATGCTTACAGATATCACCATCCGTCAATTTTGTACATTTCTGACAAATGCTCACAGCTTGCAGGCTAACACATTTACTGAAATATTATCCAGTGCAACTTGCACCTGACGTCTGTGTGCAGAATGTGGAAACGATTTCAGAGCTAAAACAGCACCCCTAGCACCAACAAAAGCCAACTTTAAGCAGCTAAATTTTTGGCCATAATTTTATTGCTATGTTGTACATTTTGTCTGTTCATGCTCATCAAAATTTATATTTCCATTTTTCATAAAAAAGTTCAATGGACTTGCTGGAATTTTCATGTCATCAACAAACCACTACTACAGCAGGACAATCATGGACAAAAATGATCTTTTAAGACATATACTGATCACCTTTCCTGGGAGTATAACAGTCTCAGCCTGAAGCCTAGCAATTTTGTTAATTACTCTTCTCTTTAATTTCTTTGACTTTCAGAATGAGCCAATTTGTGTCCTTGCCAAAAAGCAGAAGCAGTTTGTACTTAAACCAGTTACAATTTACAGGCTCTGAAATCCTGATGTTGCAACACTTTTCAAATTATCTGGATAAATGCATAATCTATTTCATTTTATCTTTAGTCTTTATCCTATGGAGGGCGTCACACATTACTTAAGTTAATATTATCCTGTGACAATATATCAAAGGACCCTTGTACATTAGCAGAGTTATGCTCTGTCCGCAATTTCCATGAAGTCAGACTTGCCCCTCAAACAGACTGAGAATCATTTGAATGTCCAGCATCGGTGCTATATCTCATTCCGTGAGCCCTCTGTTCCATAAGCTACATGATCATTCTTCTTCTGTGTCAGAGCAGTAATGATTGAGTCTAAAGTTGTTCTTAGAAATTTTAATCCTACTAAACACTCATTTTGCAATCATAGTGCATACAGTTGGAAAAATAAAGTCAGAATCTTCCTTGACATTGTGCCTCACATGTCTGTGGCATATACCAATGTGCATTCAGTTTTTAAATTACACTGATCAATGTTTTGGATCTTCTCAGTTAAATACAACATTGAGACAATTATTTATCTATTGCTACAATATTTTATCTTAAATAACCAAACCAATCCCGTAGATCAATTGAGAGACCTCTGTAATCGTCTTCCACAACTCTAATGCCCCTTTTCTCCCAGTTGTCAACTTTTCCATTGCCAGCTCAAATCCCTGTTTCCTCCCTTCCACTCATTGCCCACTTCTTCCCACTCCCCAGCAGTCTTTCTCTCCCTTTCCTGACATTAATTTTTCCTCCAGCCCTCGTCTGCCGATCCCATCCATCTCCCGCTCACCCAAGCATCCCCATTCCACCCTCTCCCTAAGCACTCTGGTTCCTCCCTCAGCCAACACCATTCCTCCTGTCTCTCATCCCTCCTTGGTCAGTTTCCCTTCTCTCCCATCCATAATTTCTCTCAGAGCCACTTTCTTCATCCTGGTCATGTCCCTCTTCTCAACATGACTTATCCCCTGCTGTTACTTCTTAGTGCTACATTTGTAAATAGGAAGTCCTATTCATGCAGGAATGTTTTGGTGGCTGTCAGGATATTTGGAAGGCAGAGGGGACCACTCTCTAAGATTTTTCATCAACGAGTGCTAACATGTTAATTGTTCCCCAGCATGCTTCTGAACTGAGTGACCATGACTCTCTAAGTTTCATATTTGCAAATATTTGGTCATCTGCAGAGTCTTTCCTTCCGAAACTGATTCACCAGTTGGTTTCTCTTGGCTCAACACTCAAAAAAACGTGTTCCCAATTTTTATTTTGGAAAAGAGTATGGACACCTGTATATTTGGTTATGGAAAGGATGTTCTTTTGTAGAGTGGTCATTGTCTGTCTTCGGACTCTTTTTTTTTCTGTTTGTGTAATCTGTGTTCTGTCTGACCCTCCACGCAGATGAATTCAAGACTTTCCTGAAGAAGTTGCCAACTGAGTATTTCCTGAACTCTTCGACTCTACTGCAGCTGTGGACAATGGACTTCAGTCTCCAGCATCGCTATGAGCAGCTGGAGGCCAGCTTAAAGGGGCTCTTCAACAAGGCCCAGAAGACCGTCCGCAAACTCTTCAGCCTAAGTAAGCGCTGCCAGAAACAACCGAAATTCGTCCTTCCCAGAGAAAGGTACAGGATATTCACACACAACAACATCTAGTCATTAAAATTATCTTCCATTTGAGACCTGAATGACAAGGCTTGGCACTGCAGTGTGATTGGTTTAATATATGGCAAGGCCATTGGGTGATGTAGGGAAATGAACATTTTTGTTAAAGCGTTATGATACTGCAAGATATAATTAAGCTCAAAGGTATTTGTCACTTTCATAGTTATCACTGTACCTTAATTCCTATCATTGACGACAATCACAAATATACAGTATTGATTAGTAGACTGGGCCCATACTCGCCGGAACGCAGAGAAATGAGAGGTGACCTTAATGAAATATATAACATTCTTAGAAAACTTGGCAGGGTAGATGCGGTCAAGTTTACTTTGTCTTGTAGTAGAGTCGAGAAACGGGGGGCATCATCTCAGGGTAAAGGGTCTCCACATTTAATACAGATGAGAAGAAATTTCTTTTCCCAGAGAGGAGTGCATCTTTGGAGCTTTTTTACCATAGAGACCTATTGAGGCCAGGTATTTAAGCATATTCAGGGCTGAGGTAGATGGATTTTTAATCAGTAAGAAAATCAAGGAAAAGGTAAGGAAGTGGAGTTGAGGATTATCAGATCAAGCATGATCTCATTGAATGGTGAAACAGTTTCAATGGGTTGAATGCCCTACTTCAGCTTTTGGGTCTTCTGGTCTCAACTATCATTAATAATAGTTACATACATACCTGAAGAAATACCACGAACAAATTCAAAACATCACAGATTTTAAGCTTGAGGGGATGCGTTTCCTAAGCCTTGTCAAACACTAAATATCTTTTGAAACACCCTTCTATAAACCTTTTGTTCATTCAGGCTAGGTAAGAATCCATACATTTCACGGTAGTTTCTGATTTAATTAACAAGATTTTAACAAAGATTGCACCCATAACATGGCTTATACATTTTAACAGCAGGAAATAGTGGTATGATGGTAGTGTCCTGGGCTGGGTAACCAGAGACCATTATTCTAAGGGTATGGGTTGAATTCCATCACAACAGCAATGAAATTCAAATTCAATTCTTAAAATCCAGAATTAAAAGCTCATCAAGCTACAGCTAATGAAGTTTGTGGCCTTGTTGAAAGTAATCAATACTGAAAGAAATCAATGCAAATTCCTGGCTAGCATTAACGGGCATATAGAAGGGGCAAATAAAGCTCAGCACATTTAAATGTGAGGAAATGCATTGTGTTCTGAAAAATAGGATGGTCACATTATTTGAAACGTGCAAGTCTTGGCGTCATAGAAGAATAGAAGTGATAGGATTTTGAACTACAAACACGTCAGTCACTAAACGTTGTGGAAAGACAGAAACATGCAATCAAATGCTAAGTTTATTGATAGGGGATACAATTGAAAAGTTAGAGAATCTAAGCTGATCCTGTATTGAAACTCTATTGGAACACTGCATGTAGTTTTAATTGATATATTACGCATAGAATATAGAGGCATTGAACAGGTTGCAGAGAATATTTAACAGTTGCGTGTGGGTACAGATATCAGGAAAAGAGATGGACAGGTTGAATCTCTTTTTTTCCTGAGAAAATGTGGTGTGGCTAACTTAATAAAGGTGTTTAAAATTATAAAAACAGTTTTTTGACATCCTGGACACAGAGAGAATGTTTCATTTTGAGAAAAGCACAACAATGGGCTATCAGTGTAAAACAGTCTCTAAGCAATCCAATTATAAACTTATTATAGAACAGAAGGTGGCAACTCAGCCCACCATGTCTGTGCCATCTCTCCAAATGAGCATGCTGGACTGAGTGCCATTCTCTTGAGCTTTTCCCCATACCTCAGCAAATTTCTATTTAAATAATTATCCAGTGCCCTCTTGAATGCCCCAATTGAACCTAGCTCAAACACATTTCCAAGCAGTACAATTCCTTTCTTCCCTCCCAAAACTACTGCCCCCCCCCATATTACCATGTCCAACCCTCACCCATCACATGCTATCGCCTTGCCTCCCCACCCTCCTTCAGCCTCCTCAAGAACCCCCCATGAACCTTGCTGCATATTCGCCATTCCCCCGACCTTGGGCTCTCTGAGGTCGAGTGGTGTGTCCTTAGTAAAGGGCTCATGTTTGTGCCCCTCCAGCACCACCTCAATGAGTTCAGTGCCCACCACAATGTGGAATTCTTCTTCCTCTGCCTCCACCTCCATGCCTCCTTCTTCGATAAAGATACCCAGTCGTCCTCTGAGGACCCATACTCCCACCTCCAACCTTCCTCCTCTCCTTGGACACCCTCTGCCAGCCGCTTACCTGCTCTGGACCTCTTCATTGCCAACCGCCAATGCAACATTGACCATCTCAAGCTCTCCACCCCCCCTCATCCACTCCAACCTCTCCCCCTCCAGACATGCAGTGCTCCACTCTCTCCACGCCAATCCCTGTTTCACCATCAAATCTGCCAACAAAGGTGGGGTGATAGTAGTCTGGAGGACGGACTTCTATATCACAGAGGCCAAATGCATCTCTCTGACACCACGTCCTACTTCCTCCTTGACCTTAACCCCACCATGGCCCATCAACTCACCATCTCCCACACTGTCCATGACCTCATTCATTCCGGTGATGTCCCCTCCACTGCCTCCGGCTTTACAGCCTCCCAGATCCGCACTGCCTGGTTCTAAATGCTCCCCAAGATCCATGAGCCCAACTACCCTGGCTGACCCATCGTCTCTCCACATGCTCCTGTCCACCGAACTCATGTCTTCCTACCTGGACTCCATTCTCCCCCGCTTGGCCCAGGCACGTCCACCTATATCCAGGACAAAAACCATACACTCCACCTCTTTGTTAGCTTCCTGTTCTTTGGCCCCCAGCACTTTATCTTTACTATGGATATTCGATCCCTATACATTTCCATACCCCACAAGGACAGCCTATGGGCCCTTAGTGTTTTCCTCACCAGATGACCCATCCAGTCCACTCCGCCAACCCCCCACCACCCTCAATACCCTCCTCCACCTCGCCAAACTCGCCCTCACCTTCAATAACTTTCCCTTCAATTCTTCCCACTTTCTCCAAATCTAGGAGGTTGCCATGGGGCACTCACATGGGTGCCAGCTTTGCCTGCCTGTTTGTCGGTTATGTCAAACAGTCCCTCTTCAGTACGTGCGCTGGTATAGGTCCCCAACTCTTCCGCCCTGATATTGATGACTGCATCGTTGCTGCATCCTGCACCCAGGCTGAACCGGAGCAGTTCATCGATTTTGCTAACAACTTCCATCCTGCCCTCAAATTCACACAGTCTATCTCAGATTCCTCCTTCCACTTTCTTGACCTCTCCGTTTCCATTTCTGGTGATAGTTTACGGACTGCTATTTACTATGAACTCACAGATCCCCATAGCTACCGAGACTACACCTCCTCCCACCCTGTATCCCGCAAAACCTCCATCCCGTTTTCCCAATTCCTCCATCTACCCTCCCTTCTAGCCACCAACTGGACTCATTCCTCCCATCCACCATCCAGGTCACAGCTACCACCAGCATCCACCTACCACTATCGTTCCACTTCCACCCACAACCCCCACCACACTCCCCCCCAACTTTATCTGCAGCTCCCCTGATCTCCATTCAGTCCTGAAGAAAGGTAGTACCCAAAATGTTGCCTTCTCCTTTTCTCCAGATGCTGCTTGGCCTGCTGTGTTCTTCCAGCCATGTCTATCTTGGATTCCAGCATCTGTGGCTTTTTTTTGTTTACCACCCCACCAACCTCCAGATACAATGCATCATCCTCCGACACTTTCGCCATCGACAATCCGACCCCACCACCAAAGACATTTTCCATCCCCACCCTTGTCTGCTTTCCGGAGAGACCACTGTCTCCAGGACTCCCTTGTCCTCACCACACTAACCCCCAACCCAACCACACCTGGCACTTTCCACTGCAACCGCAGGAAGTGCTACACTTGCCCCCACACCTGCTCCCTCACCCACATCCCAGGCCCCAAGATGACTTTCCACATCAAGCAGATGTTCACCTGCACATCTGCCAATGTGGTATACTGCATCTGCTGTACCCGGTGTGGCATCCTCTACATTGGGGAAACCAAGCGGAGGCTTGGGGATCACTTTGCAGAACACCTACGCTCGGTTCGCAATAAATAACTGCACCTCCCACTCACGAACCATTTTAACTCCCCCTCGCATTCCTCAGATGACATGTCCATCCTGTGCCTCATGCAGTGCCACAACAATGCCACCTGAAGGTTGCAGGAACAGCAACTCATATTCCACTTGGGAACCCTGCAGCCCAATGGTATCAGGGTGGATTTCACAAGCTTCAAAATCTCCCCTCCCCCCACTGCATCCCAAAACCAGCCCACCTCATCCCTGCCTCCCTAACCTGTTCTTCCTTTCACCTATCCCCTCCTCCCACCACAAGCCGCACCTCCATTTCCTACCTACTAATGTCATACCGCCCCCTTGACCTGTCTTTCCTCCCTGGACTGACCTATCCCCTCCCTACTTCCCTACCTACACTCACCTCTGCAGGCTCCAACCCTGCCCCTTTAACGTGTTTGTCTTCTCTCCGCCTATTTCTTCTCTTCTCTTGTCTCTTCTCCTCTATCTATCTTCAATCTGCCTCCCCCTCTCTCCCTATTTATTTCAGAACCCTCTCCCCATCCCCCTTTTCTGACGAAGTGTTCAGGCCCGAAACATCAGCTTTTGTGCTCCCGAGATGCTGCTGGGCCTGCTGTGTTCATCCAGCTCCACACTTTATTATCTCAGATTCTCCAGCATCTGCAGGTCCCATTATCTCTGAACAAAGGACCTCATGTATTGACGCTATCTCTGGGCCTCCCGATTTTATAAACTTCAGCCTCAGATGCTCCAGGGAAAATGGCTCCAGCCTATTCAGCCTCTCCCGACAGCTCAAACCCTCCAACCCTGGCAACATTCTTGTTTATCTTTTCTGAACCGTTTCAAGTTTCACAATGTCCTTCCTCTCAGCAGGAAGACTAGAAGTTCACACAGTATTCCAAAAGTGGCCTAACCAATGTCCTGTAGAGTGCAACATGACCTCCAAACTCCTATATTCAATGCACCTACCAATAAAGGCAAGCATACCAAACACCTTCACTATCCTCCACTTGTAAGGAACTATGAATCTGCACTCCAAGGTCTCTTTGCGCAGAAACAATCCCCAGGAAGTTACCTTATAAGTCCTCTCATGTGAAAAATAAAACATCACCTCACATTTGCTATTTTTGCAACAGGATTTCAATCTCTTACTTTTTACTCTTAACCTTTGACAAATGAACACTTTTTTGCATACTCTCCAGTGCGTTTGTATCAGCGCTACAATGTGATGCCCAGAACTTGACGCAATACTAAGGTCTAACAAGCATCTCATTCAAGTTCAACATCAACCCCTTGCATTCGTATTCCACAGCAGGAATATTCAGGAAATCTGAAGAAACATTTTCACTCAAACATTGGTGAGAATATGGAAGTTATTACGAGTGAGTTTTGAGAAGATTTGTAGCTCAGGTTGAGGTTCTGGATGTTAGTTTGCTTGCTGAGCTGGAAGGTTAGTTTTCAGACGTTTCGTCACCATTCTAGGTAACATCATCGGTGAGCCTCCGACGAAGCACTGGTGTTATGTCCCGCTTGCTATTTATCTGTTTAGGTTTCCTTGGGTTGGTGATGTCATTTCCTGCGTTGGTGATGTCATTTCCTGTTCTTTTTCTCAGAGGATGGTAGATTGGCTCCAAATCAATGTGTTTGTTGATGGAGTTCCGGTTGGAATGCCATGCTTCTAGGAATTCTCATGCGTGTCACTGTTTGGCTTGTCCTAGGATGGATGTGTTGTCCCAATCAAAGTGGTGTCCTTCCTCATCTGTATGAAGGATACGAGTGATAGTGGGTCATGTCGTTTTGTGGCTAGTTGATGTTCATGTATCCTGGTGGCTAGCTTTCTGCCAGTTTGTCCAATGTAGTGTTTGTCACAGTTCTTGCAAGGTATTTTTTAGATGACATTTGTTTTGCTTGTTGTCTGTATAAGGTCTTTTAAGTTCATTAGCTGCTGTTTTAGTGTGTTGGTGGGTTTGTGGGCTACCCTGATGCCAAGAGGTCCGAGTAGTCTGGCAGTCATTTCGGAAATGTCTTTGATGTAGGGGAGAGTGGTTATGGTTTCTGAGCCCGTTTTGTCTGTTTGTTTGGGTTTGTTGCTGAGAAATCAGCGGACTGTGTTCATTGGGTACCCATTCTTTTTGAATACACTGTATAGGTGATTTTCCTCTGCTCTGCGTAGTTCCTCTGTGCTGCAGTGTGTGGTGGCTCATTGGAATAATGTTCTAATGCAGCTTCGTTTGTGGGTGTTGGGATGGTTGCTCCTGTAGTTCAGTATTTGGTCCGTATGTGTTGTTTTCCTGTAGACGCTGGTTTGAAGCTCCCCATTGACTGTTCGTTCTACTGTGACATTTAGGAATGGCAGTTTGTTGTTGTTTTCCTCCTCTTTTGTGAATTCACAGATTGAATTCACAGTAGAACGAACAGTCAATGGGGAGCTTCAAACCAGCGTCTACAGGAAAACAACACACACGGACCAAATACTGAACTACAGGAGCAACCATCCCAACACCCACAAACGAAGCTGCATTAGAACATTATTCCAACGAGCCACCACACACTGCAGCACAGAGGAACTACGAACAGCAAAAGAAAATCACCTATACAGTGTATTCAAAAAGAATGGGTACCCAATGAACACAGTCTGCCGATTTCTCAGCAACAAACCCAAACAAACAGACATTTCCGAAATGACTGCCAGACTACTCGGACCTCTTGGCATCAGGGTAGCCCACAAACCCACCAACACACTAAAACAGCAGCTAATGAACTTAAAAGACCTTATACAGACAACAAGCAAAACAAATGTCATCTAAAAAATACTTTGCAAGAACTGTGACAAACACTACATTGGACAAACTGGCAGAAAGCTAGCCACCAGGATACATGAACATCAACTAGCCACAAAACGACATGACCCACTATCACTCGTATCCTTACATACAGATGAGGAAGGACACCACTTTGATTGGGACAACACATCCATCCTAGGACAAGCCAAACAGAGACACGCATGAGAATTCCTAGAAGCATGGCATTCCAACCGGAACTCCATCAACAAACACATTGATTTGGAGCCAATCGACCGTCCTCTGAGATAAAGAACAGGAAATGACATCACCAATGCAGGAAATGACATCACCAACCCAAGGAAACCTAAACATATAAATCGAAAGCGGGACATAACACCAGTGCTTCGTCAGAGGCTCACTGATGATGTTACCTAGAATTGTGCTGAAATGTCTGAAAACTAACCTTCCAGCTCAGCGAGCAAACTCACATCCGGACATTATTACTACATGGATTGGGTGAAGCAAACAGTAAAGAAGCATTAAAAGGCAGGCCAGAAAATTAAACAAGAGAAGTGAGAAGAGGAGATTTAAATGAAATATATGTGGGGAGTCTCAAATAAAAACAGAATATGCTGCGAACCTCAGCAAGTCTGGCAGCCTGAATGGATAGAATAACTAAATTAACTTTTCAAATCCAAAATAACACTTCTCAGGGACAGGGAAACAGAAATACCAGGAACAGCTGGTTGAACCGAAGAGGCTGTTTCCCTGCTGAATGGTATTGGAATTAGAGCTTGTGCTCCCTCTGCTCCATAGGACAAAATTAGCCAAGGTTCTCTCATTGAATCATTCCTACCATGTCCGCCAGTAAGAGTGATTGGGACGTGCCCTCTAATATTCACCATCTCAGCTCACTTCTAATGAACTGGTTCTGGGTGGCTTACTGCAGAGTGGCTGAACACCTGAGGAACAAGGTTCCAGGGAACAGTCAGCATCTTCAACACAGAAAATAAGCTCACGGGAAAATGCTGTCAGTGTTGGCATGGTTGCTGAGTTCATAGTAACACACTGAATGTGCAACACATAAACCATTCATTCGGCCCAAAATGTTTACGCTAGTGATGAAATTCCCCACTAGCTTCCTCCAGCTTATCCTTCTCCAACCCAAGTAACATATCCTTCATAATCATAATTATCACTAGCTTTTCCCTGATTCCATCTATGCTCCTCATCTCAATGGCCCTTGTGGTAGAAAATTTGATGTTCTTATTGCGCTCTCGGTAAAGACGTTTCTCCCGAATTCCTCTATTTTGTTTATTAGTGACATTTTTTGGAAGCGGACCCCAGTTTTGGACTCTTTCACAAATGACATAGTGATAGAGTCCAAGAGCACAGAGACAGGCCCTTCAGCTCAAACTGGTCCATGCTGACCAAAATGTCTATCCACACTAACCCCATTTTCCAGGATTTGGCCAATATCCTTCTAAACCTTTCCTATCCAAGTCTTCACCCAAATGTCTTTTAAATGGTGTTAATGTTCTCACCTCAACCACTTCTGCTGGCAACTCATTCTATATGCATATCCCACTCTGTGGAAAAAAGTTGCCCCTCAGGTTCCCATGTAGTCTTTCACTTCTTGCCTTAAACTGATACTCTCTAGTCCTCAATTTCCCAACATGGGAAAAAGACAGAGGCATTCACCCTTTCCCTGCCTCTCACGATCTTATTAACTTCCAAAAGATCCCTCCCAACCTCAGTCTCCAATGCTCGAAATAAAAAGTCTTAGCTTGTCCAACCTCTCCCGATAACTCAGCCCTTTGAGTCCTGTCAACATCCTTGTAATTCTTTTTCTGCACTCTTTCCAGTTTAATAACATCCTTCCTACTGCAAGGTGACCAAAACTGAACACAATACTCTCAGTGTGGCCTCACCAAGGTCCTGTACAACTGCAACATAACTTTCCAACCTCTATACGTGATGCCCAGACCAATGAAGGCCAGTAGGCCAAAAGCCTTCTGCACAGCCCTGTCTACCTGTGCCTCCACGTTCAGAGAGCCCTGCACCTGAACTCCAAGGTCCCTCTGTTTCACTACACTCCTTAAGACCCTACCATTCACCATAACACTCTTACCTCGATTTGACTTTCCAAAATGCAACACGTCACACTTATCTGTATTCAACTTTGCCATTTCTTGGCCCACTTCTCTAACTGATCAAGATCCTGCTGCAATTTCTGACAACCTCAGTCACTCTCCACGATACTGCCTGTTTTAATGTCATCTGCAAGCTTACTAATCATGTCTTGCACATTCTCATCTAAATCATTGATGTAGTAACAAAAAGCAATGGGCCCAGCACTGACCCCTGAGGCACACCATTAGTCACAGGCCTCCAGTCTGACAAGCATCCTTCCACAATTATCCTCTGCTTCCTACCATCAAACCAATCGTGTATACAAGTTGCTAGCTGTCCCTGGATTCCATGTGATCTAACCTTCCAGAGCAGTCTACCATGTGGAACCTTATAAAAGACCTTTCTGAACTCTATACAGTCTATGACGACTGCCCTGCCCTCATCAACCTTCCTGGTCACTTCATCAAAGAACTCTAACAAATTTGTCAGACATGATCTCCCATGCACGAAGCCGAGCTGATTATGCATAATCAACCCCTATCTTTCCAAATGCATGTGCATCTTTTTCCTCAAAATCTTCTCAAATAATTTACTTACCACAGAAGTTACGCTTACTGGTCTATAATTCCCATGTTTTTCTTTGCAGCCCTTCTTGAATGGATCATCTGCCGTAAGTCTGGAAAAGTAGGGAATATTTGTGATAATAGGGAATAGTCATTGTTAAAACTGCAGTCAGGATAATGAAATGAGGAAGTAACTCTTGTCATTACCAGAATTAATGTAGAAAGACAGTATTTCCTGTAATCACTAACTTTCTCCTGTAAAAAAGCCCTTCACAATTTAAAGAGCTCCATTCGATGACTCCTATGTTTTCTCTTTTCAAGGGAAAACAGCCATAGGTTGTTTGGTTTTCCTGATACTTCTACCTTCTTGTAGTGTCTTTGTGATAAAGCCTTTTACACTTACTTTTGAGTTTATATTATGGAGAACACAGCACTGTAGATATGCTGGAAGCAAGTTATTACTTCCTAGCAGCGATTATCCGCAGTTAGTGATGACATCAGACCCACCAAGTACTCTTTTTGAAGGTTAGAAGCAAAGTTTGAAGTGATACCACATGCTGATATTCTGTGCATTTTCAGAGGATTGTCTTAGAAAGTGCGCTTGGTCAGATGTGAAACCTGTTTAGCCTGATATTTCCATCCATGGGCATGAAGATTTATTTGAACATTCACTGATGCATTAAAAAGATCTCCATTCACCACCGGTAAACTACTTTCCATTGCTTAATTACTTGTTGGACAGTAACAGTTATTTTATTTTCTACTGTGTTACATTTCTCTAAAGATGTGATTCTGCCATCAAGAAACAGAACTGATTTAAGACATGCACTGTGAGGGCGCCTAGATATGAGGTCATCTGACATTAGTCTGTCCTCCCATGCCCTTCATTACCACTACTCTGACATTAGCATGGTCTGTGGCCAACATTTGCCTTTCTATGAGTTTTAAAATTTAATCCTGTATTTTCAACACTGATGGAGAAATCACTGGCAGCAACGAACCTAGAGCTGGTGTGATGGGAAACGTGTGCCAGTGGCATATTGGCACCAATCACGTTTCAAACCAGCAGCACATCTTGCCAATTGGGTACCTGTAGGCAAACACTGTTTCAAGAGAATCAGCCACTGATTGAGCGATGCAGTTGCTAATCCTTATTTGTAGTTACAGTTCAGAAAGCGAAACAATCAATGTCAGCATGCTATGAAAAATATTCTCTGCCTCTTCAGTATTGGTCAGTACAATGACTATACTCCCTGTATTATCTGAGAATTTATCACTGGATGTAGAGTTATAATTAGCATCAGACTAATTAGAGGCAGGTTAAAAAATAGTTTCATATCTTAAGCTCTGCATTGTGGTGAATAATTCATTCTGTTTGTACCAGTTCCTGGAGCTACATTTTCCTTTGGGCTGGTTGTCTTGCACAGCCTCACAAGCTCCATACCCAGCTGGAAAGGCTGTCTCTTTTCCTCCACTAGTGCATTTTGCTCTGGGCAAGGACACACGTTTGCTTACTTGCATTTTATTATTTCCGATTGTCTCAATAGATATCATCTCCCGTAAGACAGAGAGCTCGATTTTATTTGAGATTGCTCTGGCTAGGGATTTCATTCAGAAATAAAAGCAAAATAACAATTACCCAATCTCATCCACTTCAAAAGTTTGCAAATGATCGTGAGAAAGTTCATTCTCCTTTTGTGAGAATATTCTGCAAAAGTGTTAACCTTTCTTAGGAACCTGTCAGAAGTGATGAGTAACAATGTCTTTTTCTGAAGGAGGGTCGAGGCCTGAAACATCAGCCTCCTTGCTCCTCTGATGCTGCTTGGCCTGCTGTGTTCATCCAGCTCTACACCTTGTTATCTCAGATTCTCCAGCATCTGCAGTTCCAGTAACAATGTTCATGCAAGTTGGAATAGAATTGACTCCACCTGGCACTGCGTGAAAGATATATTTGTTTAAATGTGTCCTTAAGATCTTCTGGTAAATTGAGCATCAAGTTAAGAAGTCATCAAGGATTGCACAAGAAAAAGAAGACAAGGCCATCCAGGTTATTTGCTATTTCTGAAACCAGGTGTAACCTGGCAACCAACTGACAGAAGCCACCAACCAGACGATGGTGACCATGAATCCTGAAATGTTAGAAAGCAGGTACTATTAGCAACTACAAAGGGAAACTGTATGTTGTCCTTCATCGCAAGGGGAATTGTGTACAGGAATGAAGATGTCTTGCGTAACGCCTTAGTGAGACCATATCTGGAGTACTGTGCACGGTTTGGTCTCCTTACTTCAGGAAAAATGTATTTGCCACAGACAGAACGCAATAGAGGTTCACTGGACTAATTCCTGGGATGGCGGCATTGTTTTACACGTAGTAATTGAGGAAACTGCAACTTACGTATTCTCGCGAGTTTTGATGGATGAGAGGTGATCTCAGCAGAAATGTACACATTTCTTACAAGATGTAACTGGTTGGGCATAGAGAGGATATTTCTTTTAGGTGTTGAGTCTAAAACGACAGACATCGTCTCAGCATATAGGATCGATCATTTATGACTGAGTTGAGGAAGAATTTCTTCACTCAGGATGGTGAATCATTGGTATTGTCTGTCCACAGAGGGCTGTGGAAGCGCAATCATTAAGTTCAAGACAAGAATTAATGCATTCTGGATACTGAAGACATCAAGGTATATGGGGATAGCATAGGACAATATCATTGCGGTAGATGATCAACCATAATTTACTGACGGAACAGGCTCAAAAGGTTGAATGGGCTCCTCTTATTGCTATGTACTCCAGTGATTCACCACTTGTCTCTTCCACGATTCTGGCACCGATCCAGTCTTTATTTCTTGCATCCTCAAAGATGTTGAGATTCTTCCAGAAAAAAAAACACATTCCTTTTCTGACTGCCTGTCAACAGTTATCGTTCTGCATTTGAGAGATGGTTTACTTGATCTTCTGAAGTCAAGCTAATGACCTTAGTCTATCATAGATCATCTTATCCCTTACGTAGATGTAGGTGCTTACAATTTATTGGATTACTCTGGCAGAATATCTCTACAATTGAAGAAACCCTTCATTACCCTGCTAGTACCTTTCATAGTCTCCTTCAGTAGGTCCATTCCACATAATAATAAAGTTCATCTTAACACATCAGGTGCATTATCTTCATTAATTTCTGTGTCAACAACAAAATGATTCCTGTTGTATTACATTAAATTTCACTTATTCCACTGACTTTATCTTTGACATCATACCTAACTGCTCATTGATATCTAAGATTGAGAAATATTTATTATGCTGCTAAACATCCTGCACTATATTCCACATAGAACATGCCTTTAAACATCTGGTGATACAGTTGTTGCACTCCTTTACTTTTCCCTGTAGATGCAACATATTGAGAGAAAACTTGCTGTCATTCACTATTACTCGTGTGGAATGTGGCAACACCTTCAGGCAAAATAAAGCTATGGTTAAATGTGAATATTTAAAAGTTGCTGTCCAATTTATAGTGCTTTACAAAATCGTTTTTCCTATCATTGAATAGTGTAAGGCTGCTGTGTGGTAGGTATGAACTAAACATGTCGCACATAACTATAACCAGTAATTAGCAGTGGAAGTGCCATTTTAATGATGTGACAATTGTCAATGGCTTTGATCAATCTAACAGCAAAATTTGACAATTAAAAGTATGGTGTCCTGTTCTTTCAGATGCTGATCATTTCAGATAAGCTTTACACTTGTCAGTTCTAAAACCTAAATTAGTTTCATTCTTCACCCTTCATTTGTCTTTCTACAGCTGTTTTGATATTAAATTCCTCACCTTTACTTCACCTTCCATCTTAGACTATCTGTTTCCTCATCAATAACTCAGACAAAAATATGGACACGCATTGTTGGTTATCTTAACTCAGATTCCAGTTGCCCTGTATTCCTTGGTCTGCTATTGTCAGCTCACACATGCAGCGGTAGACTTTTAATCTGTAGAACGTAGGAGAAAACCCAACTAATGGTAGCTATCATTAGAAATCCTGCTTTGGCAACATCTGGCCCAGATCCAGATTTTTTTTTTGTTTCCTTCCTGCTTGTAAATTTTAA
This sequence comes from Stegostoma tigrinum, assembly GCF_030684315.1. Taxonomy (NCBI): domain Eukaryota; kingdom Metazoa; phylum Chordata; class Chondrichthyes; order Orectolobiformes; family Stegostomatidae; genus Stegostoma; species Stegostoma tigrinum. The sequence continues at coordinate 16,030,479 of NC_081361.1, forward strand.
ATATCTTGAAAGAAAACAGAGATGACAATAGTTTGTGTGTGTGTAACAAGAGGCTTTATTCAGTGGTTTGAAAACTCTTCCCGCTCATGCCTTTTCTGGTTGTGTCTGGAAGTGAGAAAGATGCTTGCCACGGAACGTAGCCTGCACATGTGGCCTTTTAACTTCGTAAGGCTGCAGGTACCATCTGTGGGATTCTGACTGACCAGGAAGCTTTATGAATCTTAGTGCCTGTCATTGGCATATTGGAAGGATTTGGAGTTTGAGATTCAACTTGCTTGGCCACTTTTTGAATGTACCTTCCATGACTATCCATGTCCTGAGGTGGGACTCACGCCTAGAGCTCAAGGAGAGAGATGCTAGCGATTGCATTCTATAATGTTTCCAGCAGCTTCCACATTTTTCGATGGCTTATTCTGATTCTCTGAAACTACACTCAGGTTTAATTAATCACGTGCAGTAAGCATCAATAGTAAACAGATTTGTATATTCAAACACAGAACAACTGAATACCACATGTCCTCTCCACCCCCTTTCAAACTGAAGACTATACTTTACAGTTTTAAATGGAACACATATCTTTGGGGTAGAAAGTTTACACTAATCTTTGTATCTCAAAGACTACTTTCAATTTTGGAGCAAACAACATATGGAACTAAAAACAAATCAGAGTTAACATTTTAGGTGGAGTGACCCTTCCTCAGAAGCCCAGACCCAAAGAAATCAGAAAACACTGATTTCTCTCCATAGATGCTGCCAGACCTGCTGAGCTTTTCTAGCATTTTCTGCTTTCTGTTTCTGATTTGAAGTTGTGTGTACAGATGAAGTTCCCTGCAAACAATATGGGTATCTATGTACTTGAGCTTATGTTTCTATGTGATCAACCCAAGTTGCATAAACCTGAGATACTTCACCTTTCAAGTTGTATTGATGAAGACAATCCGGCCATGTGATGCATTGAGATTGATGATTAGATCCTGATATGACTGACAACGTAGACAGCCCTGTGGGACTGAAGTGGAGAATGAACTCTCTACCATAGAGATACATGCGTCAATGCTCATAATCATTGCAGGAGAGTACTTAATACACTTCAGTAGAATGTTAGCATTTATTTTCTAAGATAAAGGCATGACATAAGCAATCAGTCATTCACTTCCTTCAAGGCACTGAAGGTACAGCTCCAATTGTAATTCCTGGCTCATTTGTTGTGCCAGATGGTACTGCACGTGGGTCTAAATGTGAGAGGATTTGCGTAGTGCTATCATTACCTATATCACATCCTGTGGTGACTGTACATACCCATTGTGCAAACTTGTGCAGTAACCTTTGAAAAGGATTTGCAATGTCTTCATTTTTAGGAACAAATTCGCAAGAAAAGTTGGTAGTACTAAGTAACAATGCTAACTCCAGAGCATCAAGTATAGGAGTTGGAACGTCATGCTGTGACTGTTCAAGACTTCAGTAAGGCCAATTTGGAGTACTGTGTACAGTTTTGGTTACCCCGCTATAGGAAGAATATTAGTCAATTGGAAAGGGTGCAGAAAAGATTTGTAAGGATGTTACCAGAACTACACAGTTTGAGTTATAAGGCCAGGCTGGATAGGCTGTGACTTTTTTTCCTGGGTGTGTAGGAGGCATGGGTTTAAGGTCAGAGGGGGAAGATTTAAAGGGACCTGAGGGGCAACTTTCAGACAGAAATTGATGTGTATTTGGAATGAACCGCCAGAGGAAATGGTAGATGTAGGTACAGCCAAAACATTTAAAAGACATTTGGACAGGTACCTGAATAATCAAGGTTTAGATGGATATGGATGAAATGCAGGAATGGGATTAGTTTAATGTGGGAAACCTGGTAGGCATGAATGTGTTGGACTGAAGGGTCTGTTTCCATGTTGGATGACTCTGTGACTCATGGCTCTAGATATGATTGCAAAATCATGAATGATTTTGACATTCAGTGTATGCTTTACTCTGGTTGTTGTGACTTTGAAAGTCAAACTCGGGTTTGCAAACGGCCACTTGTCTTTGTTAGGCATCAAACTGAGTCATGCGAAGTGAGAACAGTTAATAATTGCTGATTGAGCTTTGCTTTAACCCTAATGTGACCAATGAAATTGTCGAATAGAAATGGTATCTCCTCAATACCAAAAAACAATAATCTGGAATGCACAAGGAGCTGAACATGCTGACTGTAGTCCTTAGTGTGGTGAATAGATTGGATGATTGTATGATTCTCTGACGCCAGTTGTTATGTAACCACGCCAGTCGCCAGGTTGTTCTAAGAACTTCCCTAGGTAGCAATGCCTAATGCTGGCTCATCACGTCCATAAAGACCAATTAAGAAGAAGTTGGAAGTCTGGTCTGAGTATGTATGAAGAAATAAACAGCCTATGCTAAAAACACATGGGGCATCCTGCAGTACCCTGAAACGCACAAACGCATTACTGCTTACAGCATCTGAAAATACCTGTTCTTGTTTAGCTTCAAGAAAACTGTGGAGTAAAAAAGTTATGTTGATAGCTTTTGGATTGTTTGAAGTGGATACCATTTTAGAATGATTATAGTCTTCTGTAGCACTTCACCATCAACATTAAGTCCAAATTCACCACTTGTACATCATGATTCACAGCAACGAGTCCATCTGCTCATTGAGGTTGTCTGCTTCGAGTTGCTTCATCTTCTGTGACTCTTCAGCAAAGGTAGAAAATGGCAATGTCTCCAAACTTGTGAAACTAATGGAAAAGCAATGTAAGGAGCATGCAGTCTCCTGAACTCCAGTAAATAAAGGAGGATAATAGTGAATATAGTCTGCACTATCAATAATGTTGATGTGTACTCTGGTGGGTCTTCAATTTTGATGCCAATCAAAAAGGTTACCCCAGTATGAATTCTATCTTTCACTACATGGAGCATGAACGTGTCTTTCAGATCATAGGATGGGGGAATCAGAAATAGGCCAATCAGCCCATCAAGTCTGCTCTGCCATTCAAGGAGATCATGGCTGATCTAACCATCCTCAGTTCCACTTTCCGGCCTTTTCCTGCAAAACCTGGATTGTCTCACTGAATAAAAATCTGAAAGGAAAACAGAAATTACTGGAGGAACTCAGCAGGTCTGGCAGCAGAGAAAACAAAGTTAATATTTTTGAGTCCATCGACCCTTCTTCAGAATTGTTAGGAAAAAAGGTGGTATACATGCTGCATGTGGGGTAAGTGGATTGATGGAAATGGAGCCCAGAGAGAGAGTGAGAAAGACAGTGAGATTGACAAAGGGGTAGATAATGGTAAGCTAGGGAGAAAGAAAGCTGATAATGGGGACCATAGTCGGTGAAAGTATGTTGACTGTGCTGAAAGCAGCCCATGTTATGACAAGACCTGCGGTGTGGGGGTAGGTAAAGGATTATGGAAGGAGGTGTTCAGGCCCTAAAATTATTGAGCTCAATATTGACTCCCGAAGGCTGCAGATTTCCCCGAGCAGAGAATGAGATATTGTTCTTCCAGCCTGTGCTGAATTTTGGTGAAGCATTGCAGAAAGCCCATGACAAAGATGTTGGTCTGTTGAAGTAGTAGGTAGCTGGAAGCTCAGGGTCATATTTTTGGACAGAACAGAGCAGTCTCCTGTTCTGTGTATGGCAATCGATGTCATCACATCTATTGGAGGATTGTCTTCCAGCTCTGGAAGTCACTGCCATGCTCTGAACTTGGAGGCCAACACAGCTGGAAAGAAGAAGAAACACTATTAAGGACTCAGGCTCTACAGTGCTCTGCAGTAGAAAAAAATCCAAAAATTCACTAGCCCTTGAGAGAAGAAATCTCCCTTATCTCTGTCTTAACTTGGGTGACCCCTTATTCAGAAATTATGCCTTCTGCTCCAAGACTCTCCAACTAGGATAAATAACTCTCCAAACCGGCCCGGTCAAATACCCTAAGAAATCTGTATTTTCGATTAGATCATCTCACTTTCTGCAAAATGACATTAAGTACAGGCCTAACCTACCCAACTACATACCAGAGTCCCTCCATGGCTAGACTCTAGACTGCCTCCAGCACCAGTATATTTTTCCACAGATAAGGTGCACAAAATTGCTCACTGTATTCCAGCACCAGCACCTTGTATAGTTTTAGCTAGACGTCCCGATCATGTACTTCACTGAAATGAAGGCACTGTCTGCTGAAATTGGAAGATAGTTTTTTTTCATAATTTAAACAGGCCCATCCAAATCCATTTGTGCTGTAGCATTTTTTCAAGTTTTGCAGGGTGGTGTTGCCATTTTGAGTAACTAGGCTGTAATTGGTGCAGCCACCATTTTGTGAAGTTCCGTGTTGGGGTGCCATTTTCGTGAAGGGTAGGTGGGGCCACCATCTTGCTGGGATGGCAGAGGGGCCATTTTGTTTGTGGTTTGGCCTGGGCCTTCATTTTCTAGTTCCCACGATGATCATCTAAACAGTATTTGAAAAAAAACTGATGCAGGGGTGGGGTTGTTCTTTGGCATGTGGATTTGCCATCTTTGAAGTTTCTGGGTCGAGTTTCTCAGTCAGAGGCCTTTCCCAGCTATGGGACAACAGACAGCCTTTTACACTTCACTGTACAGTCTGTGCAGAATCAGAGAATGGTACGATGAGGGGGCGGTGATCCATGAAATCCCATGACACATTGACCTAAATCACGTGAGACGCTGTGGCACAAAATTTTAAGAGAAGCACAATTTTTTTTGTCTAAAGTGATATTTTTGGAGCAGACTCAAGCTGTCATTATTCCAAAACTGAGCCCAGTCAGTCGTCTTAAACCTGAACAGTGCGACAGAATTGAAAATAAGTTGTGGTTCCATGTGTCAACTCAATAAAATCCTATTCCCTTATGACCAGTATACCCTTGCAGTCTATTCTAAGCACTTGGATTCTCAGAATTGACATGGCATTGGGAACCGGCAATCATCCTGACAATTTGGGTACAGTTTCAATGATATCTAATTGTGATGGGGTATGTGTTGGTGACACTGTTGAAATCTATTTATCGGCAAGGTTTTCTCTGGAGCTGGTGAAACAAGCCTTGTCTGAAAGTATGAGTCTAACGGTGCATTTCTCTGTAAGCCCTTCAAAGGTAATACAAGCAGGTTCAATTTGGACTGCCAAAATCATGGCTTTTTCCAAGACTGTGTCGTCATCCTCCTTGAGGAGACAGAAAGTCTCCAATTCAGGGAATTAATTATCTTCAGTTAATTGGTCACAAACGAGTTAGTGTGCCAAATTTACACGCAGAAGCCAACTGCTCCAACCCTGTACGATATTTGATTAATGGATTCACTATCTCTCTGGAACCTCTTGTGGAACGTACATCATTCAGCTACAGCGTGATTCTTTAGCCCAAAGTATTTTTCAAGAGCACTTACCATCCCATTTAAGATAGATATGTCTTCTGTGAGTTCCTTTAATATTCACTGACCTTCTGCTGTGAAGCAATGTATGAATCGCACTTTGTCCTGGATTGCTTCTAACTCCAGATTGTCCACCCTTTCAGCAGGCAAAAAGCCATCAATTGCACAGCATGGGTGAATCTCCTGGAAAAGAAAGAAATGATGTCTGCGGCTGATAAGAATTGAAATTTTTCACAATTGTCCTCATTGCAGAATTAATGTACAATTGTTGTATCATAGCACAAGGCAGAGATGACAGTAATTTCTATGTGTTTAATAGGTCTTGTTCAGTGTTTTAAGATGTGAGCTCCATCATGCTACCAGTAGCCTCTAGCTCTGTCTATAGTTTTATTTCTCTGCATTGATGCCCTACACAGCAGTGAACATCAATTTTAAACAGACTCATATAATCAAATACACACAGCTGAAAAGTGCACTTCTCTTTCAATTTCTCTTGCCATCCATTTAGAAGGTTATAGGAAGATCTTCTCTTTGCAGGTGAGAGCCTGGCATGTTAATTTGTGGGTGGACATTCTTAACTGCTCCTTTCCCCTCCTCAAGCCACATTTGCACATCACCTCACAGCATCTTCATTTCCTCTGCACTCGAGTATTCCATTTGTCTCCAGACCATTTCCTTCTTTTATCCATCCTCCATTAACATGTTCACATAAAATTCTGCTATCTGTATTCTAATTAATGAATTATCAAATAAGTTTTACCAGTGACTAGAATCTGAAGTCGACTCACCATGTAAACACTGTGCCTACAAGAACGAGTCAGCGTTCTGGGGATTCTACAGCGAGTAACTCTCTTCCTGCCTAATCACAACCTACAAGATACAAGTCAGAAGTGTGATGGAATACTCCCCACTTGTCTGAATGAATGCAGCTCTAGCAACTCTCAAGAAGCTATATGCTATCCACAACCAAGCGACCTGCTTGACTGACACACCCATCCACCACTTTTTTGACAAGTCACTCAGAGAGAGTAATACATACCTCACATATGAAGCACAACAACATCTTCCAAACTTGTGACCTCTCCCATGTGGAGGAACAAGGATACCGACACTTGCAAGGCCCCCTTCCAAGCTACAAACCATCGTGACTAAGAATGATACCTCTGTTCTTTGATTTTTGCTGAGTCAAAATCCTGGAACTCCTTCCAAAGCGCCATGCTGTCCCTACCTCCAAAGGCCTGCAATGGTTGAAAAGAAAGCAAATCAGCAACACCTTCTCCAGGGCGGTTCGGGTTGGAAATACAACTCTGGCCCAGTCAGTGAAATCCACATCCAACAAACAGATAAAGAGCCTTTTACCTTATTGCATTCTTCCTAGATCTCTTTAATCCTGACCTGCACCAACACTTGTCCCAGCTGTGGATTCATCTTATAGTAATCATCCTCATGTTAAAGTCTGTCCATGGATTCACTCCTCTTCAACTTAGCTTTGAAGAGTAGTCACCATTGTAATGAAGGAAGCACAACAACCAGTTTGTACACAGGAAGGCCCTAGAAACAACAATGTGAAAATGACTGTGTAATTAGGTATTTTTGGAGGATAAATATTGATCAGGATATTTCAGGTCACTTCCATGTTCTACTGTTGTAAGTGTCACTGGAGTTTGTGCATCCACCTGAGAGGAGGGATCGGGATTTAGTTTAATTCCAAGGATGCCCCCTTCAACGGTGCAGCACTCCCTCATTACAGCATTGAAATATGTCTTGTGCTGAAATTCCGGGGTGATATTTCACAGAATCATAGTGGTGTCACAGTGCAAGAGGAGGCTATTCAGCTTGTTGTGCTTGCACTGGCTCATTAAACAGGCATCATTACCCAGTGACAATCTCCTGCTTTTTCCCCATACCCTTGTACATTATGTTAATCTAAATAATCATTCAAAACACTCTTAAATGTCTCAACTGAAACTGCCTCCACACCTCCTGGCAGTGCTTTTCAGCCCCTAACTACTCACTGAATGAGGGGAAAAAAAGGATTTTCGCTCTTTATCCTTGTTTCATTTGCAGATCATTTTAAAGCAATGCCCTCTCACTGTTGCTCCTTTAATGATGAGGAACGGTTTCTCCGTATCTACTCTATTCAGCCTGCTCATAATTTTGAAGCTCTCTTTCAGCCTTCTTTTCAAAGGGAACAGTCCCAACTTCTTCAATCCAATTCTGTCCAATCTATAACTGATCTCACTGTCAAGTAAATGCTTTAATCACTCCAGGTTTGATCACAAATTCTGGTCGCTGATCTATGTTCACAGTGCTTAATTGTTTAAGCCTGGGTGTAGACTCAGGAGTGTTAGCAGACACAAGATACAACAACTACAGCTGTGATAAGCATAGGTGCAGGTATCTTGCGACTACAGAGACATTTTGAAACTCTTATCAATACACCTGTTGCACATTTAGAAAGCAGTGCATCTCTGAACTGCTGTCATACAATGTACAACACCCAAAAACTGCTGTCTTTAGAAGCAAGAGTACTACCAACAGACCCACAAAGTCAGCATGCAATTCAGAATGACTCATCGTAACACAATTCTAGGAACGTGAAACTGAAGCTATGAGGAGAGACTTGAGAAGCTAAGACAAACTCCCTGGAGCAGAAAGAGCAAACAGTGAGCTATTAGAGTTTTTAAAATATGATTGTGAAGAGTTTTGATAGCTTGAAACTATTTCCTTTCAAAATCAATGACCAGAGGTGATCAATTTGAAATTGTGACTGAGAAGGAGTAGAGAGAGGTGAAGCATAATTTCTGTGCACACAGAATTGCTGCAGCATGGAATGTTTTGCCATGGGGAATGGTTGAAGCAGAAACCATTGCATCTTTTAAACTGAAAATTGAATAAATATTTGAAGCAGTGAAAGATATAAGGCTATGGGGAGAAAGCAAGGGACAGGATCATTTGGTTACTCTGGTGTACAGCCAGAACATTCATCAGGAGCTTGAATGGCCTGTTTCTCTATTATAGATTTTTGTATCTCTGTGGAAAGATTCAGGTTTATTTTATTCATTTCAATTTTGGACTGTTACTCTCTAACATCCCATTGTTTTTCCTTTGTGTCTGCTCATTTAGTAATTTGCAGCCCAGTATTCAGTCATACACTCTAATGATATTAATCAACTTGTTTAGAAATTCTCTAGAAATGCAGGACTTGAACCTGAACCTTTTGTGCTCAGAGATAGAGAAATAAGTACCGCACTACAAGACACTACAGTCACACTCTGTGTTTTACCTCACTATCAATGTGTCTAATCTCACTATCAGTATACTCAGCCCCCTATAGTCCCATGGTGCTATTGATTGATCCTTACATATTCAACGGTGGCAATGGCATTACAGTAATTGTCACTTGTTATCCAGAGGCTTGGGTTGATGTCCTAGGTTCAAACTGTGTCACAGCAGATTTGAGTTGAATTTAAAGCAATACAATCAGACAATAAAGCCCTGCTTCGGGGTGACCATGTGAACATGATTGTTGTCAGAAATCCGTCATCGTTGCTCCTCTGGGAAGAAAAACCGCTATCCTTAACTGTTCTGGCCTATATGACACCAGACCCACAACAATGTAAACTCACTGATACCCTTTGAAATGGTCTCGCAATTCACTCAGTTTACTGGTGATTAGGGATGAGCAATAAATGATTGCATTACAGGCAATAAATACATCCTAAGATTAAATAAAAAATCCCATCAATATATCCCACCTCAGTATTCTATTCAGCTACCTCACTATCCATATGTTTTACCACACTACCTGACGTGCCCCACACTCACTATTAATAGGTGTCACCTCCCTATTGGTGTGAGTCAGCTCACTATTAGATTGTCCCACCTCAGCAGTGATTTGTTCACTTCACTATCACTGCCTCTCACTCCACAGTCACTGTGTCCCATCTTAATATGTATACGTGCGCATCCCTGTTCTGTATGTTATGTTTGTATGTGTGTTTTTCTGTTTCTGTGTGTGCCTATGTTCGAAATTTAGGCTTACAAGGAGGATCAGAACAGCCAATTACCTGCTGAAAACTTTCTGGTGCAGGATACTTGCCCCAACAACAATCAGACTATCATTCTTTACCACCATGCTCATGTTTAAATGCTAAAATCAGAATGTATTCATCTCCTTCAATCCCATCTATCAGATCAGATTGGGCTGACCTGTAGCATCTTGCAGAAGTTATTTATTTGCATTGCAAGAATGGAGAGTATCCTGGGATAGAGTAAGCACCAGAGCCTCCTTCAAAATTTGAAATCTATTGCTTTAAGGCTGTAGGAGCGAAGAGTGCATTGCCATTTCCAACTCAGCTCTGGAGTTTAGAGCCTTATACCTGCTATCATGGTTGCCATTCAATTTGAATTATGGTGGATTCAGTTTTAAAATTAAAAGAAGGATGAGAGGTCGGATGGAGGGAACTTTCGAAGTCTGAAGGGAAACTCTGAGGCAATACAGCAACATATCAAGTTGGACAAAAAGAATGGTAGTGAGTAAATAATTAAAACAAAGGCTCTTTACCTTTAATGTGTGAAACATTCATAACAAGATAGATTAACTAGTGGCACAAAGTAAGATAAATGGTTTAGATCCAATCATCATTGGACAGGCATGATATTAAGTGACCAAGGTTGGGAAATAAATATTCCAAGGCAGAGAAAATTTTGATAAGATCACAGAATAACTAAGTGGTTACAACATTGAAGGAGACCATTCTGCATGCTGTGTTTGTGCTGGATCTCTGAAGCAGCTATTCAATTCATGTCATTCTCAGTTGCATTGCACATTCTTCATTGTCAGATGGTAACAAGATGGGCAGAATGGAAAAGGAAGAGGCAGAGACCTGACAGTAAAATATATTGTACAAATAGCAGTGAAAATGGATCTTGGCTCAGAAGATCAGGAGGTAAATCAGTTTGAGTGGAAACTAGGAATGACAAGAACTGATGTGAGAGGCTTATACAACCCCTAACAAGCATTGTACTATTGGACAAATCAGTAAGCAAAAAAAAGTCTGCACCAAAGGCAAACATTGAACATGTGGGCCTTTAATCTTCATATCTTCTCGAGATCAATCAAATTGATAATGAAAACACAAATGATGATTTGTAAAGTATTTTCACTTACTGAAACAATGCATACTGGAATTAACTGGAATCACAGAATCCCTGCAGTGTGGAGGGATGCCTCCCTTATCCTGTAACCCAACTTTTTTTTTACTGTGGCTAACCCACCCTAGCCTACACATCCCTGAATAGTTACAGGGAATTTCAATGTGGCCAATCTACCAAACTTGCTCATCCTTGAAATGGGGGAGGAAATCAGCGCACCTGGTGGAAACCCACGCAGACACAGAGAGAATGTGGAGGCTCCACACAGACAGTTGCCTGAGGGTGGAATTGAACACGGGTTACCCACTGTGAGGCAGCAGTGCCAACCACTGTGCTCTGATGCGGCCCTGGGTGATAACATATTTTACATCTGGTATTATTGTTACAAGGCCATTTCATTTAGTTATGTAATGATAAAAAAATCTTGTGCGAAACATTGATCATGATACAATTAAATTTCACATTACATTTGAAAAGAGCACACCAATCCAAATCAAAATCTGAAACTTAATTGAAGTCACATTTAGGCATGAGGGGAGAGAAGTGGCTAAAGGTAAGTGAGTAAAAAGCCTAAAATGTGTGGGTTCAAATAAACAGCAGGAAAGCGCAAATATATGTACCAAATTGATCAACAAAATTCCATTCCACTAAGTGGTAGTAACACTACTGAAAGAATAAAAAATGTGGCTTACTTGAGTGTTCAGGATAATAATTGATTTAATGAAGAGATTTATAATGTTGAAAATAATAGCAGTAAGGCTCAGGATTAGGACTGTTTTAGAAATCGGCACAATGTGACCAAAAATTTAGAGGAAAAGAAAGGTAGAGTTTTTGAGTTAATGAGTCAAGAAAATAAAAACAGATTGAAACAGTGTCGTTCACATATAAAAAGAAGAGTAGCCAGAGTAAATGCAGAGAGGAGAACTAAGGGGCAAATTTTCACAGAGGGTAGTTCATATGTGGAATGAACTGCCAGAGGAAGTGGTGGATGCAGGTACAGTTACAATATTTAAAAGACATTTGCACATGTACATGAATAGGAAATGATGGAGGGATATGGGCTCAACTCAGGCAAATGAGACTAGTTTAGTATGGAGAACCTGGTCAACAGAGATGAGTTGGACCAAAGAGTTTGTTATTGTGCTGTATGACTCTATTACTCTAAATTATTATACAGTATTGGGAAATCCTGGACACCAGGTCAAATATTTTTTGTTTGTCTTCACAGTAGAAGTTGCTGGTTATAGATAAAAAATAAAGGGTTACAAATGGGCTAATAAGAGTTTGGACATAAGGTAATTAATATCAAGAGAGAAATTATATTGGGGAAAATTAATGGATGGAATACCAAGAAATCAAGAAACCTCACAATCTACATCCAAGCAAGTAAATACATTGTTTCCGAATTTCCAAAACTCTGTCATTACTAGAACAGTACATGTGGATTAGGTGTTAGCAAATATTAACAAAAAAAAGTAAACAAAGAAAAAGGTCAGTTAGCCTTGCATTGAAAATTACTAGAATGTCTCCTTAAGGAAATCTTAACAATCCACTTTGAAAATCATGGGTTTGTCAAAGTCAACATGGCTTTATAAGGTTTCAAAACATGATGTTGTAGATGTGGTATTCTTGGATTTCGAAAAGGCGTTTGATAATGTGTCTCACAATAGATTAATACACAAAACAATGCTCACAGTGTGGGGTCATGTACGAGCATAGAGGGAGGATTGGTAAACAGACAGGGAGCAGAGAGTAGAGATAAATGCAGAATAGAATTAGTTAGACTTAGTGGATGAGGCCAAGAATAATGTAACTAAGCTTTTTGATGTCACAAATAAAAGTAGGAAACAAGCTGGGAGATAATGAAATGTGAGGCTGGATGAACACAGCAGGCCCAGCAGCATCTCAGGAGCACAAGCTGGGAGGATGGTGCAAAGAGGCTACAAAGAGATATAGGGACTTTAAGCAGAGATAATGGGAACTGCAGATGCTGGAGAATCCAAGATAACAAAGTGTGATGAAGGGCCTAGGCCCGAAACGTGCTCCTGAGATGCTGCTTGGCCTGCTGTGTTCATCCAGCTTCACACTTTGTTATTTAGGGACTTCAAGCAAGTGGCTAACAAATTCCAGGTGGATTATAGTGTGGGGATGGAAGACTCCCCTCTTTGGTGACAAGAATAGGAAATATAATACTTCTTCAAAGGTGCAAAACTTAACAGTTGGTATTTTGAGAGATTTGGCTGAGTCATACAAAGAACATATAAATTTAACGCAGAGGTCAAGCAAGTAATTGGGAAGGTATGTAGCATTTTTGCCCTTATTTAAAGGGCATTACAGTACAAGAGTAAGGAAGTGATCCCACAATTGTGCAGGGCTTTGGTAAGATCGTATATGGAGTACAGTGCATAGTATTCATCTTAATATTCAAAGGAAGTGTGTGCTTGAATTTGAACAGGTTCAGCAAAGGTCCACTAGATGACTTCCCAGGGTCAGATGGCTCTCTTATGATAAGAAACTGAGTAAATTAGGTCAATACTCTCTTTAGACATTCATAATGTTTAAGAGACTTGTCAAGTTAAGCAGTAGGAGATATTGTTCTTACTTGAATTCCTTACAGACATTTGCTACTTACTGAACTTCACAGTGGCATTTACCATGTTGTGTGCTATTGTATTGTGTGGCATCACATGGTGCTGAAAGGGGCAAACATTGAATAATTCTAGCAGCTCAAATGTGGACATCCAAAAGGTGCTATGGGGGTCATGAGAAGTAGAACTGTATTCAGCTACAACCTATAACTTCATGGCCCGAAATTTCCGTTGCTCTACCATTACTGTCAAGCAAAGGTATCAACCCTGCACCAATGAAGTCTGCAGGAAGGCATACACACATCTAAAAATGGTGACAACACAGAATAACAGGCATGCCAAACAAAAGAGATGGCATGTAATAAATAGTGCTAAGCAATCCCATTACCTACAAATCAGATCTAAGTTCTACAATACCACCACATCCTGTTTGAGTTCCATGAGATGCACTCAGCTCCTCACCTCATTATAGCCTTCTTCAAAAGATGCCAAAAGTGCTGACCTCCAGATGGGAGATGAGTGTTAAGGTACCCGATATCGAGATAACATTTGACTAAACATGGCATCGAAGGGTGCAAGAACAACTGGAGCTAATGGGAATCACAGGGTATATTCTCTTCTAGTTGAATTTGTATATAGCAGAAAGGAAGATGATTGTGGTTGCTGAAGGTCAATTATCTCTATCCAAGGGCATCTCTGCAGGAGTTCCTCAGAGGAGTGTCCAAGGCTTGTGCCACATTTACTTGTCTCCTGAAGAGAAAACAGAGTTAACGCTTCAGGTCCGGTGACCCTTCCTCAGAATGTTTCGGGTCACTGGACCCGAAACATTAACTCTGTTTTCTCCTCCACAGATGCTGCCAGATCTGCTGGGCTTTTCCAGCAACTTTGTTTTTGTTCCTGATTTACAGCATCCGCAGTTCTTTTGGTTTTTACCTGTCTCCAGAACCTTCCCTCTTCTTAATATCAGAAGTAGGGATGTTCATTGATGACTACACAATGACTAATACTAGTCACAGCCCTTCAGATACTGAAGCAGTCTGTGCCCAAATGCAGCAAGTCCTGGATAACATCCAGGTTTTGGGCTGACAAATTGCAAGTAATATTTGTGCCATACAAGTGCCAGACAACGTCGATCACCAACGAGAGAAAACCTTACCATTTTCTGTTGACATTCAATGATATTGTCATCAATGAATTCCCCCTCTATCAACATCTTGAGCGTTACTATTAACTAAAAGCTGGACTGGGTAAGCCATATAGATAATGTAGCTACATGAACAGTTCAGAAGGTAGGAATTCAGTGACAAGTAGCTCATTTTCTATACCCCAAAGCCGGAGTATAATTGAATACTCTTCATTTGCCTGGATGGGTGAACAACTCTCAGGAAGCTGAACACTCTCCAGGCCAAGGCAGCCTGGGTGATGGTTATCAAACCCATGACATTTAATATCCACTCCCTTCAGCACTGAGGCACAGTGTGCACACTGGCACCACCGTGTACCATCTGCAAGGTGCACTGCAAAAACTTACCAAGCTTCTTCCAATCCCATGACCTGTACCACTTAGAATGTCAGGGCAGCAGATGCATAGGAGTTCCTTGCAGATTTCCCCGCAAACTGTTTATCATTCTGGAGTGGAATGATATCACTGTTCCTCATAGTCACTGGGTCAAAATCCTGGACTTTCCTTCCATTCAGCACTCTGGGTATCCCTACATCCGAGGGCAGCAGTGGTTCAAGTAAACAGCTCACCACCGACAGCTCTCCAGGGCAATTAGGGATGGGCAATAAATGCTGGCCTAGCCAATGATGCCCACAGCCCATGAATTCTTAACAAAAAGATGTCAATGCCAACCAGGGGCCAGACAGATCACTATCAAAATCCAAACTAAAGTAATACATATCCTCTCGAGACTAGAGTATCGTGTGATGCAGGGTAAACCTGCCTTTCTATGACCCTAGCAGTGCCTTTGACAGTCCCAAAACAAGGAGCAGCACATCTTCCAGAAACAGACTAACATTTTCTTTCCGAGCTCCAGCCAACCTCATCACCTCTCTCAGCAAGGTTATCAATTTCATGACAATGCATCAAGGATTTTTGTTTTGCTGTGGACTCCAAAATGTTTTGTTACACCAGGCTTATTTAACAGTCAGCTTACATAACTATAAAAGGCACTTCTAAATCCTGTTTCAGTCTGGCCATCATGGCTTTTGCAATTCCATTAATTTCAAGAGCGTGCATGTAATGCCTTCCATAGCAGTAAGGATACTGTACCCCACTCTTGTATTGAGTTAGCTGAGGATGTGATTCCTGTGTTTTGTAGAGGTTGGGATATAAAACTTAATCCCACATCTTGTAAGGATTTGGATCTAACTGTATTACCATGTACACATTTAGCTCCTGAATCTTGTACAGATGTGGTTCTTCGGTCACTATACTGTTGGTATATGTTCTATTCCTATATACAATGGGGATATGGATCCTGCATCTTTGCTCTGTTCATGTATCTTCTGCACTTCCATAAGGGTGTGGAACCTCACCCCATTTCATTAGATTCTGATCTCTCACAGCTCAGCAGTAAATGCTGCTATATGTGTACTTCAGCTCATTCACTATTCCTGCCAAGACGTCATTGCCATAAAGCAGCTTTCAAGATGCTGTGGGGGCCTCAATCTGCGATGAACAACATGCCTGAATGACCATGCAAAACAAAAACGAAAGAGATTTCACACTTTAAAAGAAAAAGTCCACTCTCAACAAATAATTTTTAAAGGAACATTGATTCATATTGAATAAAGCCATCTTAAACAAATAATCCAACTGCCAAGTGTTATGCGTTAGAAAAGGGAGTACTGCAAAGGGTCTAATGGATAACTAATGCTATTTTTGTATATTTAGAAAGGGAGATTAAAAATTTCAAGAAGTGACTGTGTCGATCAGTTAGCTTCATTGAGTGGTAGTAATCTTAATGGAATCTTTACTCAAAGATGCAGTAGAAAAATATCGAGAAACTGAAAATGTAATGGACACTAGCCAGCTTGCAATTTGTAAAGAAAGGTCATGTTTTATCAAACTTATTGAATTATTTCCGGAACATTAGCAGAATGTTTAGTCAATTATGGTTGAATTTTCAAAATGTCTTGGAGGGATAATCTATGTGATAGGCTCTGACTAAAGTCACAGCATGTACAGACAGGTGTCAAGTAGCAGTATCAGTAATAAGATAGCTGTAAAACAGGAAAGAGGGGCAGAGGTTATAGGTAGTTATTCAAACAAAAAGGAGGTAGTCTATAGGAATTGCTGCTGAGAGAACTGTAAGTCTGTTGTTGCCCATTTACATTAAGAACTTGGACTCAGAAATCCAAAAAGTGAATTCAAATTTGCATTTGAAAACAAATTGCTATTATAATTAATACTGAAGAAGTTACTACAAATACAAGAAGGCATACATAAACTTGTAAAATGGGCAATATAACTGACAAACAAATTTCAATTAAGGCAAGTCAGAGACACAACGGGCTGAATAACCTCCATTTCTGCTTTTCCTCATCACCACCTCTCTCAGACACAGATTGCCTGGAAATCTAGTACTGGATAAGCAGAAATGCGTCCCAACTAAAATTATTGTTTTTTTTTTATTCCTCGCAACTCATTCTATTCCCTATAAATTAACTCCATTCCTCCCCCTGACAACTGCTTGAGTCTCAATCAAACTATTCTCAACTTTCTATTCCTTAACCTAAGACCACATATCTGCTCAACCCCAAGATTACCCATTTCCCTCCTAATTCATCACCCAATTCTAGCCAAAAAAACCCCAAAGAACTGTGAAGACTGAGAATCAGAAACACTTCATCAGAAATTGCTGGCAAGACTCAACAGGTCTGGCATCATCTGTTGATGGAAAGCACAGTTAATGTTTCAGGTTCAGAGTTGCTTTCTGCCCATAGATGTTATCAGACCTGCTGAATTTCTGTGGCCATTTATGTTTTTGTTTCTGTTTCCATTTTGTTTCTGCCTCAGCTGATCTGCTGCTGAAATCTTTAACCATGCCTTTGTTACTTTTAGATTTGACTATTCCAATCGACTTCTGAGTTTCTATCCTCTATGAGCTTGATGTCCATCCAAAATTCTAATTCTCTGCAAATACTCATCAGTCAAGTTAAGCAATGCACAAATTTTAAAATTCTCAACCTCACTGTCAAATCCCTCTGGAATTTTCGCCCGACTTATTTTCATTTTCTCCTCCAGCCCCACAATGTTCCAAGGTGTCTATGTTTCTCCAATTCTGCCCTCTTGAGCTCCCTTATTTTATTTGCTCCACATTTAGTAATTGCACCTTCAGCTGTCAAGAACTCTAAGTCACTGGAATGTCTTAATTAAATCTCGATGTCTGCTTCCTCCTTAACATCTTCCTTAAAACCTCAAGCTTTGGTGACTTGCCTGACTCTCTCCATTGTGTAGCTTGTTGTTAATATTCATTTTACAGGAGAATGACACCTTGAACATTTTAGGACATTACCGATCGACTTCTGGCACTGTTCTTGTATTCTAACTACGATATGTCACATTTTGCTAGAAAACTTAAGAAGATCATAAACTCCTCGAAGAAAATAATCTAACTGAGTTTGGCGTAAAGTAATCTGGGATTTTTTTTAACAGCAAAATCATTTCAAAAGTAATAACATAGCTTAATAAGTGAAAAAAATGAAGCAAGCATAACACTGTGATTCATTTGTAGAATACAGAATTGAAAAGTGAAGAAGTCATGATTAATTTGCACATGTACAGCTTTGGTTCGTTCACACTTGAGGTACTGTGCACAATTCTGGTCGCATAAGACAAAAAGGAGAGAGGCAGTAAAGAACTTGCAACAAGGATGGTACTTGAATCAAAAGCCATAGTGTCATACAGCACAGAAACAGACCCTTCGGCCCAATCAGTCCATGCCGACCATTATCCTAAACTAAACCAGTCCCACCTGCCTGCGCTTGATCCATGCCCTGCCAAACATATTTTATGCATACACTTATCTGAATGTCTTTCAAATGTTGTAACTGTACCAACATCTACCACTTCCCCTGGAAGTTCATTCCACTCACAAACCACTCTCTGTCTTTTTAAAATCTTTCTCTTCTCACCTTAGAAATATGTCCCCAGTCTTGGTAGCCCAATTCCGAGAGAAAAGAAATTCACCATTCACCTAATCTATGCCTTTCATTATTTTATAAACCTCTGTAAGGTCACTTCACGACCTCCTATGTTCCAGTGAAAAAAGTCCAAGCCTCTCCTTAATACTTGAACCTTCCTTTCCCGGTAACGTCCAGGTAAATCTTTTCTGAACTCTCACCAGCTTAATAATATTCTTCCCATAACAGGGACACCAGAACTGGACACAGTTATATTCAGGTACAATGTGTTCCAGTCTGAACTGACAGGACCAGTTAATTAAAACACAAATTTCTCCATTTTCATTCATAATCACAGTTACCAGCATTCAAATAGTTATTTCTGACATTTCAGAAGTAGTCAAATTGCACGTACTTCAGAGGTAATGCAATATTGGAAACCCCATTCCTGTGGTTCTCACATTCTGACCAACCTATAGCTCATAATCATCCTTTCAAAGCATCGTCTCACTGCACTGGTGATGGTTAAGACATCACAGCTAAACTTCATCCTTATTTTCAATCTATTGCCACAGAAATGACCCAGGCTGTCAACAGACTAAAATCATGGGCTATGACTTTGGAAATGCACAATTGCTCTGGGTTCAGATTCTGAACCCATTTCATTTTGGGATTAAAGAATATGAGGGGGATTTGAGTGAGGACTCCAGGTTATATTCGATCTTTCTAACGTAGACTTTTTTGCTGTGTATGTCTGTGTGTATCTGACAGATGGATTACAGCACTTGAGACAGCTTTCGAGAGAAATACATGAGATTGTGGATGTTTTAACCACTTGCACCACAATCTTCAAAATATTGCTTTATCCTAAAACAGTCACTTCTAGCTGATTATCCCCTGTCAAATGTGGCAATCTGGTCCCTCACTCCTGATCAGTGGTTCCACCAATAGTTGGCACTTTGCATAAGTTTAGTCAGCAGGTGAAATAGAAGGGGAAATCAAGGGAAGGTTAGAGGAGGACAGAGATTAAAGATCAGAAGTATCACAGATCAAAAAGTAGAGAGAATATTAATGGTTATAGAGAAGTGAGTGAGGTATATAGCAGGCATTAATGGCAGAATGTACGTCAGGCATACTGTAAGCAAAGCCAGGAAACCCAGTCAGTGGATATAGGGAGGGAAGTGGGGTAAGGGGCTAGGGAAATGAAATGGAATTGATGGCCTCAAGTTGTTAAACTCAATGTTGAGTCCTGAAGCTGTAAAGCCACTGACAGTAAATGAGCTACTGTTCATCCAGCTTGCTTTAGGCTTCTCTGCAGCACTCTAGCAGGCCTAAGACTGAAACGTTAGCATTACAACGAGATATTGTGTTAAAATGGTGAGTGACGAGAAGGTCAGGGTCGTGGTTGAGAACGAAGTGGGAGCGCTTAACAAGATGCTTACCGAGACTGAGTTTGGTCTCCCCAAGTAAAGAAGACCACATTATGAGTAGCAAATACAGTCAACTAGATTGAATGAAGTATGCACAAAATACTGTTTCACCCTCTCAGAGTATTTGAGGCTTTAGACAGTGAGGAGAGAAGGTGAAGGGGTGATTTCTCTAGGAAAATGCATTTGACAAGGAATAGAGGGGTAGGGGTCAGCTGATGGAGTGATATGGGGGGGTAGGGGGGGATGGAAGGCTGATAGGGGTGATACAGGAATGGACCAGTGTCTCACTGGGGGAATAATCCCTTTGGAATGCTGACATGAGAGGAAAGGGGAAGATGGTGGCATCATGCTGTCAGTTATAGAAGTGATGGAGGATGAAACTTTGAATACAGAAACTGGGCTGGGGAGTGGGTACGGGAAGTGGAGACCGTGAGGACCAAAGCAATGCTATTGTGGATTTGGGAAAGAGGGGACAGGGTGAAGATGCAGGAAATGGGAATGACATATTTCGTGTGTGTGGGTGTATGTCAATGTGGGTGTGTGTTTGTGTATGTGGGTGTGGGTGTGCGTGTTGTGTGGGTGTATGTGGGTGTATGCGTGTCAGTATATGTGGGTGTGTGGGTATATATGTGTGTATGTGGGTGTGTGTGTGTGTATGGGTTTGGATGTATGTGGGTGTATTTGTGTGTGTCGGTGTGAGTGTGTGGGTGCATGTGGGTGGGTGTGTGCGTTTTTGAGTGTGTGTGTAATGTGGGTAAGTGTGTGTGTGTGGTCGTATGTGTGTGTGGGGGGGGTGTGGTATATATGTGTATGTGCGTGGGAGTAATGTGGGTAAGTGTGTGTTTGTGTGCGTGTGTGTATGTATATGTGTAGGTGTGTGTTTGTGTGTAGGCGTGTGCATGTGTGCGTGGGGTTGGTTTCCTTGAATGATAAATTAAGGAGTACAAGAACATATCTGAATCACTGCTGTGAAAAAGAGCATCACCAGAACAGAGGGGCCGCAGATGGAGCATTAACTCCGACCCCCATTTCGATTTCCCTATGTTTTCTCTAACTTGATTTAGATTTAGATTTATTTATTTGTCGTATGTACTAAGTATACAAATACATAAGTTCTAAGTACTGCAAAAAGTGCACAAAGTCGTCATTCAACGGCGCCCACTTGGTTACAAAAACCAAAATTAAAAGATTTAACACAGCCAATAGGTATGGAAGAAAAGAAATCCAGATCTCAGAGCCACAGGTTCCATCTCCACAATGGTGCAGGCACTGCTCTAATCGCTAGGCTGCCGTCGTTCTCTCACCAGCCCCACACTCACCGTCTCTGTCTCTCCATCCCGGCTCTCACCACTGCTGCCTCAATGTCCCTGCTCTCACCACCACTGCCTCACTGGCCTTACTCTCACCGTCCCTGCTCTCACGGCTATTGCCTCACCATCCTGCTCTCACCATCACTGCTTCACCGTCCCAGCTCTCACCATCGCTGCCTCAACAACCCCGCATCTCACCATCACTGCCTCACTGTCCCTGCTCTCACCACCAACGTCGCTTTGGCCCACACTCGGTCTGCTGTTGCTGCAGGACACAGCCCGTGCATTCAACTCATGCCACACAGTTCCCAGTCACAACATGTCTTCTTCCCAACTCCTTAGGTAGGTAGTTAAAATGGCAAGTGATGGCGGGGTGGCGGGGGCGGGTTGGGGAGCTGGAATTACTACAAAGAGACAAAAGAAATGAAAAGGGAACTGACAGCAGAATGGAGCTCTGAATGAACTGACTTACTCTGCTGCTGCCTCGATGCAGATACCTGACCTCTTACTCCATCAGCATTTTTTGCATTCCGTCCCCTATTGGTGGTTTTCACTTCCCAGCATTGCCCTCTTCTGCTGCATTGACTCCTTGAATCGTCTGGTTCCCAGGTGAAGAAACAGGTCCAACCTATACCCTGTCAGAACTGCAGTAAGCCATTCAGCCACTGCTATTCTGTTAATTGATTAGATTGCAACTTAACTCAATGTACATCCAACAAGAAAAAAATACAATTTATCTCGGTTTTGACACATTTAATTGTCCCCCAGCATCAACCACCTTTTCGATGCCCCATTGTTCATTTGTAGCTCAATGCATTGAATGACACATCATCAGTTTGCATATCAGGGATTTGATTAACACTGGTCCCGTTCTCCTTCTGCATCACCATTTACAGGAAAGCATTTCTGGATAGGGATTAAGAACTCAAACCAATCTTTTCTGTTTCTCAATTCAAGGATAACCATCACAGTCACCCTTAGTGATTTCCAGACAGCCCAGCAACAGAGTTTGGGCTCTTCCACATCAGGATAACACAGCTGTGGATTGTTTAAAACTTACATCATTTTACTTAATCCCCTCCAAGGCCTCAATGCTCCCAAAACCTCTCTGATACCTCTTGCATCTAGTTCATTCCCCTGATTGGAGATCTTCCACCGCTGGACCCTTTGCTTTCAGGTGCCTAGTCCCTAGATTCTGGAACCTCCCTTCTTTCACTCTTGCTTTTAAGACAAGCCTTAAAGCCTATATATTTACAGCATGGTGGCTCAGTGGTTAGGACTGCTGTTTCACTGCACTAAGGACCCGGGTTCAACTCCATCTTCGGGCGACTGTCTGTGTGGAGTTTGCACATTCTCCCTGTGTCTGTGTGGGCTTCCTCCCGGTGCTCTGGTTTCCACCCACAGTCCAAAGATGTGCAGGTTAGGGTGGATTGGCCATGCTAAATTGCCCATAGTGTTCAGGGATGCATGGATTATAGGGGGACAGGTCTGGGTGGGATGCTCTGAGGGTCGGCGTGGACTTGTTGGGCTGAAGGGCCTGGTTCCACACTGTAGGGATTTGACCAAACTCTTGCGTCTTAATACCAGTCCATGTGGTTCAGTGTCAAGTCTTGCCTGATCAGGTTCCAGGACGTCAGGCTGGTTGACTGCAATGGGGGGTGCCAGTAAATTGTAACAGAGATAATGGGAACTGCAGATGCTGGAGAATCCGAGATAAGAGTGTGGAGCTGGATGAACACAGCAGGCCAAGCAGCATCTTAGGAACAGGAAGGCTGACGTTTCGGGCCTACACCCTTCACCAGAAAAACCTTCATCTGATGAAGTATCGAGGCCCGAAACATCAGCTTTTGTGCTCCTAAGATGCTGCTTGGTCTGCTGTGTTCTTCCAGCTCCACACTTTGTTATCGCAGTAAATTGTAAGGCGTATTTGCTAAAGTTATTTTCTTTCGTTTGGGGCGAAGCGGTGTCTTCATTTCCACCTTCCATGAGATGATTTACCGCGATTCTGTGTTCCTCTCCGAAGGGCGATGACCTACTGGCTCAACCGAGTCCAGTCCTTCCTGTACTGCAGCGACAACGGCCTGGCCGGCGTATTTTCCGAGGAGACCCGGGGCTGCACCTGCCCCTACGACCCGCTGAGCTGCCAGAAGCCCATCCCTTGCTCGGTGGGCGAGGGCACGTCGTGCGCGGTGTGCGCCGCCGACAATCGGACCCGGTGCGGCGTGTGCAACGCCGGCTACACGCTGAGCCAGGGGTCGTGCCGGCCGGAGGTGGCTGACCCCACCGAGCAGTACATCGGCTTCGAGGCCGAGCAGGACCTGCGCGACACGGAAATCCGGTACCTGCTGCAGAAACGGGACAGCAGGATCATCGTGCCGGCGATCTTCATCAGCAACGACGTGCGCCTCAACAGCTGGTTCGACCCCTCGTGGAGGAAGCGCATGTTGCTCACCTTGAAGAGCAACAAGTACAAGACCAACTTCGTCCACATGATCTTGGGCATGACCATACAGATCTGTTTGACTAAAAACAGCACCCTGGAGCCAGTGCTGGCCATCTACGTGAACCCGTTCGGAGGCAGCCACTCCGAGAGCTGGTTCATGCCGGTAAACGAGGACAGCTACCCTGACTGGGAGAGGACTAAAGTGGATGTGCCCCTGCAGTGTTACAACTGGACCCTGATGCTGGGCAACAAGTGGAAGACGTTTTTCGAAACGGTCCACATCTACCTGAGGAGCCGCATTAAGTCGAGCGGCAACGACAGCGTGTACTACGAGCCCCTGGAGTTCATCGACCCGTCCCGGAACCTGGGCTACATGAAGATCGGTCACGCCCAGGTCTTCGGCTACAGCATGCACTTCGACCCAGACGCCATCCGGGACCTCATCCTGCAGCTGGACTACCCGTACACCCAGGGGTCGCAGGATTCCGCCCTGCTGCAGCTGCTGGAGATCCGCGACCGCGTCAACAGGCTCTCCCCCTACGGCCACCAGCGCCTCGATCTCTTCACCTGCTTGCTCCGCCACCGCCTCAAGCTGGCTACCAGTGAGGTGGTCCGGATCCAAGCCTCCCTTCAGGCCTTCAATGCCAAACTCGTCAACTCGGTCGAGTACGAGACCACCAAGTTATGCAGTTAGCACCTCCCCCTCCACCGGCCCCAGCACAGCGCCAGGAGCTGATGTGGGGATAATCCATTCTCGATTTTTCGTTGCGGTGTTTCGCTTTCGTGCGCACCGGATTCCCCACCCGTTCCGACGGTCTTCATTCCGAACTGGGGAACTGTCCGATCGCAGGAGCTAACACAGACGAGCGGAGGTCTTTAAGTTTCGTTTTTCCTTCTCCCCCGCGCCTCCCCCTCCCCCCCCCCTTCCCCGACCCAAAGTGGCATCTTCAACCCATATCCAACCAATATCACCTCCCCGTGTTATACCCAGGACTCTGGTGACACACGTGGAATATTTTCACCGTGCTCCTTCCCGATTGGGAAAAGAGTGGTCATTTGCTGAACTTTAGCTGGGATGGGGGAGTAATGCATTTTGTCTGTTTTCTGTTTGAGACAATGAAGTGCTTAGAAATGACAGCCCGTCCTTACTGACATTCCTGACCCATGTCCCTGCAGCAAACACCAGCAACAGAAACAAGAACTGGTGTCCGCTGTTGTTTCTTTGTTTCCACTGTACGATTATTTTAATATTTGGTGTTGAGGAACTAATATTTTTCGATGGCATTGTTTTTACTGTATATGCAAGTCCGGCGTGCTGTGGTTGCTCAGTCAAGTTTCCTATTTCTAGATCAGACCAGTTGTGATCCAAAACGCTCGAAGCCGAACACAAAGTCTTTTCGTGATTTTAATTTGAAAAGGGAGGCGTGGGGTCTGAATCAGGCCATTCACAGGCAATCGTAGATCATTTTGGGGAAACACTAAACATTCTCCGTCTTACTACCCTAGGACTAACACAAATGAATACGTTTGGTTTTTTAAGGAAAGGTGTGGCCAGTATAATAATGGGTTAAATGCATCAGTCAAATCTTAGATGTTGAACTGCAGATAGCCACAGTTTAAACCAGCGCAGCATTAATATCACACAGAATCAGACAGCTGGTAATGAGGCCACACTGCCCATCTTGTCTGTGCTGGCAGTTTGAAATAACTATCCAGTTCGCCTCAGACCTCTGCTTTTTACCCATAGCCCTTCAAAATTTCCCTTTCCAATGACACTTCCCACAAAGGAAGCGTATTTCATCATAACCCACTGCATTAAAAAAAAACCCTTATCTGCTCATAATTCTTTTTTTAAACTATCCTAAAATGATCTTACTCAGACAGTAAAGAGTTCACGACAGGCAAATTTCAGCAGGGTAAAAGACCTTAAGAATTTTTTATCTTCTTATGCCTTGTGAAGACCGGAAAGGAAGCAATAGAGGAAGCTGGTGACCTTATCTTGCCTGTGTTATGATCTGACGTTCAAATGGATGGTCTTGGAGATAAGGGTTTCTGCTTTGTAAAGAATGGACTGTGTACACCCTTGGAACCCCCTCCAATTGATACTAGTTGCCACAGAGCTCTGGAGAAACCTGACAAAACGTATCTGAATCAAAATGAGACACTAGGCAAATACTTAATATTTCGTTGTAGCTATGTTGTGTTTTTCCTGATCCAAAGAGTAAACTTTATCAGTTGATTAAAGACCAGGTGGATCTTTTTTTTGTTTTTAAATTTTGCTGTTGCTATTGTTGTGTGGCATTGGGGATGGTCCTTTTCAGTCAGTCAAGTCCATCTGCAAATCGAGGATGTTCCCAGGCTCCTGCGTGATGACAGGGTGGAAAAGCAGCAGCAGCTTGAAGCCACAGAGGTTTTGTAGAACAGCAGAAGAGATAAGCTCAACTCTTCATGAGAGGTTCTGTGGAGCAATGATGCAGCAAAAGTTTAATGGAGACCCGATGTGCCCACGGCAGCTGAAAATGCTCAGTGACACATTACTTGGTAAGGTCAATTCAATAATTGCTACTTTAAAGGGGCAATGTCTAAATTGAAAAAGAAACAATCTTTGCAAACACAAATATCACTGCACAAAGTCATTCCACCAGTTCGGCTTCAATATTTCCTCTGTTGCCTCTTAAACAAAATAGTGCCCCTTTAACCTCAGCGAAACTTTATTTCAATCTCAGTGATTTGGCAACTACTCTGATAGAGATCAGTATTATGCATGTGGTAATGAATAGCAAATGACCTATTGCTCTGCGGTTCTGTGTTAATTAGACAATTTTGATGTACAATGCTGTCGCGCAATGTCACTACATTTTACAATGTGCACTCTCTCTGATGTCAGGGCCCTAAATCTCCAAAACATTCCTTTGAAAGCAAGGTCTTTTCAAGGATTTGTAGAACTTTGAATTTCGAAATCTCCTCAAAAGGAAAGCTGCTTTCACTCAAGGTGGAAAATTATTTGTATCTTTGTTTAAGGAGAGAAATGTTCTCGATTGTCAAGTGGCTGTTTAATGGTGCAGTTTGCTGTTTGAAGGTGCGGTGCGCTGCCATTTTGTATATTTCTAATGACAGATTCTGGCTCCATTGTAAATTAATGACAGTGTACAGAAACTCATCTGTATTTGTTTTATTGCTGGTATTAGGGTTTGGGCGTTTAATTTTTGATTATTAAATCTGGATGAAAAGTCCACATTTGGAACCCTGTGTCATGGGTGTTTGTGTCTGCTTGTGTAATCTCATGAGCTTATCAATGGCTCCTTTAGAGAAGGGGTTGCTTCTAGTAAATTTTGCACAAATTATCACATTGTATTGGATAATCTGTCATAATAGGGTACAAGATCATCAAACTCTAAGAAATCTTTGATATAAGTAGAACCATAAAACAGAACACAGAGAGTTAATTCAGTCCATCATTCCTGCATTGGTTCTAGCACTAATTCCACTGAACTGCTGACTTCCTTTAACCTTTCCTTCAACAATTTATCTGTTATTCTCCTGACAGGATACTGTTATTTTATGTTGCAAATTATTCCATCTTCAAACAAACAGCTCTGTTAGGAGCCAAAAGAACTGTGGATGCTGGAAATCAGAAACATAAATAAAAAATTCTGAAGAAGGATCACTGGAAATGTTAACTCTGATTCCCCTCCACAGATGCTGCGAGACCTGCTGAGCCTTTCGAGCAAATTCAGTCTTTGTGTCAGTTCTTTGGAGATAACGTTGCTAATCTCTCTTTTCTTGTATGTAGCAGCAATTCAAAATGCATAAAATTTTGGCACTGTCACTTTAACCACAGCAACGCACCTGCTTCTGTTCAAAACAACAAAACTCTTCATCCTTAACAACTCTATTAAATCTCATTCTCCTTTCCTCCACTGGATACAGACTGAGAATCTCATCTCAGAGCACTAAGTTTCCAATCTCTGGCATTGACCTAGTCCATTTCATTGTCCCAGCCAATCTATGCTTTATACTATCATTGGTTTTTACGGTTCTATTTGGTATGGGCCACCCAAAACTGCACACAACAATAAATCTACGGCCTGACAAATATTTTATACAAATTTATTTCTACACCCGACTCCTCACTTTTAAACTTACATGTTCTTGGTGGCATTCTTTAAGGTTTTAAATTCCTGTAATCACACTTTCAGGGAATTGTATGTTTGACCTGAAACTTTTAGCTGTTTATGCACCCTTCAGCATCTTCCTATGTAACTGCATTAAATTAGAACAGGTACAATCTGCTCATTCCACTTACCTGTCTTTGTCATTCTGAAGTCTTTTTACTGCATATTGGAAGCCACCTTTATGCAATTCACCAAGTTTTGAGATTGAATTCTGTAAGTAGGAGGTGGAAATCTATTGTAACTACAGTGAAGGATATCAGTAGCTGCCTGGAACCTCTAGTGCCTCCAGCATGTGTTGTCATGTCTGTTTAACCCAGCAATGACATTAGCTTCCAGATTCTTTTTTACCATTGGCAGAGGTTGGGTATGATGATCAAAACAACTGTCACTGTAAGGCTTTATATTTAAATGGACCCTGCAAGCAGCAAAGTGCATCCAAAAATGCTTGTTGAGAAAAAAGAGGAATGACAATATGAATAGATGGCAAAGCCATCCCCTGGTACTCTGACTCTTCTTTGAAGGAGATGCTTGAATGAGAAAGAGAAACGGTGTTAGTATGTGAAATAATTGCACCAAGGCTGGTATCCTGTCACCAGGTCATATTTTATTTACTTGTGCACTCTACATGGGCATCTCCAAGCCTGTCCCTAGAATGAGGAGACCTTCCAAATCTCCTGTTTGTATCTGTCAGCTAGAACTCCCTGATTAACAACCTTAATCCAGGACCTCGTAATCACTGAGATCCACGTAGCCATTGTTCCATTCACTGCACTGTAGAATGAAAGTGAGAGACTAGTCTTGGAAATCAAACAGGCATGGCAGACAATTATTGAGATATTAAACAGCAGTGCCACAAGAGGAGTAATGAACAGACACGTAATGAAAAGAGGCTTATTGATCACAGAAGGGCAGGAAAGGTGACTGGAATAATAATTACTGATGCAACCCACGTACTATTATCCCAAGATTTCTTTCAAATAGCCCTTCTCAGACCAAGACCACTTGCAGCTCCACTGTTTCCTCTCTCTATCTCTTCCCATGCACCTCCTCGTATCCCCTTCTGAAGAGCTAACACTCAACTTCACAGATCCTTCACAGCCACCTTCCGCTAAAGTTGCCTTCCTTCTCCAGCGTACATTCTACCACTCACACCTTGAGTTCTTTGCTTTCTCTCCATGTGGTCTGAGGTTGAATCCCACAGCTGCAATCACATTGACCACTGTGGAGGAACAGCCTTCAGTAATCAGGAAGTTGGCACAATCCATGGGCTTAGAGAATGGAGAGATTGGTCTTTCACATACTTGGTGACAACATTAAATATAATAACATTCACTCAAGCTGCCACTAAATGAGATGCTGTGATAGGCACAATGCAATATTGTTACCATCAGCAACATTACTTTTTAACCATCTACAATTCTTTCAAGGGCCATGGAGGAATAACAAGTCAGGAAACTGTGACTCCCCAATGCAATTGCATCATCTGAGGCAGCAACAAATGACTGAAGTAAAAGCTAAATATTGCAGACTCTGGGAATCTGAAGCCAGCACAGAGAATGCTGCAGAAACCCAGCAGGTCTGGCAACATCTGTGGAGAAAGAGACCGAATTAACATTTCAAGTGCTATGGTTCAACTTTGGATCAAGAAGAGGAATCATATCTCTTGCAAAATATTAGATTTTGCCCTTCACAGAGACTGCCATACATGGTGAGTTTCTCTAGAATGTCGTTATTATCATCAAGTGACTGATGAATACCCTCCACCAGCCCACATAGACACGCATTGGTGTCAAAAGCAAAGGGTTGTGCTTGTCAAATGGCCGAGATAGGCATCACAGTAAGAGCAGATGCTGCAAACAGGGACAGATATTGGCAGTCGCCCTCAAAGGGTGCTGGGCACCCCATACTGCTGAGATAGGCATAGGTACAGAATATCAGAGGTCACTGGTGCAAAGGGAATCTGTACTATGGGAAACGTGTGTGCTTCCCCCAGTCATTCCAGAGATGCAACACACCTTTGGGGAGAAATTGGAGGAGATTAGCTTTAGCATGAAAATCACCCACAATCAGCAAAAATGTACGTGTTGGTCCAAACTGGTGACTGATAGACTGACATCCTCCATATGTAGAATGAGGGTGACCTTCAACATGGTGTCCCAAGGTCTCACTGAAGTGCAGCCAAATGCTATCATTCCCATACCTGAGCAGTAAAGCGCAGGTGAAGGGCAAGTGAGGTCTATTCTAGGCTTTCCACCTCAGGATCTCTTCTGTTCCCTGTCACACCAAGTCAGAGCTGTACAGGTCCTTGAGATCTTCACCTCTGCAGGAAGAGGTGGGGTAATCTTTGACAGGGTCTGGGCAGACTCTGAAACACAAATAGTACATTCACCGGGTTAGGGAAATGATTTTTTTTCTTTAACCAGAAGGCCTGAGCCTTGTCACGGTTATAGGCAGGGGAATAACTGATGAAGGGTCGACTTTCCTGTTCCTCTGATGCTGCCTGACCTGCGTACTCCTCCAGCTCCACAGTGTTGTCACTGTTATGGCTGCATGTGTTTCCTGCATACAGTGAAGTCCAGATCAGGGTGAGTATAACTCAAGATAGCAAGGTGTAGAGCTGGATGAACACAGCAGACCAAGCAGGATCATAGGTGCAGGAAGGCCGACATTTCGGGTCTAGACCCTTTTTTCTGAAGAAAGTTCTAGGCCCGAAAGGTCAGTCTTCCTGCTTCCCTGATGCTGCTTGGCCTGCTGTGTTCATCCAACTCTACACCTTCTTATCTCAGATTCTGCAGCATCTGCAGTTCCTACTATCTCTTGGTCAACCCAAATTATGTCCTCCCAAATGGTTGAAAAGCACTAATGAAACAGCAAAATCAGACTGGTAATACGAATGCTGCAGGCACATACGCTTGCCATGATGCAGTTTCAGTATCCAATGAATTTGACACTTTTGGAAAACAATAAATAATGATCAAGTTCTGAAAGAAGGTCACTGGACTCAAAACGTTGCTGTGTTTTGTCTCCGCAGATGCTGCCAAAGCCTGCTGAGTTTGTCCAGGTCTTTCTGTTTTTGCCTGCTTTGTGTATTGTTTTAAGTAACAATCCTGCTTTGTTCTACCTGGTCAACACAGTTGAAAATGTGTGCTCTATCTATAAAAGTCAGACCATGAGTTAAATCCCTGGTTACCTCCTCATTTATATATTTTCGTATCTGGTCTAATAATTTCATGTTCCTGCTCACCTGATGTATAGCACAACAGCATCGCATCAAAATGGTATTTATCAGCCACTTTATACACCATCTGCATGCAAATCCACCTTATGCCCAACCTTAGCCTTTGAAGTTCTGCTCATAGTGTCATCCATGGCTCAGTTGGTATCACTCTTGCATCAGAATCAGAATGAATCCTACTCCACACAACAAAGCTCTAGACTGACCGCCCAGGGCAATACTGAGGGAATGCTACTCAAATAGAGGTGTTATCTTTCAGATTAAACTTTGAGCTGTAGCTTCTCTTCCCTTGCAGGTGGATGCAAACAATGCCATGGCACTTATTAGAAACTCAGGAGAATTCTCCCTTATGTCATGCCTGGTATTTGTTTATGAACCAACATCACTACAAAAATGCAGAATATTTGTCTTTTTTTTAAATATCAGACTGCAGCTTACAGGAACTTACTCTGAATGAATTGGCAGCTGCATTACAACAGGAACTACACCAAAAACGCCTCAATGGATGTAACCCAATTTGGAACATCCTCGAGTTGTGGAAGGGGCTGTATAAATACAAATCATTCTTCATTTAGATGTGCAAATCATCTAGGCATAGTAAGGGAAATCAATGGGAAGCTCACAACTCCGTATCTCGAAGAAGATTGATAGGCACATTGACAAATCTTCAACTCAGCTCTAAATTTCTACTCCAGTCTGCACACCATCATGGCCACATCACTGTTCCTTCGTTGCATCTGGGTCAAATTGTTGGATCTCTCTCCCTAACAGCACTGTGGGTGAACCTACACCTCATGGGCTGCAACAGTTCAAAAGGTGGGCTCATCACTATCTTCTCAACGGCCGTTAGGACTGAGCAACAAATCCTGCCCTTGTCAATGAAGAACATATGCCTCAAACTCATTAATATAAAAATTAAGCTAGCGGTGAGGCACCCCGCTTTCTCTTTTAGCTTCATCAACACCTACTTAACAACAACCTCCATGCATTTCAATCTGCATTGCTGTGACTTATCCAAAGTGCTTGAACTTTCTAACAAGGCTTCCAGGAGATGATTTATTCATTTTCTGCTAAAAATTTATCTTCCTTAAAGCCATTCCATCCCCTTGATCTATCTAATCAGTCATTTTGTAAAACAACATTAAATTTGACATTTACAATTTCTCTGCAATAAAACTGAGTTGGCTGTCCTCTAGTGACCAGTGCATTAATCAATGCTCACTGATATTATCTGAAGTATGGATGTGGCATTAATTCTATCTCAGAGGTGGGAATGGCATGTGTTTGTGGAAGACATGGGGTAAGGCCAGGGCCAGGAAGTGGTGGGTGGCTGGGAGGTTGGAGGGGAGTTGACAGTGTAACAGTCCTGCTAACTGGAAACCTGGCAGAACACCTTTTGCTCAGCCCAGTGAAATCTAACTGTTGACCTTGCTCAAAAACGTGTGCTGTTGTTTTCCCAACTGGAGCTAGCCAAGTTTGAAAGGTGGGGAGACATGCATTACTAGGTGAGCATAAAAGAAGGAAAGAGAGAACAGAAAGGTCAGAGCGGGCAGGGATGATTGGAGGCTGAAGGGAAGATTAGAGAGCGGAGTAGGTTTTGAAATTCAGAGTCCAGCGATGAAGCCAGAGACGAGAATGCAGCTCCTGGAAATGACTGGTCCAAACTGATCCACTATACCATAAATTGAAGCCCCAGACCAGTTCTCTAATCATCTGGTGACAATGCAGGGACACTAGATTTGGCAGTTCAGTGGAACATGCTTAACTCCTGGATCGAGGAGCGTTCATCACCCTGTAGTTGCTGGATTACATTGAAAATAGTGGTGAAATGTGTCACCTCATTATAGCATTTAACTGGACAACATATCTCTTGGAATTGGATTGATCGCCTTTCCCCCAACACATGTTGCGTCTTCAAACCAGGAATGGATGGGTACAGTCAGGATACAGATCTTTTAGATTTTTGTATGCCACCTGCCCAAACCTACCCGGGCAGGATTTTAGCATGATCTAAATTGATTCTTCTCCCTGTATCAGTTCAGATTTGACCTCAACCACTTACCAGCCCATTTAATAAGATCATGGCTGATCTGATTACTCCATTTTGCCATCTACTCCCCCATCCCAAATGAACTTTCACCCCTTTGCTGCAATAACAACGGGCTGATCTCATGTTTCGTCTCACACACCCAAATTTTATCCTTTTGTATTTTAAGTCTTTGCATTTGCCTTTTAGTTAATAACTTTACCACTTTTGCTTGAGAAACTTACAGCAATAGTTGAATGATAAACTAACCTTCTTCCTTGTTTAAAAAAAGAACAAGTTATGTTGCACAGCTGAATATTTTTAATCTGAACTATTCAAATGATAATAAATGATTATATATGAAGTTACATTGAGGACCACTGAGGAAAGAACAGGTGTGGAGCCATGACTGTAATTCTTTTCAATTCTTACATCAAACCCAACAATGAATCTCCATCTGTTTACCTAGTATCAAAAAAAAGCTACTTGTTTCACAAAACTGGTTTAGAAGATATAATTGCACTCTACAGAGAATTGCATCTCCATTGCCTGCAGTGTAGTATATCCTAATACTGGATGGTGTAACATGTGTCTTTAGTATGCTGCATTTTCAAGTCGATTGTAATATAATATATGCTAATAGTGTAGATTATTGTGAGGTTGAAATGGGTCTATGGCAGCATCACAAAGCAGGCTAAATAGTGACTCAACAGCCAATTTTTCACTGTACCTGGTCTTTTCATTCAGTTCGCAGAATGATAATCTAAACTCTTCTTGAAGACTAATTTCAAAGTCTCAACCTCCTTGCTTTTTTGCTTTGAAATAAAACAAAATGTTGATGATATTTTCCAAGTCAATGGAAAATAAAAGCTGGCACCATAGATAAAGTGCTATTGATTTTTTTGCAAGCCTGTCTCCCATTGCTGGTGAAAACCAATTTTATTTGCAGTGTGTCCACAGTAATGAAGAGGTCTTGTTAAAAAAAAGTACAGTGTCTGTTTCAACAATATTGCTGAGTTGCAGAGAACACCAGTTCTAACCAGTAGCTTATAAAAATATTTTTAACCTTACTTTTGATACTGCTAAATTTGATGTCATCAGTAAAATTTAATATCACCTCAAACCCAAGTTGAAATCATTTTGTCAAAAGGTACACAACATTTTAGAACATAGAACTGTACAGCACAGTACAGGCCCTTCGGCTCACGATGTTGTGCCAAACATATACCCAAAACCTAAGGTCTATCTAACCTCTACCCCATCCTTATACTATCACACATATGCCTATCTAATGGCCACTTAAATGCCCCTAATGAGGCTGACTCCAGTACCCTCTCCAGTAATGCATTCCACATCCCTACCACTCTCTGAGAAAAGAACCTACCTCTTATGTCTCCGCGATATCTACCTCCTTTCATTTAATGCTATGTCCCCTTGTAAATGCAACCTCCACCCTAGGAAGAAGTCTTTGGCTGTCTACTCTACCAATATCTCTGATCATTTTGTACATCTTTACTAAGTCACTGCTCATCCTTCGTCATTCTAAAGAGAAAAGCTCTAGCTCTCCCAACCTTTCCTCATAAGACCTTCCCTTCATTCCAGGCAACATCCTGATAACTCTCCTCTGCACCTTTTCCAATGCTTCCACATCTTTCTTGTAATGAGGCAACCAGAACTGGATGCAATACTCCAGATGTGGTCAAACCAGGCTTTTGTATAGTTGGAGCTTAACTTCACAGCTCTTGAACAAAATCCCTCAATTAATGAAAACTAACACACCATACACCTTCTTAATAATTCTATCCACCTGGGTGGCAGCTTTCAGGGAACAGTGGACATGAACCCCAAGATCCCTCTACTCCTCCACACTGCCAAGAATCTTTGCATTAACCCTGTATTCTGCTTTCAAGCTTGTCCTTCCAAAATGAATCACCTCACACTTTTCAGGGTTAAACTCCACCTGCCACTTCTCAACTCAGCTCTGCATCCTATCAATGTCCCTTTGTAACTTAGAACTGCCCTCCACACTGTCCGGAACACAACCCACCTTTGTATTGTCCACGAACTTTCTAATCCACCCTTTCACTCCTTCATCCAAATCATTTACAAAAATCACAAATTGAAGAGGACCCAGAACAGATCCTTGTGGTACACCACTCGTAACTAAGCACCATGTTGAATATTTTCCGTCCTCTACTACCCTTTGTCTTCTAAGGGTCAGCCAATTCTGAATCCAATCTGCCACATTTTCCCCTATCCCATGCGTCCTTACCTTCTGCATGAGCCTACCATGGGGAACCTTATCAAACACCTTATTTAAATCCATGTACATCACATTCACTGCTCCACCTTCATCCACATGTTTGGTCACCTCTTCAAAGGATTCAGTAAGCTTTGTGAGGCATGATCTATCCCTCACAAATCCATGCTGACTATCATGAATCAAACTGTGCCTTTCCAAGTGTTCATAAATCCTGTCTCTCAGAGAAATTTCCATAATTTGCCCACCACTGACATAAGATGAATTGGTCTGCAATTTCTCGGGTCATCCTTGTTCCCTTTTTTGAACAAGGGAATGGCATTTGCCTCTTTCCAATCTTCCAGCACTATGCCCTTGGACAGCGAGGATGAAAAGATCATTGCCTACGATCTTGTCCCTTGTAATTTTGAAATTACTTTCACATCCTTTCATTGTTCACTGTCCATCCAGCCACATTCTTTTTGCTTCCATGTGCCATTATGTTTCCCAATTTGAAACAAAAGTACATGCACACCTTGTAATTCATTGTGGTGCTGCTATAGCAACACTTGCAAAGCTCCACAGCATCCAGAGCAAAGCAGCTGACTTCATTAGCAGCCACCAACCATCACGTCAAACAGTCACTCTCAACAACCATTACAGAGGTGCAGCAATGTGTACCATTGGCGCGATGCAGGGCAGCAATTCACCACAGCTCCATTGACACAAGGTTTTAAACGCTAGAAGAATGAGTGAAGCAAGCACTTTAGAACATTATGTCCTGTAAGTTCCCCTTTGACTCACACATTATCCTGACTTGGAACTGTAATTTCTGTTCCTTCACTATTGCTGAGTCAAAAACCTCGAAATTCCTCCTACAAAGCACAGTGGGCCTAACTACACCGTGTTGACTTTCGTGATTCAGTAGCACCTCCTCAAGGATAGATATGGATGGACAATAAAACCTCACCTTGCCAGTGATAACCACATTTCACGTCTATTTCCTTCAGCCATCCTCAGGTGACTGTCTATGTGGAGTTTGCACATTCACTCCATGTCTGTGTGGGTTTCCTCCGGGTGCTCTGGTTTCCTCCCACAGCCCAAACATGTGCAGGTTAGGTGGATTGGCCATGCTAAATTGCCCATAATGTCCGGGACTGTTCAGGCCAGGAGGGTTAACCAAGGGAAATGCAGTGTTACATGGATAGGGTAGATAGAGCGGGTCTGCGTGGAATGCTCTTTGGACTATCAGTGTAGACTCGATGGATCAAATGGCTTGCTTCCCTGCTAAAGGGAGTCTATGATTCTAATTTCATTATATTGATTAGCTTTAGCTTGCCTTTCAGATCTTTGTGCTGACTGACCTCAAATAGATTTCAAATAACCTCATCCCATGACATAAGATTGTAGGAATTCTGACGTGGCATGAACTGGTATGGAGCTCCCTGATTTATCCCAATCCCTATTTTTCCAAGAGCCTTGTATAGTTTTCTGGCACGACTTCCTTCCCACAATGATTTGGTAAATGAATGTCAGACTTTGCCAAACCTCGTCTAGCTTTAACCTCCATTTGGAGTAATCTGTTCATTTCTGGGCACCACAGCACATAAAGGATTTATTGGCCTTGGAAGGTATGGTTCACCAAAATGTTGCAGGGATGAAACTTATATTGAGAAGAGTTTCCAATGAACAGCCTTCTGTTCAGTAAAGTTCACTAGATTCAATGATTATTGGATTGATCTATTTCATGTAATTTGGAGATTTGATTAGCAAAATGGTGTGAAACCAATTCCCTCTGTGAACAAAAACACAGGGGGCACAACAGTAGAGCTTGGCCCATTCATTAGCAATCTGCTTATTCCCTTATTTGTGGGGAAGTGATGGCAGGATTAGTAATTTAGGCTAATATCATGGAGTTCTGGGTTTAAATCCTGCCAAGATACATGGAGAAATTTGAGTTTAATAAAACTGGTATAACAGTGAATCTAATAGCAACCATTATTGTAAAAAGTCATCTAGTTTACAAGTGCCCTTTAGGGAAGGTATCTAGGTCATCATTATGTATTTGACTCCAGACCCATAGCAGTGTGATTGATTCTTAATCGCCCTCTAAAATACCCTTGAAGTGGGCTTTTGTGGTGCAGCGATAGTGTCCCAACTCTGGATCAGGAGGCCTCGGTTCAAGTTCCAGCTGCTCCAGCGGTGTGACATAACACCTCTGAACACATTGATTAGAAACCATCAAAAATGTCTTTAAGAGCCAACCAGTTCAATGGTGGCATTTTTCAACCATGTTAGCTATGTCATTCAACGTTAATAGAATCTAGTACATTAGCCATAATATGGAACTCTTGTGGTACAGTGGTATTGTCCCTAACATTTGGTCAGCAGGTTGGTGTTTATGTCCTACCTGAGCTGGAGATGTGTTATCACACAAGTGAACTGGTTGATATAAAGGGAAAATAAAGAAGGAGAGAGGGTCATATTAGCAGAAAGTTAGTCAAAGGTCAGAACATGAGTTGAATGGATCTTTTAAGACGAAAGGAATGTAATCTGTAATGAATCTGATAGTTCAATATTTGAGATTCAGGGAATAGTTGACTGGGCTGGTATTTAATGAAATTTAATACAGAGAAATGTATGGTAATATTATTTAAGAGTGAAATAACTGCACAGAGTTATTTACTTGTGTACAATCCACTGGCTGTGGACAGCTAGCTCAGGGTCATTCCCCTGAGCTGAGGAGAGACTGATGTCTGGGTTATATTGGTCAACCAGGACTTTTCTGATTGTCCTGGGTTAACAACCCCAATCAATGACCTTGTAGTCAACCTGGTTCCAATCACTGCAAAGAAGAATAGCAGTCGTTAAGAAAGCCAAACTTAAACACACATTAAAAAAGAAGGTTGGTTGGCTCGCCGAGCTGGTTTGTTGTTCCGCAGACGTTTCGTTACCGTGCTTCGTAACATCCTCTGTGCAGCTTCTGATGAAACGCCAGTGTGTTCTCCCGTCTGGTTTTTAAACTCTGGGGTCTGTTGAGATGGATTGCCTCACTTCTGGTTTTCCTTCATAGTGGGACAAATATGGGGTCGAGTTCAATGTGTTTAGTAATAGCACGCTTCGTGGAGTGCCATGTTTCTAGGAATTCCCATGCCTGTCTCTGTCTAGCCTGTCCCAGGATCTTAGTGTCCCAGTTGAAATGGTGGTTCTCCTTATCCATGTGGATTGAGATGAGTGAGTATTGGTTGTGTCTTTTTGTAGCCAGTTGGTGTTCACGCACTCTTGTTGTTAGTTTCCTTCCTGCTTGTCCAATGTATTGGCTCTCACAGTACTTGCAGGGGATCTTGTAGATGATATTGGTCCTGTCTGTGGTGGGGAGTAGTTCGGGTGGGCTCTTGTCGTAGGGTTGATGTGGGCTTGTGAGCCACTCTGATGCCCAGCGGTCGTAGGAGACTTGTGGTGAGTTCTGATGTGTTCCGGATGAAGGGTATTGTGATGACTGTGTTGGGGCATGTAGTATCTTTCTGATGTTGCTCTTGTAGGCATCTTCTGCCCGAAACTAAGCAGAATGAGTGAACTCAACACCCTCAACACACGGGAAAGACAGGCCCTGGAAGGATTAAAGAAGGACAAGAACTGCACAATACTACTCGCAGAAAAAGGGCACGTGGCAGCGGTATTGAATAAAAGGGATAACATCTCCAAGTTACAAGCACTACTTGCCGACAAGAACACATACCGACCAATACAAACTGACCCAACACCACATTTAGGCTACAAAATCCTCTACATGCTACA
This sequence comes from Stegostoma tigrinum, assembly GCF_030684315.1. Taxonomy (NCBI): domain Eukaryota; kingdom Metazoa; phylum Chordata; class Chondrichthyes; order Orectolobiformes; family Stegostomatidae; genus Stegostoma; species Stegostoma tigrinum. The sequence continues at coordinate 16,069,384 of NC_081361.1, forward strand.
AATACTTAAACAAACAGGACAGATCAACAAAGCAGACTTCTCAAAAATGAAACCTGCAGGAACCAACATGCCCTGATTCTATGGCCTCCCTAAAGTGCGCTAGCCGCAAATCCCCCTCAGACTCATAGACTCCCTCCCAGACACTCCATCACACAGATTAGCCAAGGAACTGCAAAGGAGACTCAACAAATCACCCCACTCCATCCACTCAGCCCAAGAATTCCTCAACTCCATCAAAGACATAAGGATAGACGACGAAGAGACCACAATATCATTTTATGTCTCTGCCCTATTTACATCAGTAGACATACCACTAGCAAGGAAACAATGACAACACTACTGGAACAAGAACACGACCCCAGTGAAACCATCTCCATAGACAACAAGTGCAAACTACTAGACCTATGCCTCACCACCCACTTCACTTTCAACAGCCAAACATATGAGCAAATCAATGGGACACCCATGGGATCACCTATCTCTGGAGTCATAGCAGAGGCAGTTATGCAAAGACTAGAAAGGACGGCCCTCCCGCAAATCAAACCATAGCTATGGATACGTTATGTAGACGACACCTTTGTCATCATTAAACGGACCAAATTAGAGGAGACACACAAACTTATAAATAACACCCTCACCTGAATAAAATTCACCAGAGAGGAGGGGAAGAACAAACAGCTCCCATTCCTGAACGCCACAGTAGAGCGCAAGATAAATGGGGGACTGCAAATGAAAGTGCACCAAAAAACCACTCACATGGACCAGGTACTGAACTTCAGCAGTAGCCATCCCAGCACACACAAATGAAGCTGCATGCGAACACTAAAAGGGCAACAACACACTGCAGCAGCACGGAATTATGCCAAGACAAAGAAGAATACCTCTTCACGGTTTTCAAGGATAATGGGTATCCAAAAACTGCGTCAGAAGATGCCTGCACAAACAACATCAGGGAGATACTACACGCAATGACACACTCATCACACTACCCTACATTAGGAACACGTCAGAACTAACCACAAGACTTCCATGACCGCTGGGCATCAGAATGGCACACAAGTCCACATCAACCCTACGACAACTGCTCACCTAAACTAAAGACCCACTCCCCACCATGGGCAGGACCAATGTCATCTGCAAGATCCCCTGCAGAGACTGTGAGAAACACTACATCAGACAAACAGGAAGGAAACTAACAACAAGAGTACATGAACACCAATTGGCTACAAAAAGGCACGACCAATACTCACTCATCTCAATCCACATGGATAAGGAGAATCACCAATTCAACTGGATCAACACCAAGATCCTGGGACAGGCTAGGCAGAGGCAGGCACGAGAATTCCTAGAGGCTTGGCACTCCATGAGGTATGCTACTAATAAACACATTGAACTCGACCCCATATACATTCCATAGTGAAGGAAAACCGGAATTGAGGCTATCCATCTCAATGGAGCCCAGAGTTTAAAAACCAGGCAGGAAAACACGCCGATGCTTCATCGGAGGCCTCACTGAGGATGTTACCCAGCATGGTAACAAAATATTTGCGAAACAAGAAATCAGCTCAGTGAGCCAGCCAACCTCAACACTCACAACCAGAGCTACAAAACTACACCAAAACTTTGGACATGAAGAAAGAGACTGCAATGCATTTTTAAAGTCTGGGAAGATGTATTGATGAAACTGTGTGTGCGTGCATGTGTGTGTGTGTGTGTGTGTGTGTGTGTGTGTGTGTGTGTGTGTGTGTGTGTGTGTGTGTGTGTGTGTGTGTGTGTGTGTGTGTGTGTGTGTGTCAGAGAGAGAGAAGGAGAAAGAGAGAGAGAGAGAGCTCCTAAAGTTTGCAATCAAGCGCAAGAAAGTCATGCCGAAAATATACATCTAGAGTCATAGAGTCTTAGGGACGTACAGCATGGAAACAGATGCTTTGGTTCAACTTGTGCACGCTGACCAGACATCTTCAATTAATCCAGGCCCATTGCCAGAATTTGACCCAGATCCCTCTAAATCCTTCCTGTTCATGTACCCATCCAGATGCCTTTTAAATATAATTGTATCCGCCTCCACCACTTCCTCTTACAACTTATTCCGTACACACACACCACCCTTTGTGTGAAATAGTTGCTTCTCAGATCCCTATTATATCTCCCCTCGCACCTTAAACCTAAGCCCTTTAGTTTTGAACTTCTCTGCACCGGGGAAAAGGTCTGGCCTGTTCATCCTATCCATATCACTCATATTAAACCACACTTACTCCACCTCAGGTATAAAATGTGTCCCTCAATTGATGGCATTAACTTGTTTGCTTAACGTTTTAATTCATATATTTTCAGAAAACTGTCTAAATCACAGAGTCACAGAACATGTTCAATGTTCATGGGAGGCCTTCAAAAGTGTGATAATGAGAGTTTGGAAGCATTATGTTCCTGGCAGAGTGAAAGGCAAGGCTGGTAAGATTAGGGAACAGTGCATGAATAAAGGTATTACAGTTCTAGTCAAGAAAATAAAAAACAATCGTACATTAGATATAGACAACTGCGATCAACAGAATCTCTTGAAGAGTATGAAGGGTGTAGGTGCATTATTAAGGAGGAAATCAGGAAGGCAAAGAAAGGATATGAGATAGCCTTGGCAGATAAGATTAAAGATAACCCAAAAAGATTCTACAAGTACACTAAGTGCAATAAAGCAACAAGAGAGAGAATAGGACTCCCTAAAGATGAACAAGTTTGCCTTTGTGTTGAACCTCAGTAGATGGGAGGGTCATTAAATAAATATTTTGTGTGTTTTTTTTGTGGAGCAAGAAATGGAGGCTAGCGAACTCAGGGAAATGAACAATGATGTTTTAAAGTAGTTCACATTACAGGAGAGGAAGTGCTGGAGGTCTTAGAAAACATAAAGGTAGATAAATTTCCAGGACCTGGATTCCAGAACGTTGTGGGAAGGTGGGGAGGAAATTGCAGACTCCCAAGCAGAAATATTTGTATCATCTATAAACACAGATGAAGTGCTGGAGGACTGGAGGGTGGAGAATATAGCAGGCATGTTTAGTGAGCTTGCAGATGACGCCAAAATTGGTGAATATTGGACAGTGAAGAAGGTTATCTAAGATTACAAAGAGATATTGATCATTTGGGTCAATGGACTGACGAGTGGCAGCTGGAGTATAGTTTAGATAAATGTGAGGTATTGCTTTTTGGTAAAACAAACAAGGACAGACTTATACACTTAAAGGTCGGCCCTGGGTAGTGTTGTAGAGCACAGAAACCTTGGGTTCAGATACACAATTCTTTGAAATTTGCATCACAAAAAGATGGGGTGGTAAAGAAGGCATTTAGTGTGCCTTCATTGCTCAAGACCTTTGAGTTTAGGAGTTGGTAAATCATGTTAAGGTTGTACAGGATGTTGATGAACCCTCTTCTGGAGTACGATGTGCAATTCTGTTCGCCCTGCTGTAGGAAGGATATTATTACACTGGAAATGATTCAAAAAAAGATTTACCAGGATGTTGCTGAGAAATGTGGGTTTGAGATATTTATATGGAGCGGAAAGACTAGGATTTGTTTTTACTGGAACACCGGAGGTTGACAGGTAACCCCGTTGAGATTTATAAAATCATGAGGAGCTAGATAAGGTGAATAAAAATTATCTTCTTCCTCGGGTGGGGGAGTTCGAAACAAGGGAACATATTTTTAAGGTGAGAGGAAAAAGATTTAAGAAGGACACAAGAGGCAACTTTTTTACACAGAAGGTTGTTTGTGCCTGGATTGAACTGTCAGAGGAAGTGATGGATGCAGGTATAGTTATAACTTTTAAAAGGTATTTGGATATGTTCATAAATAGGAAAGGGTTGAATGGATACGGGCTAAGTGCAAGCAGGTATAGCCAGTTGAGTTTTGGAACATATTTGATGTGGATTAGTTGGAGTAATGTGTCTGTTTCTGTGCTCTATGATTTGATGGCTCTAATAAGTTGACTCAAGAGCAAATTGCTGATAAGAAATTTGCCCAATCTTCAGGTCAGAGACAGACTTGCTGGTTTTGGTACCCCATTAGAGGAAACACATTGAATTCATAAAACGGTGATTGGAAATCAAAGGAGATTAACCAGTTTGAGAGCAATATGAGGAATTGCAATGAAGTTGGATTGGACTCATTCACTGGAGCAGAATAAGTTAGGAAAGTCTTTTAATATAACTTAGAAGAGAAAATAAATTATTTCCTCCAGGTGATGAACCAGTGATGGGGGAATAATCAATTTTATATTGTCACTGGAGAGTGAAGTGAGAAATTAAGTAAATGTCATTCTGTAGTATGCTATTCAAAAGTGTGCTATATGGTGGACATCTTTTGTGCCAAAATGAGTAGGTGACACAGAATTGCTTGGCTCTTTGTAAGGTGCAGGGAATTACGGGGTTGGCAGCTTCAACGTTAAGGAATTAATACATGTAACACAAAAACATGATGTTCAAGTTATGTCCAATATTGAATACATTAAATTGAACGCACTAAGTACACAGAATCATACAAAATGTACATTGTCCAGCTAAGAAAGAAAAAGAAATGAAGCAACAAAATGTAAAGGTAAGGTCACCATTGTCCTCTCTCATTAGATATAATCTGATTGCTACCACACCTCAAGAGAAGGCAGAAGGAGAATTCTTCATGTTACCCTCAGTCGCCACAAGTATTGAACCCACTCTATTTGGACCACAATATATTACAAACCAGCCAACTGAGCTAGCTCAGCCCTGCATATCAGCATGCCATTGAGGGTTTGCACTGACACGTTGGGCACAATGGTCTACTTCATAGAATCATAGAATCCCCACAGTGTGGAAATAGGCCCTTTAGTCCATCAAGTCCACACTGACCCTTGGAGCAAACCACCTAAACTTATTCCTCTATAACCCACCTAATCTAAGTCTACTTGTCTGAAATGAGTTTCTCTGGGAGGTTTAACTAACAGGGGAAGGTTGGTGAAACTGACACTTATCACTCAATCAAAGGGAGATTTGATGGAGATACGTGAATGGGGAATGCTTTTTCAACCAAAGAGTAGTTTGAAACCTCAAGGAAACTAAAATTAACACTATAATCAATTGTAACCTACCTGGAAATTGGCAGAAGTAAATTTTGTTACAACTTTTCAAAAGTACAAGTGAATAATCATTTTTTTAAAAAAGAGTGAAAGTGGATGCAGAATGGGGAGAGAGCGCAACTGAACAGATTTTATTCACTTGTGGGCATTATTGGCTGGATAGCTTTTATTGCCCTTCCCTTGTTGCCCTTGAGAAGGAGGTAATGAACTGTCTCCTTGAATTGCTGCAGCACATGTACTGCTGGTGACCTACCATACCGTTGGGAAAGGCATACCAGGATTTTGACCTAATGACGGTGAACATAAGGTGACATGTTTCCAAGTCAGGAAAGGGAGTGGCCTTGAATGAATTTGCAGGTGGTGGTAATTCCTATGTATTGGCTGTCCTTTTCCTTCGAGATAAAAACAGCAATGTATTTACAAAGTTCTGTTGAAGGATCTTTGGTAAATTTCTGTAGTGCATCTTGTAGATAGTACATACTGCTGCTACTGAGTATAGGTGGTGAAGGGAATGAATGCTTGTGGTGTAATGCCAATCAAGTTGGCTGTTTTGTCCTGGATGGTGTCAAATTTCTTGAGTTTTGTTGGAGCCTCTCTCATCCAGGCAATAGGGAGTTTTCCCTTTACACTCCTGACTTGTGCCTTCTGGATGGTGCGCAGGCTTAGGGGACTTAATAGCTGAATTACTTGGCTCAGTATTCCTAGTCTCTGAACCGACTGTCTTTATGTGTTGATTTTCTGGCCAATGACAACCCTCTAGGATGTTGATATTGGACGATTCAATAATGGGAACATCATTGAATGTCAAGGAGCAGTAGTTAGATTGTCTCTTATTGGAGATAGTCATTGCCTCGTATTTGTGCAGCGTTAATGTTACTCTTTAACAAAACCAACATGGTTGTGACAGGAAGACTAATCTCATTCTGGCTCGTATCAGTATGAAGTTTATTACAGTTTGAAAAACAACTCTGATGGCTCAACAATTTTGTTATTCATGTTCTACGTCTGTAGGTTGTACCTTTTCTCACAGCCATAATTTCAAATTGATTGCCCCCTCATCACGAAACCTGCAAACAGAAGAAATAGATTTTTCCTTCAATATTCATTAAATCTCCCCTATAAGTCATAAATGTTTTCTTTTAGTTTCAATTTTGGTCAAATCTTCCGATTTATCTACGGCTCCTCAGCATTAGAATATACAAGATTTCTATCATTTCCAGTCTCAATTGTGTCATTGTATTTCCTGGGCTGTTTAATGATTTCCGTTAGCATTTACCTGGTGCAAGATTTCTTTCATTTATCTCACAATAATCTGCATCTTCCAGTTAAATACCATCCTCCTTTAGCTCTTTTTAATCTACTCTAGATGGAATTTGATTATTTTTGAGGCCAAGTTATGCCCCCTGCATTCCACTGAGTTACTTTGAAAATAAAGAATCCATGATTGCACCAAATATTTTGTGGCACATGTCTGGGGCAGGTGGGACTTGAACCTGGGCTTTCTGGCCTATAGGAAGAAATATTACCATAGCATGACAAAAATCCCTAAAGAAATGCCTAAGTGCCTCAGAAGATTTGTCAATGTTGGAGCTCGACACAATCCGAAGCTTGCATTTCGTTCTGAGGGAAGCAGGAGAAGGAGAAAGATGGAGGAATAAGGGATGCACCATTTCCTCAATGTTTTCAGTGATGCGAGAGGCAATTAATGGCATCACAGCTGGGCACCCGTCTGCTCAGTTGATGGAGGTGTGCCTGTTTCTGCTCGGCTCACTGTGCCAGTTTATCGGAGAGCGTGGGAGAATGTGTTTGGTGATATACCTGCCATTGCTGCATGTGAAATTAGCGCCTGAAGTCGAATTGGAATTTCCAACTATTAGCTGTCAGTCCTGATTGCGAAAATTGCTGATGATTGAATGATGGGGGTCACGGAGCTGAGTGAGAGGCTGATAGAGCAATGGGTAGGAGATCTCATGTGCTGATGCATTCACTGACATTGATGAGACACATAAGGCAATTAACTTTCTTCTAGCATTGCTGTCATAATGCTACTGAATTGAAAAACTTCAACAAAGTTTAGGCCACCGTGTTTTACAAGGACAAAAAGAGTTTTTCAATGTGGAACAAAGCCTGTTGAAAACAGTTTTTCCACAAAAAAGAAGCCAATAGTCCATGCATGATCATAATTTTGAATGGAATATTTAGCTAGAGACAAATGGTCACGAAATTGAAAGCAACAGTCAATATTTTAACGCTGGAAGGAAAACAGCGATTGCTGAAAAATCTCAGCAGTTCGGGTGGCATCTGTGGAGAGAAACCAGGGTTACCATTTCAGGGCTCATGACTCTTCTTTGGAACTGATTTCCAGCATAATGAAAATTTAGAGCTGCTTTAGTTTTATTCAAAGTTAGAAACTGAATAAAATACTAAAGGACAGGTCTTCCAATATCTTGGCTGTTGAAGGGCCCCAGACTCACCTTGAAAGATGGGCTGGGACCGCATGGATGTCCTGACAATCTGGCTACCCGGGCATTACCTGGTCGGTCAAAACTTCCAATGGGCAAAAACACAGTGTCTGGATCCCACTCCCGACTCAGTTAGAGTCAAAGTCATTGGAGGGTTCTGGCTGTCTTACCTCAATAGTTACCTGGGGAACAGTAACGGAATTAAAACCTACAGACCTTCCAGCTAATGTAGAACGGTCAACCCCACACTCATTTTACTCACACAAAAGCCCAGTCACAACCCCATCCAGCTCCAGACCTGGGTAAACACCCCCAGTCAACCCTAGATCTGAGTACTACTAGACCATCTGTCACTCAACCAGGCTTGACCTTTGCTTCTGAGAACCTCAGGGAGATCACCTTCCTCGACCCGACATCTGAGAGGTCCTATCTATCCATCCCCCTTAACGTTAACCAAGCTGAATATGACTCAACTTATACACATACACCTACCTACCTACTGTCTCTGACTCCGGGTCTGAGAAGCTGCTTTTTCTCTCTCTTTCTCTGGATAGTCAGCTAGTCTCTGCCTCTTACCAAGGCCTCCAGAAGATTCCAAGAGTGGCCAAGACATGGGGCAGCAGGTGAACTCTGTTTTCATGCCATTTAGATGGTTTTCCAGAACTTTCAACAGTTCTAGCAAATCAGAGAGATACACTTAATAGTTTGATTTTCCTCATCTTCAGAAGCTCCCTGATGTGCTGTGTTCATCCGGTTCCACACTATGTTGTTTCTGACTCCAGCATTGGCAGTTCTTACTATCTCTAATCATTACAACGGCTTGCTACTATTGGTTAGAGTCAGGGGAGCTCTAAAATAAATAGAGGGGAGGGGTGGGCCTGGGGATGGGAGGTGGGATGGTGATAGTTAAGTGCAGGTAGGGAGTAGTGGGGATTGGTCAGTGAGGTGGGAGGAGCGGATAGATGGGAGAGAAGACTGTCTCAATGTGGACTTTACTAATTTCAAAATCTCCCCATCCCTGACCTTATCCCATGACTGACCCTCCCTTTCATCCCTGTCTCCTTGACCTCACACGACCTGTCCGTCATCTCTCCCACCTATCTGCTCCTCCCACCTCACTGAGGTGCCTACCTGCACGCACATATCACCACCCCACCTACCTTCCCAAGCACCACCCCTCCTCTCTCCATTTATTTCCCAGCTCCCTTCCCCCTCCCCTGTTTCTGAAGAAGGGTCCTAACCTGAAATGTCAACTTTCCTGCTCCTCTGATGCTGCCTGACCTGCTGTGCTCCTCCAGCTCCACACTGTGTTATCTCTTGCTACTGTTGGGTTCTCAGTGTAGCAGGCCTGGCGCCTTTCTGTTTGGGCCCTCTTTTATTTAGTACGTAAAGTTTTGGGGGTGCCAAATTATGTTACACCCCTCACCCACCTTACATGTCACCCTCTCGGCACCCTTACCCCATCATGCCCATCTGCCTCCCCTACCACTTATCCAACTGTCTCCCATCTCTTTCACTTACCTTATACACTTACCCGCTCTCAGCAGCTGCAGTTACTATCAATGACCTGTAAATGACCTGCGAGCCTTTACATTTTGGAATATGCCAGGAACTGTGCAAAGGGGCATGTCTAGGAAATTTGTTTGTAGAAGTCCTCCTAAGTTATGCATGCATTATTTTCTCTCCAACCAGAATCAGAAAAAGAGCTTCCAAACTCTGTCTGGGGAATCTGGGCCTATATTACCAGGCCAGGGACATCCTAGATGAAGCAATCAATTCCAGGTTAGGAATCTGCACAGCCAGCAGCAGGGTGGATCAGTGTTGAAACCACATCCCTTTCCTTGGAAAATCAAAAAATCCCACTCGACTGGCCAAGAGCCAATGGATAAATTGAGTAAAGTATATGCATCTTAAAAATGTGATCCATATAGGTACAAAAGAAAGCAACTCATAGAAGCAAGAATTGTATCACTTTCTTTTCAATTACAGAGTTCCTCTATATTGACTACAGGAAGACCCCAAACTACACTCATTTTTTTTGTATCGTGAGCCACCTGCAATTATTAACATAAATGCAAATTGAAGGATTGAAATGAGAGTAGATGCAAAGTGAAGCATGAAATTTAGAGATGCTAGTTTCTAATTACTAATTAAACATTACTAATGAAACAGGATTTTCATTAATTAATTGAGTTTAAACCTTTCTGGAACAAAAGCAAAGTTGATGGAAAAAACAAAATTAACACTTTGGGTCTGGTTAACTTGCTCAGTTAACTCTTTTTTTCTTCACAGATGCTGCCAGATCTGCGGAGCTTTTTGATCAACTTTGTTTTTGCTCCTGATTTACAGCATCTGCAGTTTTTTTTTGGTTTTTATTTAAATATTGCTGGCTGGGATTGTTGGATTTGTACTTCTGCCCTTAAAGCATTCATCCTGACCTTTGGATTTCTAGTCCATTAATATTGCTGATTATGCTGGCATCCCTGTATTCCCTCTGGTTAGAAGCTGATAATGCCAAAGTGTTCTTTTTTTGATGTTAATCCATCACTACTAGTGCAACTACTTGACTGCCATCTTTATATAACTTACATAGCAGAAAGAGATTTTGAATACTTGGCCAATGTAATTATGCTGTTCAACATGAGTGCTATCTCTACAATATCTGTTAGGAATAGAAATACATTCTTTCTCCCTTTTATTTATCTGGTTTCCCCTTAACTATATCAATTTGCCTCAGCTGATAGAGTGTTTCACACGCCAACCACACTGTGGGTTAAAAAGTTCATTTTGAATTCCATAATAGGTTTCTTAATTCCATCTACTACTATTGTTTCTAGTTTCCCATTCTCCTGAGCCCAAACAAGACTATCTGCATCCGCCCAAGTAAAAGCATGATTTTTAGAATTTCTGTGACTTCTTCCAAAAGAACAGAACTCCAGTCTACTGAGACTTTCCCGACAGATACAACTTCTGTTCTGATATCATCCTTGCACCTTTGCCAGTAACTGTACATCCTTTGATATTAAACTAATGAAGAGTGATCACTTTGTGCCACACTCTGCATGGTCTAACAAACATTCTGCATTAGTTTACTGTAAGGTTTCTGTTTTTTTAATTCTCTGCCTCAAGAAATCGGCCTGTGGTCTGTTAGCCCATTTATGGTCTTATTAACCCTGGACACCATTCTTAATGGTTAGTGAATGTGTATAATAAACCCATTTCTCCTCTACCCAATTTAGTTGCATTTTACCATTTTATCCTCTGACCTTCCACGTACGTATTTCGAAATTTGCTTGCCATTCATACAACTGCACTAATTATTAATATTGTTTTCCTTTTTGTTACAAAGTCCTTCCAAATTCATTCAATCCTAAATTTGTTGTCATCTGCAAGTGTTGAAATTGTACTTGCAAGTGCCAACATTAAATTCTTCACAGGCATGATGGGTAACAGTCGTCCTAACCCTGATTCTTGCACGTCACCACTTCCCAACTCTTGCCAGTCTTGCTAACAATTATTAACTGCTAATTTCCATTTTATGTTTTGCAGCCAGATGGTTAGACATTTGGAATGTAGTGTCTGCAAATATGGTGAAGACAAGTTCAACTGAGGCATTCAAAGGGGCATTGAATGGTTATTTGATTATTATTAAGATTTGACTTATATATATTCTGCCTTCTTATGTCCATTTAGGTCCTAACACTCCAAGTTGTTTTTCTTTGGATGTGTGGAGCTTATAAATATAAGTTGTTATAGCATGGTAGCCTACAGATGTAATGCATGACATTCAGTATATTTCATTTATATAGATATAATAACACATTGGTGTCTGTCGGTAATTCTTTGCCATCTGTCTGCTGCTCTGTAGGCTACTTACTGTTAAGCATCCTATCTGATTCTTTCTCCAAGGAAAAACAATGTCCTAAAATACAAGAGAGGATACAAATGACAAGTGAAGCTGTTGATAAGAAGCAGAAACAGCCTCTGAATATCACCTTTTAACAGACTATGTAAATGCATTTGCAAAGGCATCATTCAAAGAAAGTGCAAGGAGCTGAAATCTATCAGCCTACGCACTGTCATTGTGTTGTAATGGAATTCTCACAAGGGCGATGAACCATTCATTGTTAGTTTATTATTTGAGCAGATGATCACATTCACAGGAAAAAAGTTGTTTGTCAACCCTCACCCAGAACGCTTGGAAACAGCAGAGAAAACAGTTACTCATGTCATTTATCGTGTGTATATCTTGCCACTGTTCTAATAAATGTCCTGAACTTTGTTTGACATTTTTTATTTTCACTGACTTTACTGCTCTTCTGACAGTTTTGGAATCTTCCTCAAGACTTTTAAAAATTCTCTCAAGGTCTCTGAACTTCACTGTCAAAGCTAAAACTTGTTGCCTCTTCTCACTTGCCCTTGGGAATTTGCTTGTGATCCTTTTGGGTTAAATTGTAGCAACACATGTGGCGTTGGAACATCCACATTTGTTTTAGAAAGAGGGTCCCAAGATTTGGCCCAACAACAATAATGGACCAACGATAAAGCTCCAAGTCGATGCAGCTTAATGTGCCGTGCCAATCTCTTGCTTTTGAGAGGGTGAAGAAGGGCCTAGGGCCAAAACATCAGCTTTCCTGCTCCTCTGATGCTGCTTGGCCTGCTGTGTTCATCCAGCTCTACACCTTGTTATGTCAGATTCTCCAGCATCTGCAGTTCCTGCTATCTCTTCCTATGAAGTCAGGTAACTCAGAATATAAAAAAAGATTGACTTCTAAATTCTACTTCTTCCTTGACATTGAGTTTTCTCCCTGTCATCCTGAGCTTTTGTGCCTTGCTCTATAATTACGTATTCAAGGCTTTCAATTTTCAGTCAAGATGAAGCAAATAAATGCATTCATTTGAGGCATTATTATTTCAATACACATACTAGAATCTGACATATGAAGTTAAATGTTCAGTTCTGGTTCAGGAGCCCAGCCACCAACTCAGCCTAGGGGACCTGAACTGCGATTCATGTCTGTGTCACTGCTGTGAGATAAATGCAAGTGGTCTGGCTGTGGGAGCAGCACCCGATTAGCATTCCCTGGAGATAATGGGAACTGCAGATGCTGGAGAATCCAAGATAATAAAATGTGAGGCTGGATGAACACAGCAGGCCAAGCAGCATCTCAGGAGCACAAAAGCTGACGTTTCGGGCCTAGACCCTTCATCAGAGAGGGGGATGCGGTGAGGGTTCTGGAATAAATAGGGAGAGAGGGGGAGGCGGACCGAAGATGGAGAGAAAAGAAGATAGGTGGAGAGAGTATAGGTGGGGAGACATTCCACTCCCGCACATCCCAGATGCCCAAGTTCTTCAAGGACCGCAACTTCCCCCCACAGTGATCGAGAACGCCCTTGACCGCGTCTCCTGCATTTTCCGCAACACATCCCTCACACCCCGCCCCCGCCACAACCGCCCAAAGAGGATCCCCCTCGTTCTCACGCACCACCCCACCAACCTCCGGATACAACGCATCATCCTCCGACACTTCCGCCCTCTACAATCCAACCCCACCACCCAAGACATTTTTCCATCCCCACCCCTGTCTGCTTTCCGGAGAGACCACTCTCTCCATGACTCCCTTGTTCGCTCCACACTGCCCTCCAACCCCACCACACCCGGCACCTTCCCCTGCAACCGCAGGAAATGCTACACTTGCCCCCACACCTCCTCCCTCACTCCTATCCCAGGCCCCAAGATGACATTCCACATTAAGCAGAGGTTCACCTGCACATCTGCCAATGTGGTATACTGCATCCACTATACCCGGTGCGGCTTCCTCTACATTGGGGAAACCAAGCGGAGGCTTGGGGACCACTTTGCAGAACACCTCCGCTCAGTTCGCAACAAACAACTGCACCTCCCAGTCGCAAACCATTTCCAGTCCCCCTCCCATTCTTTAGATGACATGTCCATCATGGGCCTCCTGCAGTGCCACAATGATGCCACCCGAAGGTTGCAGGAACAGCAACTCATATTCCGCCTGGGAACCCTGCAGCCTAATGGTATCAATGTGGATTTCACCAGTTTCAAAATCTCCCCACCCCCCACCGCATCCCTAAACCAGCCCAGTTCACCCCCTCCCCCCACTGCACCACACAACCAGCCCAGCTCTTCCCCTCCACCCACTGCATCCCAAAACCAGTCCAACCTGTCTCTGCCTCCCTAACCTGTTCTTCCTTTCACCCATCCCTTGCTCCCACCCCAAGCCGCACCCCCATCTACCTACTAACCTCATCCCACCTCCTTTACCTGTCCGTCTTCCCTGGACTGACCTATCCCCTCCCTACCTCCCCACCTATACTCTCCTCTCCACCTATCTTCTTTTCTTTCCATCTTCGGTCCGCCTCCCCTTCTCTCCCTATTTATTCCAGAACCCTCACCCCATCCCCCTCTCTGATGAAGGGTCTAGGCCTGAAACGTCAGCTTTTGTGCTCCTGAGATGCTGCTTGGCCTGCTGTGTTCATCCAGCCTCACATTTTATTATCTAGCATTCCCTAGAGGCATTCCCTATCCCCTCCCTACCTCCCCACCTATACTCTCCTCTCCACCTATCTTCTTTTCTTTCCATCTTCGGTCCGCCTCCCCTTCTCTCCCTATTTATTCCAGAACCCTCGCCCCATCCCCCTCTCTGATGAAGGGTCTAGGCCTGAAACGTCAGCTTTTGTGCTCCTGAGATGCTGCTGGGCCTGCTGTGTTCATCCAGCGTCACATTTTATTATCTAGCATTCCCTAGAGGCATTCCCTATCCCCTCCCTACCTCCCCACCTATACTCTCCTCTCCACCTATCTTCTTTTCTTTCCATCTTCGGTCCGCCTCCCCTTCTCTCCCTATTTATTCCAGAACCCTCACCCCATCCCCCTCTCTGATGAAGGGTCTAGGCCTGAAACGTCAGCTTTTGTGCTCCTGAGATGCCGCTTGGCCTGCTGTGTTCATCCAGCCTCACATTTTATTATCTAGCATTCCCTAGAGGCAGGATGTAAACAGAACAGGAACGCTTTGGAAATGCAAATGGCAGCAATGACTGGAGATGCCACACATGACGGAGAAGGCTATCCAGAGGTGAGCAGGCATGGACAGTTCCCAGATTCCCTGTCGATTCTTTGGAGGTCCTCACCAAAGCGAAAAGCAGATTTTTTTATCCCCCCTGGTGAGGACAATTGTGCTAGCAGGCTTAGTGATACTTCCACACAGGAATGAGATGTATAGAGATCACTCTGATGCTTTCTTTCTGCAGGCATGTTGTCACAGAAAATTACATAACTGCTACTTCCACTAACTTAATGTAAATAATTGCAACAAAATGCAGGAATACAAAAAGAGGCTTTCAGACTAGGCAAGTGTAACAACACTGTAGCAAAATTCAGCCAAAACTAAAGCGCTTGTATATTCCTTGAAAGGAAAATTAAATGGGGTAGAAGCTCAGAGGTCTGAGAATAAAAGTTGACAAAATAGGGACATAAAATGGTAAGGCTGTAAAGAATGCAAAATACTGGAGTTTATTTACATATTAAATCATATTTACATGACAGAAGCAGGCCGTTTAGCCCAACAAGGGCAATCAGTGCACATGCTCCAAATAGACATCCTCTCACCTCTAAACCGAGCAACTTATCTATTCCTTCCTGCCTCTTTTTTTGACTTATTTATCTTAAATAAATACATGGGACTAGGTTAGATCAGTTGGCTGCATGATTGGTAAGTAATGTCAACAACATGGATTCTATTCTTAGACTGGCTCTGGTTGCGTCAACCCTCAGCTGTACTGAACGTCACCTTCAACTCGTGGAGCCAGGTCTCTTTCTAATGAGAGAGCAGCCCTAGGGCCCTCTGGCAGTAACAGTGACTTTAACTCTTCCTAATATATCCCTGCTATTGATCTCAACTCTTCTTTGTGGTTTCACATTCTATCCCATTCCCTGAGGAAAAGAAGTTTCTGCTGAATTTTCTCACAAACATTTTAATAACAATCTGATGGTGGTCCCTAGTTTTCATCGCTCTTGCAAGTGGCAAGATCAAGCCTGGCTTTCTGGTTTTGGAGCAATGATGCACTGAACAGTTTCTGATGGTGTGCATCATGATCCTGAGGAAGTCCTGTTGTGCGCACATTCACTGTAATTGCCTGGAAGGTTTAAACTTCTGATGGTAGACTTTCATTGCTTGGGATTCTTTGTGAAAGTTCATTGATGTCAGTGCTGGAGAACTGGGTTAGCTACGTGCCACTCACCCAGATACCTGCCTTAGAATATTTAAGACCATAAGAGCATAAGGCAAAGGAGCAGAAATTAGGCCATTCGGTCCACCAAGTCTGTTCCGCCATTCAATCATGGCTGATAAATTCCTCAACTCCATTCTCCCGCTTTCTCCCCTAACCCTTGATGCCCTTGATAATCAAGAACCCATCTATCTCAGTCTTAAATATACTCAATGACTTGGCCTCCACAGCCTTCTGTGGCAGAGAATTCCATATATTCACCACTCTCTGGCTAAAGAAGTTTCTCCTTATCTCCATTCTAAAATGTCTTCCCCTTACTCAAAGGCTGTGCCCTCAGGTCCTAGACTCTATAACAATGGAAGCATCTTTCCAACATCCACTCTATCCAGGCCATTCAGTATTCTGAAAGTTTCAATTAGATATCCCCTCGTCCGTCTAAACTCCAATAGTATAGCCCCAGAGTCCTCAAATGTTCCTCATATGTTAAGCTTTCTACTCCTGGGACCATTCTCGGGAACCTCCTCTGAGCCCGCTCCAAGGCCAATATATCCTTTCTTTGCTTTGTTTAATTCCAGGTGTAGCTAGTGATTTACTGCACAACCCAATCTACCACCCCCACTCAAAACACAGTTCTCTTGCACTCTGAACTAATGCCAACCCAAATACCACGATCCACAACTCCCCATTCCCTGCCACCAACTACCTACGGAGTGTCCCAGTTGGAAGGATGAATAAAGAGAAGTAAGCCTTAATAGAATCATAGATGCCCAATGTACACAGAAAGGTCTATAAGTCCATCAAATCTGCACCACTCAAAAACAAAAACCTCCTATTGTAATTGCATTGTCCAGCACTTGGTCCATCCCCTTGTATTCCTTGGCACCACAGGTATACATGTATTTGTGATGCTCTCTGCAGTCAGTAGTGATGTGTGCAGCATCACGGCAAATCAAAAGTTCCTTTCCATGTCTGCACTGTCAAACCATTATGGAACATCAAACAGGTCACATATTCGTCTTCTTTTTTTATGGTGAAAAGAGTCAAGTTTGAGCAACCCTTCCATTCAGATATTATTCTCAAGATTCTACTGACACTTTTTCATTCCATCTCTGCATTTTTTTAACATAATATTGTACCCAGAGCTGTTCAAAATTCTTTGGGTTTAACCAAACATTTATCCAAAGTTTACCTATTCATCTCTTCTTTTTGCCTTTTGTCTCTACTGTTCTTTTTCAGTGACAGGAATGAACCAGATTCACATTTTTCTGTCGCTCAGTACATTTGTACCCCAGGTCCCTCACAGTGCTACCCAATTTAGACTCTTATTTCCCCAAGGAGCCAATGGTCTTCTTCTTCTTCTTCTTCAAATGAAATATGAAACCTTATTATGTATTGAGGTTCATTTACCAATGCGCAAAATAGGAACAGAGGTAGACTATTTGTCCCTTAAGCCTGCTTTGCCAATCAATAATATCTGTTTGTGTTTCAAATTTCACATTTCCATCTATCCCTGAAAACCTTTGATTCCCGCACCTAACAAGAATCTATTCACCTCTGTCTTAAAAATATTCAATGATCCCACCTCCTGGGTTAGGGAGTTCTAAAGTCTTACAATCCATACAGAGAACAAATCTCCTCATCTCTGACCTGAAAGGTAACCCTTATTCTTAAAAAAAAGTGCCCTCCATTGTTCTGGACACAACTCAACCCAACTCCTTGTTAACACCATTCACAATCTTATATACTTCAAACCAAGTCAACTTTCATACTTCCAAACTCCAGTGTAAACAGGTCCAGCCTGTCCAACCTTCTCAGTTCAGATATCAATCCAGTCATCCTCCTCTGAATTGTCTCCAATGCTTTTACATCCTTCCTTAGATCAGAACAGCACACAACATCTGAGATATGGTTTTACCAATGTGCTGCATAACTGAATCATAACACCTTTAGATTTATGGTTAATTCCTCTTTCAACAGACGAAAGCAACCTGTTTGCCTTCTTGACCATGTGATGTGTGTTTATATGTATCTCAACCTGTTGTATCATATGTGTCATGTCACCAAATTCTTTGAGCAATTTGGAATTTGCTGCTTTCTCAAGTCTGATACTTTCCCTGACTTCTTTATTTAGCCAGGGGTGGTAGGGATCACCAATTACATGCCCATTCTGATATTTTATTCATGTCTTCCTGCACTCCTGCAGGCTTCTTCTGTGTTAAGTGCACATTAATAGCAGTACACCACCACCAGCCTATGCTCTCACAGCTCTGACAATGTTTGAGTCAGCTGACCACTTTGAAATTATATCTCTGATTCCAAATGAAGATGAAGAAATGGTCCCAGTGTTTATCCCTATGTAACACCAGTGCTCATCTTTTGCTAGTCTGAGAAACTACCTTTAACCTTAGTTCTTGTTTTCTGCTTTGTAGCCAGCTAGAAAACTATTTGTAGAGGACAAGAATACAAAAGTAGGGAGCCATGTTCAATCCTTATCAAACCTTGGAGTACAGTTTGCATTTTTAGTTTTTATATGCTATAAGCCACTGGAACAAGGGCAGAAAATAGTCACCAGGATGTTACCAGAACTGAAAGAAAACATCTGTCAGAAAACCATGAGCAGAATGTGCTCTTTTCAATGGGTTCAGAACATAGAACAGTACAGCATAGGTGCAGGCTATTCAGCCCACCATGTCTGTACTAACCATGATGCCATGCTAAACAAATCCCACATGCCTGTACATCACCCATATCCCTCACTGTTCATGTGACTCTCTCCTAAAACTTTTTCAACATTGCTACCATATGATCATAGAATCCCGACAGTGTGGAAACAGGCCCTTTTGTCCGACACATCCGCACTGACCCTCAGAGCATCCCATCTAGACACATCCTCCTAAAACTCACCTAATCTACATATCCCTGAGCACTATCGGCAATTTAGCATAACCAATCCACCTAGCCTGCACGTCTCTGGACTGCGGGAGGAGACCCTCACAGACACATGGAGAATGTGCAAACTCCACATGGACAGTTGCCCAAGATTAGAATTGAACCCAGATCCCTGGTGCTGTGGTGCAGCAATGCCAACCACTAAGCCACCGTGCTGCTTCTCTATCACATCCCCTGGCAGTGTGTTGCAGGATCTACCCATTGTGAAAAACACTTACCTCACTCATCTCCCTTACACTTTTCCCCTTTCAACCTTAAACCAATGTGCCTTAGTATTTGACATTTCCACCCTGGGAAAAAGACTCCGATGGCCCGCCCTATCCAAGCCTCCCATAATTTTATATACTTTAGTTTTGCCCTCAGCCTTCGACACTCAAGTGAAGATAATCCAAATTTGTCTAATCTCTCCTTATAATTAATACACACCAATCAAGGCAACATTCTGGTAAACCTCTTCTGCATCCTCTCCAAAGCCTCTTTTCTATAGTGTGGTGACCAGAACTATACAAATACCCCAAACTAAAGTACTCCAGCCTAGTTAAAGAGTTACATAGCTGCAACATGACTTACCAATTATTTATACTCAATGCTCTAACCAATGAAGGCAAGCATGCCACATTCCTTCTTTACCACCTCATCCACTTGTGTTGACACTTTCAGGGAGCTACAGGCTTGTACCCCAAGATCGCTCTGTCTACCAATGCTCCTCAGGGTCTTGTCCATTTATTGCATATGTCCCTCCTGCATTTGACATCCCAAAATACATCCCCTCACACTTGTCCAGATTAAACTCCAGCTGCCATTTCTCAGTCAAATTTCCAAATGGTCCATATCTTGCTGTATCCTTTGATAACCTTCTTCACTATTGACAACTCAACTGATTTTCACGTCATCTGCAATATTACCTATCAAACCACCTACATTTCCATTGAAAGCATTTGTATACATTACAAACAATCGAGGTCCCAGCCCTGATGGTTGCGGAGCACCACTAGTCATCAGTGGTTTGGAAGACAAAGTGGAGGCCCGAGAAAAAGGAGCTGTCTAATTTCAGAGGGCTTTGATCGGCTTTGAAAAAAAAAATCTACTTGCATTGTCGAGCCTAGAAAAAGGGCTTATAAATTGAATGTAGACAGCAACCAGTAAAAAAGAATGCAGGAGAAACATCTGTTGACAACGTCTGGTGGGAGTGTGGAATACAAGCAGGACATGCTGGGAGTACTAAACAGGTTAGAAAGCACAGTGCAGAGAGAGAAAAACAATGTTGACTGTCAAGCTTGTGACTTTACACAAGACTGTAGAACTCTGCGCCACATGGGATACTGCAAGCGGAGAAGAGTGATTCACTCACAGAGGGCTTGATACAACCAATGGCAGAGAAGGAAATAGCGGGCTATGGGAGTAGGAGGGATTGAAGTAGAGAGCAGGAGGAGATTTGTTGGAAAGTAGATACAAACATGAGCAGAATAGACTTTCTCTGTACTGTATGTAACCCAGAGTCCAGGTATAGGGCAGAGGGTGATCTCCTTGGATTTTTTAATGCATTTAATTCCAGCTGTTAACTTCATACACTAACCTGAGTTAAGAAACTGAATAGCAATAAAAATAAATACCTGTTTGATCTTATTGCCTTCCGTCTCCTCCCTCCGACAACTTGCTGCATAAAAGGGAGTATCTGAAGTTGTTAACTGACAGTGAAATATCATCTCCACTCATCAGGTTACAACAGACTGAGCTAACCAGTTGTGTTTGTGTCACCAGAATGTTTCATTAGCAGGAATAAGAACTTATTAAGTATAGCCTGAGGTGTTAAGTAAAATTGCCAGAGTCTAGAATTCAATGGCATGAGTTCAAATCCCGTCACAACCTGAGATTACCATGATGGACTCTGCCTCTGAAGCTCTCCCCTTGCCTTAGGTATGGTGGTCCTTAGGTTAAATCACCACCAGTCAGTTCTCTCTAATAGGCCATACCCTGCTGCCTCATTAGTGAGAGGTGATGGTTTAATCTGACAGCCACCACGCCTTAGGCAGGTCTTAGGAAGACGTTGAGGAGAGTCCTTTGTGGTGACCTCAATCAGTGCGAGAATTGGATCCACACTGTTAGTATTATTACAATCAGCTATACAAGCTTAGCAAAGCCTAGCTACATAGTACTCATGTCTGTTGGTATTAGCTGGTTATTATTCCATATTATGAATATCATATTTGAGCCAATGAAACGGGTGTACACTTAAATTCATGTGAGACTTTGCAATGTGACAAACAATGAAGAACCAAAGCATTTGAGTTAGACTGAGAATTTTGCGTGTTCCTAATTTTGAAAGGAGTTCTGATAGTGTGGCTTTCTCACCTGGAAGAATAATGATGTATCTTTCAAACTGCTTCCCTATTTGTGCATTCTCTTATCTTAACTGGGTTTTGGTGATAACATACTCTCACAAGCAAAACATCCCAAGGCTTCTCAATAAATGTGGCACTGCAAAAGTACAGCCGGTCAGACAGCACCCAAGGGGCAGGGAAGTCAAAGTTTTGGGCCGAAACCCTTCATCAGGATTGGGCACGGTGAGGGGAGGCAGGTGGATGCTGCCTGACCAGTTGTGCTTTTCCAGCTCCACATTTATTGACTCTGGCTTCCAGCATCTGCAGTCTTGACTGAGTCCATTACTGGCTTCTATCCATCATTAAACTGCAGACCACTACAAAGAAGTCTGATGCCAGTTTATCTACTACTGGCTCAAGCACAGAACCAGGGGAGTATTTATTGGGTACCTTCTGAAAAGATCTTCCACCTATCAAGATGAGGTTTGAGGTGCTCAAAAATAAGTCATTTTGCCAAACATTTTCAGCATCAAAGACATTCACATTTGTCATGATAACGAAACATTACACTTCACACAAATATGTTCATGAGGGCCTAAAATCCCAGCTGTAATCCCCCTACATGGTTTCATTTAGTTGTATATATATCTAATGAGAAGTTACCTGTATTGATCAGGGATTGGTTTAGCTCAGTTGGCTGGATGGTTGATTGCAAAATAGTGTGTTGTCAACAGCATGAGTTCAATTCCCATCACTACCTGAGGTTGCCACAAAGGACTCTGCTCCTCAAACTCACTTCTTGCCTGAGGTAGGTTGGCCCTTAGATTAAGTAGCCACCGGTCATTCCTCTCTAATGAGACTATAGTGATGCAGCAATAACTGCATTTACCTAGTCCAAATCAATGCACAAATGTTCCATTTCCTCACTAGCACTGACGTCCCTTGAAGTGTGACAGACACAGCATTGTCAACCATGACTCAATTGGTAGCACACTTGTGCCTAGGTCAGACATTTGTAGATTCAAGTTGTGCTCTACTCTTCTGTACACATTACCCTGGCTGAGACAACACTGTCGTACTTAGAGAGTTCAACACAATCAACAGTGCCATCTTTTGGATGAGATGTTCAACCAAGACTCTGTCTGCTCTTTAAAATGAACAACACTTTTTTTAAGAAGAACAAGTTCGTATTTCTAGTACCTTAGCTAATCATTATCACTGAACATTATTGTTACCTAGTCATTATCATATTGTTAGTAGGTGTTAGCAATGTGCAAATTGGTTGCCAAGTTATCTAGACTACAGAGAAATGGTGGCATTGTGATCATTTTATTGGTGTATTATTGCAAGGCCCAGGCCAAAGCCACAGAAATAGGAGGAATTTAAATGCAACAAAAAAAATCTGGAACTGAAAGTCAGCCTGAATAATGGTGACCTTCAACAAAACTATCTTTAATAGTTAAAAACTTGTAGAAAAAAATTGTTGCCTGGTTCATTAATATCCGTTAGGGAAGGAAAACATTTTTTGTTACCTGGTCTGGCTTATATCTGATTCTGGGCCCATTGTAATGTGGTTGATGTAACTACCCTCTGAAATAGGGAAGTCATTCATTTCACGTTTTTACAAACAGGTTCACATCATCTCAGCAACTAAGCTGCAATTGCCTAAGCTCATGGTGTGTGAAATTTTTGCAGCCAGGAACATGAGATATTATAAACCTGCAACCCCACAGATTAAGAAAACAGATCACGTTGCCCTGTCACACCTTAATGTTGGAGCAGGTCAATGGGAGTTGTAGCACCTGAGCTTGAATTCATCTTCATTTTGAATATTCCCTGTGTCGACAATCATCCATTGAAGACGTGCTTTTTCTTCCAGAAAATCTCTTTTTGAATTTATGTTCTTCCACTCATTTAACTTATCCCACTGGACTTGGGCTCCATTGTTATATATCTAATATTCTTTCTTGGCTTAGTCACTTTCAGATTATCTTGATATTATAAAGCAGAAAGGTGCTGGGACCATCAAAGCTGAAAGAAATGTTTTATTTTCATTATAAGCCTATGTTGCTCATTTTCCTCCCAGTCTGTATTACTTTAATTTTCCATTATTTAATTTAATGTGTTTGTAATTCATTGACTGCAGCCTGCTGCCTTCTCAATTTGACGCATTTGTATCCATGAATTTAAGGTTGGAGTTGAACTCACAATCCAGAGGTGAAATCCAATAAACAGAACAATTACACAACTGCCTGAATCACATCAACCTTAGTGTGTTGGGATTTGAAACACTTCCATTCATGCTGAGCTGCAGATTCATTCTATCTCTATTATTTACCCCAAAGCAATTGTATAAAGAGTAAAACAGAAAAGGATGAAATGCAATGAGAAAAATAAAAAGACTTTCTTCCCAATACCGATTCTATGCAGCCACTTGACCAAATTCAAAATAACACCGATTGGCATGAATCTCTTCAAGACTCTGTTTGCTAGCTTGTCCGTCACATCAACTTACAGCACTGTACAAACATGGGGGTGAGGCGATTGTGATAAGAAAGCATGACAGAAAGAATCTCATTGCCATGCTGCTATTCGGAAATCTCTCGGCTGTAATCTGAAGATGCAAACTATGGGCGCAATCAGTCCTTGTAATAAACCAAAGCACCTTCCCTTCACACATGCAGTCATGTGCAACGACATTGCCTGAAAGACTGAGGGATGCATCAATATTATGAGGTTATGCCACCTTGAGAGACAAGGGGAAGATGAGTGGAAATGTGCTGTGTTACTGTACTGGCGAACAACTCCTAATTTCTGCAATGATTAAATTTCAGCTTATAAATGTAGCCTGAGGCACGTTTGCTCTCCTTCCCAGTGCAGAATGTATTTGGAGTCTTAAGATTGCTGTTTCATTCCACTTTTGCAATTCGACCCTGCAGCAGCTTCAGCTATTGCCTTTTATTTTATTTCCCACAGCCAGTGAGTGGATAATTAAGCCTCTTGTTCTAGCGTCATCAGGTACTATTTAAACTAATGCATTTTGTGAGGCTAAGATTGCCATGTTCAATCACAGAACTGTGCTGAACCGACCTCAACCAAAATGCTGCTGCAAAAGGGCAGAACAATAGGCCAGTCTGATTGCACTCCACTGCATTCACATGAGACCATTAAGTGAGTTTGCATGCGATGCCTGTTGCAGTAGAAGACACTGATGGAAGCAATGTACAAGTCAGTTCATAATAACCTCACTGATACTGACATAATAGGAGAGGGGAGGGAGGTGTAGGATGGGTTAATCATGGAGAAATAGTGGGAGCTCAATCAGAAAACTACGGTGACTATCATGAGGGATTTTAAGCCGGAAGATGACTGCTAAAATCAGAGGCGCAATGATGGCTCAGGTGAGGAATTCATGGAATGGAGAGTGATTAGGAGGGTATATCGGATTCTCTCATTTCTTGCAAGGGGATTGGATTATAAAGAGTATTTATGTAAATCGGATATGTTCTCGCAGAAGAGGAAATGTTCTGATTTGAAATGATTGCTGATTTTAGGATTCTAAAGCGATCAATATATTATCTTCACCAACTATTTCACCTCTGGAGTAGTAGAGTCAAAGGACAAGACTTGCACTTGAATCGTAAAATTGCTAGAGAGTGGAAACAGGCCATTCAGTCCAACAAGCCCACAAGACGACTGAAGAGCATCACATCCACATCCATTCCCCTAATTTGCCTATGTCTAACCCACCTAACCTAACCATCCCTGGGAAACTAGTGCAGCCAATCCACCTAGCCTGCACATCTTTGGGACTGTGGGCAGAAACCGGAGCCCCTGAAGGAAACCCACGCAGACACGGGGAGAATGAGCAAACACCACACAGGCAATCACCCGAGGCTGGAATTGAACCCAGGTCCCTGGCGCTGTGAGGCAACATTGCTAACCACTGAGCCACTGATTGAGGGGAGGAAATTCCTAATTAAGGTGCTGTACTATCGTCGAGATGCAACAAGCACTGGGTTAAGGCAAGGGTGACAGAAATTTAGATGAGTGGTGGCATTTGAGATCTCAGAGGATGATTGTCCTGGCTCTTTTCAGAAGTTGCCCCAAGCCTGAAGGAAGTATCCTGTGTTCAGTGTTACAAGCCATGGCCAAAGGTAGAAGCATCAAATTTTGGGTGGTTATAGCAGGAAAAGCAACTACCTTCTAGGCCCGAAACATCAGCTTTTGTGCTCCTGAGATGCTGCTTGGCCTGCTGTGTTCATCCAGCTCCACGCTTTGTTACCTTGAGGAACGACTGTTGATTACAATTGGAGAATCCATCGGGAAGATGGTTTCTTCAATCACACACAAGAAAGGCAGTAAGAATCATGTCTTCTTCTTCCAGTAGGTACTGCTTATTGCAATTTAAAGGGAGAGGTTTCTATGAGCAACTGAGGAGGTCAGTTGAAAGCCACGAGATGTGGAGAAAAGGGCAGAGGGCACACCCTTAAAGCAGAGCAACAGGACACAATTTCATTGCGGGTGAGAAAGATGGGACACCAGCCAAGCGATCACTGAAATAGTTGAGTCCTTATGTAGCAAAGGCACCTATAAAAGAGTTTCAGCAGAAAACGAGCTGAGGTAGCTTCATAGTTTGGAGGTAATGAGGTAGAAGTGTACAGTCTTCAATGTTTAGCAGATATATGTGGTAGGAAGTTGATCTCAGAATCAATCACTACAGCAAGGTTGAGGAACAGAATATCTGGTAAGGGACAAAGCACAAACATCTTCTGCCTTCTGAGCATGAAGTTGAATGGCATTTCAGGTCATCCATTATCAGATGTCAGACAAGTGCACATGTGACAAATGAATGATAGTGAATAGTTGAAAGAGGTGATGGTGAGGTAGAATGAGGCAGGGCAAGAGTTTTTTGGAACCATATACATTTTTAGATGAAACTATTGAGGGACAGCATTAAGATTAGAAATAGGGAAGGACAAAGGATAAATTCTTGTGATCAACAACACTTACAGTTCAGGGGTTGCAAAGAAGCTGCTAAAACTCTCCAGCTTACAAGTAAATAGATAGATAGATAGATACCCGTAGGAATAATAGAGCTGTATTGGTTGGAGAATTGTATTTCCCCTGCATTGACTGGACTATTTGGAGTGTAAAAGGCCAGATGGGGTGGAATATGTCAAATGTGTCCAAGAAAGTTTCCTAAACCATTATGTAGAGGTCCCTGTTCAGGAGGGTGCAACTGTGGACCTCCTCTGAGGAAACGAGATCCAGTAAGTGGCTGAAGTGTCAGTCGCAGAGCATTTGGGGTCCAGAGACAATAACTCTCTCAGTTTTAACATAGTATGGAAAAAAGATAGGACAGGCCCACAGTTTAAGGTGCTGAACTGGAGCAGGGCCAATTTTGGGGCCATTAGGAAGGATCTGGCAGAGGTCAATTGGGTGAGTCTACTGAAAGGAAAAGGAATGACTAGTAAGTGCGAGTCTTTTAAAAGTGTGATATCAAGAGTCCACGGCCAGTATGTCCCTGTTAGGGTGAAGGGGAAAGCTGGCAGGTTTAGGGATCCCTGACTGACAAGCGATGTTGAGACTCTGGTCAGGAGAAAGAAGACGACATACATTGGGTTTAAGCTATCGGGCTCAAGTGAATCCCTAGATCATTATAAAAAGTACAGGAGCACTCTTCAGAGGAAAATCAGGAGAGCAAAAAGAGGGTATCTAGCAGATAAGGTTACAGAAAATCCCAGGAGGTTCTACAGCGACATTAAGAGTAAAAGGTGTGCTCAGGAGAGAATAGGTCCCCTTAAAGATCAGCATGGCCGTCTATGTGTGGAGCCTCAAGAGATGGGGGAGATTCTTAATGAATATTTCTCCTCAGTGTTTATTAAGGAGAGAATCATGGATGCTAACGAAATAAGGGAAACACGTTTGGATGGTTTGGACTGCATACACATTATCAGAGAGGAAGTGTTTGCAGCCTTAAAGCACATTAAGGTGGATAAATTCCCTGGTCCTGACTAAGTCTATCCTCAGATATTGTGGGAGGCTAAGGGAGAAATTGCAGGGGCCCTTGCAGAGAACTTTGCCTCATCTTTAGCCCCTGGTGAAGTTCAGAAGACTGGACAGTGGTTAATGTTGTTCTGTTGTTTAAGGAAGGCAGCAAAGACAAGCCAGGGAACCACAAGCCAGTGAGCCTGACATCAGTGGTAGGAAAGTTATTGGAGAAGATGCTGAGGGACAGAATCAACAAACATTTGGATAGTCAAGGTCTGATTAGGGATAGTCAGCATGGATTTGTGCGTAGTAAGTCATGTCTGACCAATCTTTTAGAGTTTTTCAAAGAGGTAACCACAGGGATAGATGAAGATAGGGCAGTGTATATTGTCTCTATGGATTTTAGTACGGCCGTAAGGCAGGTTAGTCATGAAGATTAAGTCACATAGGATCTAGGGAGAGCTAGCTGATTGGATTCAAAATTGGCTCAATGGTAGGAAGTAGAGGGTGATGGTTGAAAGTTGTTTCTTGGACTGGAGGCCTGTGACTAGTGGTGTGCCACAGGGGTCGGTGCTGGGACCTTTGTTATTTGTTGTTTACATAAATGACCTGGATATGAAGGTACAAGGCATAATTAGTAAGTTAGAGGATGATACAAAATTAGCAGGTATCATTGAAAGTGAGGAAGGTTATCAAAAATTACAGAGGGATCTTGATCAGGTGGGGAAATGGGCTAAGGATTGGCAACTGCAATTTAGTACAGATAAATGTGAGACATTGCACTTTGGAAAGTCAAATCAAGTTCGGACTTATACTTTAAATGGTAACATTCTGAGGAGTGTTGTAGAACAGAGAGAACCAGGAGTATAAGTGCATAGATTGTTGAAAGTGGTGTCACAGGTGGACACAGTGGTGAAGAAGGCATTTAGCATGCTGGCCTTCATCAGTCGAGGCATTGAGTATAGGAGTTGGGATGTTATGTTACAGTTGTATAAGTCGTTGGTGAGGCCACATTTGGAAAATTGTGTACACTTTTGTTCACCCTGTTATAGGAAAGACATAGTTAAATTGGAAAGTATGCAAAGAAGATTTACAAGGATGTTGCCAGGACTAGTAAACCTGAGTTATAAGGAGAGGATGTCCAGGACAGAACTTTATTCCTTGGAACAAAGGAGAATGAGGGGTGACCTTACTGAGGTGTATAAAATCATGAGGAGCATAGATAGGATGAATGCATATTGTCTTTTTTTTTCCCCTGGAAAAGGGATTTGCAGACTAGAGGGTATAGGTTTAGGGTGAGAGGGGAAAGATCTAAGAAGGACCTGAGGGGCAACTTCTTGACGCAGAGAGTGGTGTGTATTTGAAATGGTCTGCCAGAGAAAATGGTCAGGTAGATACAATGCCAATATTTAAAAAGCATTTAGATAGGTATATGAATGGGAAGGGCTTTGAGGGACAGGAACCAAATGCAAGCAATTAGAACTAGCTGTGTGAGCACTGTTCTCAGCATGGGCCACTTTGGGCTGAAGGACCTGCTTCCATACTGTATTACTCTATGATTGAATCAGACAAAAAGATGTCTACCCAGCTGGATGACAATGGGGAAGTGTTAGAGGGGATGGTACGATGAACTACATAGAGGTTTTGTTGACATGTCGAAAAGTTTGCAGAGGAAATCATTAAGCAAGATCATACTCCAATAGAATACAATTTTGTAACTTTGACAAGGCTTACTTATGTAATGCAACATGACTAAAAATGTACTGGAGGCTTTGCAAATATGGAATTGAAGGAAAGCTGGGTATGGATATTGAAGGGTGACAGGACATTCAAGGACTTTGGAGAGGAAAGAGAAATTGAAGATAAATTGATACTTTGCAAAGATAAGTAACGAGGATAGATTTTAAGCAGCTGAGTGATAATGGTGGTTTTGAAGGGGTGAAAGGGACAGTGCTGAAGAAGAGAGAAGTGCTTGCATATTACGTAACATCGGGCCAAGGAATGGAATTTGGTGGTGAATAATTTGATTGGAAAAAGGTTGAAGGAGCAGGAGGCAGGTGTCAGAGATAATGATCTTGGAGAGACCAGGTAGCAGATTAGGTTGAATGTGTGAGAAAGCTGTGAGTTCGGTGCTAAAGTAAGGGGTGACATTAAGCAAAATTTGCCAGAGGGGTGCTGAGGAAGTCAGGTAAGTGATAAAGGCAGCTGAATGGATGGTCTCTTTTCTCATAAGAGTCCGTATGTTCTACGCACAATGATATTGAACTGGATAGGGAGGGTGAAAGGGAAAAGTAGTTCTAGAAGACAATTTGGAGTGAAGAAGAGAAGCTGGGTGTTAGTTGTGCATGGATAATCTTTGAATAGTGACCGATTTTAACAACAGAGAGCTGGACATAATTGGTGTTTTCAGTGTTCCAGCCAGAAAGCCTGTATACTTACAGAGATGTGGATTTGCTAAGTGCATTTCAGAAGCTTCTACATATAACTGCCAAAGGACTTATTTTATGAATGTCTACTGCCTCAGATCTCCAAGAAATGGCAAAATTAATGAAAAGATGTAGGGTACTGAATAATATTAAACTAGCTGCTTTTAAGAATCCATTATTATCACATAATTGCAAAGTCTGACATTTTAAAAGAAACATGACAGTTCTCTGCATCTACCACTGGAATAAATAAGCTTTTAACCCCATGTTCTTACTTTAGCAATTAATAGATTTTAGAGTTTGGAGCTTCAATTGAATTAGTATAATTTAAACCAATGTGCAATCCTCATCTGCAATATAATTACTGCATGAGATTTAAAAGGCAGGTTATGTGTTGGCTCGGCTTGTTTTTGTTACTATGCTTCTTATATACTGCAGGGCTTTATGTACTTTTAAATGGATTAAACCAGCTCCCCTTATACTAATGAATCCGTAAAGCATGATAATGTGGAATTATCATTGTACCAATTTCCTACGTTTAGCTAATAATCTGAATTCAATCTTATTGAGTGATCAGTCTCTCAGCTGTTCTTTATTTGATGCCATTTGTTCATGAAGGGCGAAAAGGTCAGAGGCAACAAGAGAAACGACTTACCGTTACCTACGGGCAATTGTGTAACAGAGTGAGTTCATCACAGCAATCTACATTTTCAAAGTTTCTTTAAGAAAGTTATATCGCTCAAGTAGCTTCTCAGAGCCATTACCAATCACAAATTAGACTCCAATTCACCTGGGAGATGCAATGGCAAGTTGTGTTTGAACTGGAGCCGCCTTCTGAGGTCCCTTGTATCACAGATGCCAGTCTTCACCCGATTTCATTCACTGCACATGAAATTAAGAAATGGCTGAAGGTGCTGGAGACTGCCAAGGTTATGGGCCCTGACAATAAAGGGGTGGCACAGTGGCTCAGTGGTTAGCACCACTGCCTCACAGCGCCAGGGACCTGGATCCGATTCTGCCTCGGGCGACTGCTTGTGTGGAGTTTGCACATTCTCCTCGTGTTTGCGTGGTGTCTACTGGGCGCTCCAGTTTCCTCCCACAGCACAAAGATGCATGGGTTAGGCAGATTGACCATGCTACGTTGCCTGTAGTGCCCAGTGATGTGCAGGATAGGTGGAGCAGCCATAGGAATTGCAGGGTCACAGGGATAGGATAGGGAGTCTGAGTGAGATGCTCTTTAGAGGGTTGGTGTAAACTTGATGGGCCAAATGACCTGCTTCCACACTGTAGGGATTGTTTGCTTCTATGACAGGCAGTGGCAGCAATGTGTCCTATCTATGGTACGTACCAGAATAACTCCCCAAAGCTCCTGCAGGGGCAACTTCCAAATTTCCAACCTTTACCAACTTGTAGGACGCAGTTAGCTGATGCATGGGAATACTACCACCTCATATTCCCCTCCAAGCTACTGACTGAGAACTCTATCACTATTCCTTCACAGTCTCTGAATTAAATTCCTGGAATTTCCTTCCATTCAAGGATGGACAATTTTAACCAGCAAGGTCGACGTCAGAATGAACAGTGAAAGATAAAGGAGCTTGGAGAACCAATGGTTGGCTTTGTGGAACATGAATAGATTATCATAATGTAGGCACCAACATAGCAAATGCTGGGGAAACTCAAGAGATCTGGCAGCATCGTTGAAGAGAGGACAGTGGGCAATCCATCTGTAGGCCTTATTTCTTCACTACAAGTGAGGGCTTTAGATGTGCACCCTAAGCTTTGAATGTTGGCTGACTCCTTGCTTCTGGCCACAGCAAAAACAGTTCAGTCCAGCCATGATAAATTCTGCATGAATTCAGATCAGAGTAATTCTTGCAGTCATTTGCACTGACTGAAAGTCGTATTGTTCTTACATATAATTTGTATTTTACAGTATCATAGTAAATTTTGAGCCATTATTTCAACTTGTTACTTTCATAAAAGTGTGTTCAAGTTAATTAGGCTTGTAATTTTCATTGCCCTTATGAAAATGACCATTAACTGCCCTTGGCGGGCTCTACCTTTGAAAGAAGAGTAATCCTACATTGTAGGCTACATTTTGGACTCCCCAAGGTTTATTCGCCACCTACAAGGCACAAGCCAGTAGTGTGATGAAACACTTCCCTCTTTCCTGGAAGGGTAGAGCTGCAATAACTTGCAAGAAACTCCTTATGAGGGTAAAATAGTGTACCTGACTGGCAACTGTTGAACCACTCTAAACGTTTACCCCCTTTACTACTGGTAAGCAGTGGGAGCAGTGGGTGCGAATTGCAAAGAGCATTGCAGGGACATGCTAAGGTTCTACGCGAGCCCATAAGCTCTGCCTCCTAGAAGGTTTAAGGGCAGAGAAAACATAGTTTTGCAGTTATCCTCCCAGTCGTGCACCAGTCTAACAGGGAAATATATTACTCCTCCTTCATTGTTTCTGACTCAAAATTCTGAGCTCCCTTTCGAACAACACTGTGGCTGCATCTACACAACACAGGCTGCAATAGTTCATGGGTAATTAGGGATGGGCAATGATTACTGGCTTCACTAATGACATCCACATCCTGTGATTGATTTTTAAAATTAAAAACAAGCCTAAAGCACTCCAGTTCTCCTTCTCAACAATGATATTTTTCAACAACTGGAGGGATAGTCAGTTAGCCTAAAAAGTGACGAACAAAATAATAGTGTTACCATGGAAACACTGCAAAGTCTCCTGTCCATTACCAAATCTGAAGTACATGCTCTGCTGACACCATAATGAAATTCCAAAAATGGAACAGTTTTCGAACTAAGAAAATGAATGATGTCCTCTGTCTAACATAGAACATTCTCATGTTAACTGGTTTCTGATATTTAAGATTATCTAATCATTTTTTTCCCTGGATTTGTCTTGACTGCGAATGATTGGCTATTGTAGCATTCCATCTGGCTGTGATTATAGCCTCAATTACCACTCATATTTACGTGGCAAATATCAACCAGATATACACATTTAGTTTCAGTCATTAATGAAGCTAAATCTGAACTGATGTTTTGTGAGATGCAACTTCCTGTACTTGACAGGTTATCCTACTGTTCAGATATGAGAATTACAAAAATAATGAGATAATTCTCAATGTTCAAATTAAGTGCGAGCTCCCTGAAATGTGAATAACACTTGGCAAGGAATCATGCCAAGTAAACCTTTGAATTCAACCCTTCAGTCAATCTATTTGTTGTAAGCATCATATCATTCTTTGCAACAATTTTTATACCTTTCTCTCACTCCCACTGAGGATTCTACCAGTAACATGGTCACACTTTCCCACAAACATTCACCACTTAAGCCACAACTGTTCAGTGGGGTGTCTAATTCTTTGTTCATCTTGTAATAGTAGAGACTTATTTGACAATATTCATCTGTTTAATCAAACAGTTATATCCCTTTTAAATGCTACAGGTGCCTTAAAGATCTTGATCAGTAAACACATAGAACAGCTTTCGTCCTTGGGCTTATACATACACTTTATAGCCACAATAAAGTAATTGACCTCGTAGAAATGTTGTTTGGAGAATCAGAAATGCTGGGTAAAATCTTACACTTTTTCAACTAAGGATGATGTGACATTGCTGTGGCTTTAAGAGGTGTATTTTGCCCTGGTTTCATTCAGAAAGAGATTGGCGGGGGGGGGGGGGTTGAGCAGGTGTGAGCAGTCTATGTAGGAATTTCACAGATAAACAACTTGTGAGGCCTTGAGTTTCTTTATAAGTTGATGCACACAGCTTGAGTGGGTGTTATCAACTCTCACAGATCAAGGGTTTTTAATTAGCTTTCAGCAGTTGCTGTTGCAGTCTTGAAGAAGTGTAAGCTATTTTTCCCTCTCAATATAACCAAAGGCTAGGGGCCTTCTTGCTAGCTTGCTGGATTGTATGTGAGACAAAATCTGTTTTCTGAGTTTACATGTTTTGCCAAAAGATGTGCTCATGTGATGTTACTATATTGGAACAATTAGTAATACTTGTTATTTTAAGTTCTTCTATTGTTGAATTTTAACTATAATGTTTAATTAAATTGTGTTTTGCTTCACATCAAGTAGTTTGATCAGTCGAATTGCATCTGTACCACAACACTTTACATTGTCTTTGAAATTAGAAATAGTTAGGTTCTCGGCTACCCTCCTAAAATATTTTAAGGGGGTCTGGTCTGGTTCGTAACAGTGAGTTGTGTTGAGATTTTTTTAGAGTTTTCCCCAATGAATCCAGCCACATTTTCTTGCTTTACCTTTCTAAACTTATGTCATAAACTACCTACCTTATCCCTGTGGCATTTCTGAATCATGTTGGAGTCCAACCCCATCTTAGCATGCACCATTCCAAAATAGCCAGCCTGAGACAGAAATATCAACAGGAAACATGGCAGTGTGTTGACATG
This sequence comes from Stegostoma tigrinum, assembly GCF_030684315.1. Classification (NCBI taxonomy): domain Eukaryota; kingdom Metazoa; phylum Chordata; class Chondrichthyes; order Orectolobiformes; family Stegostomatidae; genus Stegostoma; species Stegostoma tigrinum. The sequence continues at coordinate 16,103,334 of NC_081361.1, forward strand.
GAAGGCAATTAGAAGCTCAGGTTCATTTTGTGGACAGGACGTAGGATTTTCACAAAGCAGTCACCCATTCAACATTTCATCTTCACGTTGTGGGCAGTGAATATAATAGATGAGATTGAATGAAGTGCAGGTGAAACTTTATTGTTTGTTTACTTCTATTCCCCTGACTAGCCAAGGTTCCAAAATGCTATTTAGGCCCTTTCATAGGCCCTTCTTTGTGAGCACATGGAATAGTTTACCAGTGGTAGTCGTGGAAGCGGAGTCATTAGTGACATTTAAGTGACTACTGGACATGCACATGGACAGCAGTGAATTGACGGGAATGTAGTTTAGGTTATTTTATTTTTGGATTAGGATTATTCCATGGCACAACATTGTGGACTGAAGGGCCTGTACTGTGCTGTACTTTTCTATGTTCTATGACATGGACTGCTTTTAGCACAGCCTACCCATTTTCATCTGCTTATAGTCCCCACAAACAGCTTTTCTTTCTGAGATAATGGGAACTGCAGATGCTGGAGATTCCAAGATAATAAAATGTGAGGCTGGATGAACACAGCAGGCCAAGCAGCATCTCAGGAGCACAAAAGCTGACGTTTCGGGCCTAGACCCTTCATCAGAGGGGCTCCGGAGGGAGGAGGGTAACTTCTTCAGGTTAGGCATCCCTGGAAGAGGCTTCGCAGTGAGGTTAAAATAGTATCAGAGATAATGGGAACTGCAGATGCTGGAGATTCCAAGATAATAAAATGTGAGGCTGGATGAACACAGCAGGCCAAGCAGCATCTCAGGAGCACAAAAGCTGACGTTTCGGGCCTAGACCCTTCATCAGAGGGTCGGGTCTAGGCCCGAAACGTCAGCTTTTGTGCTCCTGAGATGCTGCTTGGCCTGCTGTGTTCATCCAGCCTCACATTTTATTATCAGCTTTTCTTTCTCCCTGGTTTACAATGATCCATCCCTATATCTGCCTAACATTCTTTCCTTTCCTCCGGTTCTATGTCCACCTATTTACTCCTTCCTTCTCTTCCCTCCACTCCCTTTTTTTCAGCATATCTCCCATCTTTTCCTAGCCATGATCATTGATTTATTGTCACACATGCCTAAGCACAGTGAAAAGCTTTGTTTACGAGCTGTACAATGAGGACATAGCAAGCAAGGACATACAGATCATAGGGTGAAAACAAACTAGACAGAGACATACAAGTTATGTCGCACAGGGTGTGCACTTGGCAAGATCAACATTAGCAAGATCAGCATTTTTGAAGCTGGAGAGCTCACTCATCCGTCGAGTAACAGCAGGGAGGAAGTTGTTATTGAACCTGCTGGTGCCTGTGTTCAAGCTTCTGTATCTTCTGCCTGATAGAACAGGTTGTAGGAGAGCATTACTAGGGTGAGGGTTTTTTGATGATGTTGGCAGCATTTCTGTGGCGACGGGCCGAGTAAGTGGAGTCCAAGGATGGAAGGTTTGCTCTCTTGCTGGCCGGGCTGTGCATACAACCTTCTGTAGTTTCTTATGGTCCTGGGCAGAGCAGTTGCCACACCAGGCCATTATATACCCAGACAGTATGCTTTCAATGGTGCATCTATAGAAGTTGGTAAGAATTCTAAAGGACATGTCAAATTTCCTGAGCTGCCTGAAGAAGTGTTGTTGTGCCTTCTTGACTATTGAATCTACATGGGGAGTCCAGGACAGGTCGTCGTTTATCATCACTGTTTGGAACTAAATGCTCTCAACCCTCACATTGATACCAATTGGGATGTGTTCTTCACCTTCCTTCTTGAAGTCAATGATCAGTTCATTAGTTTTTACAACGTTGAGAGAGAGGTTGTTCTCATTGTACCATGTCACCAAGCCCTCTATCTCCTTTCTGTATTCTGACTTGTTGTTTGATATCCGTCATACCACAATGGTGTTATCAGCAAACTTGTAAGTGGCATTCATTTGGAGTTTGACAATGCAGTCGTTAGTCCAGGGAGTACAGTTGGGTACAACTCCTTTAGGTCCCCAGTGTTGAGTGTTATTGTGGAGAAGGTGCTGTTGCCTATCTTCACTGTGTTCTGTGGGTCAGAAAGCTGACGATTCAATTGCACAGGATAGTGCCAACACCTAGCTCTTGGAGTTTTGAGATCAGCCTAGAGGGGACAATGGTGTTGAAAGTGGAGCTGTAGTCGATGAGCAGGAGTCTGACATAGGTGTCCTTGTTGTCCAGATATTCCAGAGATGAGTGCAGGGCTCAGGATATGGCATCCACTGTGGACCTGTTACATCGGGAGACAACCTGTAGGGGTTCGAGGCAGGCTGGGAGATTGGAGTTGATGTGAGCCATGACCAGCCTCTCGAAGCACTTCATGATTATTGAGGTCAGAGCCACAGGGTGGTAGTCATTAAAGCATGCTGTGTGTGTTTTCTCAGGTACAGGGATGATGGTGGTCTTCTTGAAGCAGGTGGGGACTTTGGCTTGTAGGAAGCAGACGTTGAAGATGTCAGTGAATATCTCCTCCAGCTGGTCTGCACTGGATCAAAGTGTTCGGCTGGTGGCTACATCCAGGCCCGTGGCTTTTCTTGGGTTGACTCCCAGGGAGATTGAACTGACTACTGCAGCAGTGACACTGGGCACAGATGTATCCAGGGCTATTCTGAAGAAATGTTACTGGGCTCAAATTGTTAATTCTGCTTTTTCTCCACAGATACTGCCAAATCTGCACAGTTTCTGTTTCGTTTGGCATAAAAAAAATTGTTTCCATTTCCTCTACATTTCAAGAGGTTTTAAGTTATGGGGAAGAGGCTGAACAGGCTGGGGCTTTTTTCATTGGAGTGTTGGAGACTGAGGGGTGACCTTATAGAGGTTTATAAAATCATCAGTGGCATGGATAGGGTAAATAGACAAGGTCTTTTCCCAGGATAGGGGAGTCCAGAACTAGAAGGCATAGGTTTAAGGTGAGACAGGAAAGGGACCTAAGCGACAACTTTTTTTGCACAGAGGGTGGTGCGTGTATGGAATGAGCTGCCAGCAGGAATGGTGCAGGCTGGCACAATTATAACATTTAAAAAGCATATGGATGGGAACAGATGACAAGGTGCAGGGCTGGATGAACACAGCAGGCCAAGCAGCATCAGAGGAGCAGGAAGGCTGACGTTTCGGGCCTAGACCCTTTATTTAGAAATGGGGGAGGGGATTGGGGTTCTGAAATAATTAGGGAGAGTGGGGGTGTGGATAGAAGATGGACAGAGGAGAAGATAGGTCGAGAGGGGACAGACAGGTCAACAAGGCAGGGATGGAGTTAGTAAAGGTGAGTGTAAGAGGGGAGTTAGGGAGGAGATAGGTCAGTCCAGGGAGGACGGACAGGTCAAGGTGGTGGGATGAGGTTAGTAGGTAGGAGATGGGTGTGGGGCTTGAGGTGGGAGGAGGGGATAGGTGGCAGGAAGGAAAGGTTAGGGAGGCGAGGACAAACTGGGCTGGTTTTGGGATGCGGTGGGGGAGGGGGAGATTTTGAAGCTGGTGAAGTATACATTGATACCATTGAGCTGCAGGGTTCCCAAGCGGAATATGAGTTGCTGTTCCTGCAACCTTTGGGTGGCATCATTGTGGCACTGCAGAGGCCCAGGATGGACATATCATCTGAGGAATGGGAGTGGGAGTTGAAATGGTCTGCGAAACCAGCCTAGCTCATCCCTGCCTCCTCCTCCCTAGCTCCCCACCTACACTCACCTTTACTGGCTCCGTCCCCGCCTCTTTGATCTGTCTGTCTCCTCTCCACCTATCTTCTCCTCTATCAATCTTCTATCAGCCTCCCCCATCTCCCTATTTATTTCAGAACACCCTTCCCCTCCCCCATTTCTGAAGAAGGGTCAAGGCCGAAACATCAGCCTTCCTGGTCCTCTGATGCTGCTTGGTCTGCTGTGTTCATCCAGCCCTACACCTTGTTATCTCAGATTCTCCAGTATCTGCAGTTCCTACTATCTCTGGATGGGAATGGGAAGGGTTTAGAGGAAAATGGCCAAATGCTGGCAAAATGGGCCTGGACCGGATTGGGATGTCTGGTCAGCATGATTGAATTAGTCCAAAGGGTCTGTTTCCATTCTGTTTGTCTCTATGACTCTAAAAGGAGACAAATTTTGAAATCATTTAGTGTCTCTTTGTGTTACTTTCTCCTGCAGATTTCAAAACACTTTAAATGATTTAAATTATCTGATTTTATTTTTGAGACATGGTCAGTTATGTCAATTCCTTACCTTTCAGTTTCTGTGCATCATATCATGTGTTTTGTGTGCGTAAAACTGCTCTGAAGTTCTAACATGACATCAAGGAGAAGAAAAATGTTTTGAAATGTCTCTGTTGACTATCCCTGACCTGCTTTTCTGTTTATAACTTATGTCATTTTTGGCAAACCCTCTATCGGCCTAATGAGTTAGATCAATGCCTCTGTTTCCCAGTAATTTATTTCTTAAAATGCATGCAGTTGTTGAGTAAAGACATCAGCATTCTTAGTTTTGTTTAAGTTTCTACTCTTATTCCCCTCAGTTGGGTTATTGCCTTAAACTCCAACTGCAAATTTTTAATACAAGTATGCTGAAATCAGTCAAAAATATTGCAAATTCTGATTGTAGTCAAATCTTTGCAATATTGCACTGATCTTTATCCAGTGATGAAATACAAGCCTGGCCAGAAATGAAACATTCACTACTTTTCCTGACTTGTTCATGATATAAAGGAACCTCACTTTTTGAATGCCAATTTGAAATGGTCCTGTATTTCTGTGGAAGCTCTTGTTCAATACCTGATTGCTTTCTTCAATATTCTCACCATCACTCTCAATGATGTTGACTGCTCCATGTGCAATGCACTTGAGGGTCTTGGAAAATCAATAATGCATGACACAGGCTCAATGGACTAAAGGGCTTCTTCTCTACTGTATGATTCTATAATTTCTTGCCTTAACTGGCAATTCAACTATGGAAAGCATGACCACTGTACTCAATTGTGTCCACAGTCCCACTGTAGGGAACTGATGTCACATCTCCCCTCCCTTTGCACTGAATGAAGTGAGACCCTGTGCTGTTCAAGTGGAGAATAGTTTTGTTTTCAGGCTCATCAGGTCTGATGGACTTTAAATATGCAAAAAGTAAAGGATTTTGCATTTGAACCGATGTTGATTGCATGACTCAATAATTGCTCAGTTGAAAACAGTAGCATGAGTAGGAAGTATAGATTCAATGGTATTTCTGTCACACTGCATATCCCTAAACACCTTTCAGCACAGTGCTTACAGCGCCAATTTCACAGAAACCAATCGCATTACTATCAGGTGATTTGTCATTAGTTGAATCGAATAGTCATCATTCACAAGCTTTTGTTATTTCCAGTTGTCTTCTGGCATTACTTTTAGTTTGATTGTTTCTGAGTTAGGATGATCCTTTTAATATGTGGTCTTTACCTTATCAATAAATGATTGTTCATCAAAAAGCAACTCAAATGGTCTTTTCAATCATGCAGTGCAGCAATCCAATCGATGTTAGATTATATCACTCTGATGCTAAGTGCGCTTGTGCTGTTTGGAGTGGTATCCCTACTTCTGAACGCCTAACGGTTTGAGTTCAGGTCCCACCTGCTCCAGAGGAGTGTCATACCATATCCAGACAGGTTTATTAAAGATACCTATGGCTGTGATGCTCTAAAAGGGCAATCTGCATATGTCGTATTGATTGAGATGTTCACATCAATTTCCACAAATTAGGTTTTCTACAGGATGTCACATTATTGACTAATCATTTCATTTTTGATATCTTATTTCCTTTTTTAGTTGAGTGAAACTAATGACCCCCTTAGAGAAGTTAAAGCAATTTCAACTTTAATGCAATGTCTCCATAGTCCCAGAGGCCCATTTGGCTGCTCTCTCTTATTAGAGAGCGATGACTGGTGGTAGTTTAACCTGAGGGTCATCACACGGCAGGTGAGGACCAAGGTTGAGAATGGGCTTGTCTTATGAGGAGCAGTGAGGACACTAGAGTCTGCACATGATGGAGTTTAGAAGGCCGCGGTGCAGGTGGAGTGGTGGATCTTATTGAAATTTACAGAATCCTGAGAAAGACCTGGATAGAGTTGACGTGGAGAGGATGCTTCCACTGGCAGGAGACACTAGGAATCAAGGGTACAGCCTCAGACCGTCTAGAATTGAGATGAGGGGGAATTTCTTCCACCATAGGGTGGTTAATCTGTGGAACTAACTACCACAAAAGGCAGTGGAGGCCAAGTCATTGAGTGTATTTAAGGTAGTGATAGCTTCTTGATTTGTAAGCAGATCAAGGGTCATGGGAAGAAGACAGGAAAATAAGGTTGGGCAATACATCAGCCATGATCATATGGATAGAACAGGCTTGATGGGCCATGTGGTCTAATTCTGGTCCCATATCTTATGGCCCTTGATCTCAGCTGATGAAGGAATTGAACCCACATTGTTGGTGTCAGTCTACATTCCAAACAAGCCACCCAAGCTAACCATTCTACTCTCTCTAATTATATCCTGTATTAAACATCTAGGAGAACGAAAATGTAGAGAATGATTGTCCCTCATGACAGCAACTCGTCTGCAGCAGAGCCCTCCACAGATTGAAGCCATATTTACACGTTAACTGTGATATTAGTATTGTTTTCTCCTTTGTACAGTCCCAAATTTACTTATCATACAAATTTGGAAAAGAGCAGATTATCCTTCTTGCTGTTTCATCGTTCAATGGGATCATGCCTAATCTACATTCTGTAATGTTCAATCATTGACTCTGTTCAAACCTGAGACTTATATTTTTCATTTACTGGGTGTGGGTGTCAACTGACGAGACTGGCGTTAATTGCCCAAGCCAACAGTCTGGGCTCACATGTAGGCAGATTAGTTAACAATGACAGATATCAGTTCTTGAACGGCATTAGTGAACCAGAAACTCTTTCTTTTTTTTTCACTGCCAATCAACAAATGCAGATTTTTTAATGGTTTGAAATTTCACCATCTACCATGGCAGAATTTGAACTCAGGCCCCCAGAGTATTGTCTAGCTCTTTAAATTAATGATATGCCATTAATAATTCTTGGCCATTGCCTTCCACAATGAATAGGTTTTTGAGTCTGTAGGCCTTTAAAGGAATTGGGGTGTGATGGAAACATGTCGTTGAGGTGGAGAAGCAATTCTATTTTTCGTTAAAGGCGAGAGCAGGCTCTAAGGGCCTACACCAGCTTCTGTTTTTGTTCTTGCATTCAGAAACCTGCTCTAACTAATAAGATAGTTGTACTTTAAACAGTCTTGACATCAGCATTTGAAAGAATGGTTTAACTTCTTGGACTCTTCATGAACTAGAGATATTTTATTATGTCCTTTCCAGAAGCAAAAAGCTAACAGTTCATTTATTTATTCCATTCAAAACAATAATTATAGGCAAGCACCATGCAACATTAGATTTTCAAGATTTTGTGTAATATTATTCACAAGTATATGATAGGTATATAATTAATTTGTTCAACCGATGGTCATATCAATCTCAATCATTTGAAGATTGCAAGGACGCATTGACACTCTTACAATGTTGAAGGTTGCAGTCTAGTTTTTCATCATATTGCTTATTTTCATCCTTTTCCTTCACTTTTGAATCGTCACATTTGAACAAATTTTTTTGTCTCTTTCAGCCTTTAATTTCAAAATGTTATTGTTCACTCCATGACTTAAATATTCAGGTGCACAGGCCTCTAGCTTTTGCATAGCAAACAATTCAGGATAAGCTGGATGGAGAATTAGAAGGTACAGCATTTGGCAGCACCAGCTGAGATGGGAATTCTTTAAGCTGCTTCAGCTGAAGCTCACTTTTTTGCAGCATTATTTCTACCTTCCTTTGTCAGATTACAGGGTCATTTACACTCCTGAACCACAGCAGCTCAAAGTACACAAGGACAAGGGGATAATTTACTCTTAAAAGCCATCAAGATTCAATTAAGGGGTGACCAATCAGTGAAGTGACACTCCTGCAAGTAAAATGGACAATTTGTGCAGATCCTCCAATCATTGGTTGTCTTTAATCTATTCATGCTGCAGATAAGATTGCAATATTACTTGAAAGGCCTTGAAATTAATTCGGCAACCTCTAGCTGAAGGTTGAATATGTGCACTAGCTACTGTATGGGGAAAACATAGTCAATGCTATTGCAACAAACATTGTGTCAATTGTTAAATTTTAAACCTGGGATTGAAGTCAGCGATGCAGCATAAATGATAGTAGTGATCTGGTTAAGATGTTCCAGTTTTGTGCGTGTGATGGAAACAAATTAGTTGTGATCTCTTTAGTTTGCAGAAGGTATGTTTGGAGTGTCAGCTTTGTCAGTTATCTGGTAAAGGAAATGTTAACTTCTGCCTTTTTTCTTTGTGATGATTTTAATACCGTAGAGTTTGGAGGGATTTAAGGCTTTCCTTTTGTGTTGTGTCTTTAACTCCTCTAATTCTGTCCTGGTACGAGTCTAGATTCTCCTCCCCCACCTTCATATGTCAAATCATACACAGAAGGTATTGCTGCTGCATGACTGCATTGCTGAATAACTGAGACGAAAAGTATGGAAAAATAAGAGCCAAAAATTAGCCTTTGAGAACACTTCAAAAGACCTTGGAAGATATTTTGACCTTTGATTTATGGTGGGGGTGAATTTGGAAGGGGGTGGATGTGTTGCGAAAAAGATTAGCCTGCTTTTTCCTGGATGGTGTCAATTTTCTTGGATGTTGTTGGAGCTGCACTTGACTAGGCAAATAATTCAATTGCACTCTCAATGCATCAGGAGATGAGTCACTGCCAAATTCCCAGCTTCTAACCTGCTGTTACAGTATTCGTACAGCTAATCTCATTAAGCTTCTAGTTAGTGGTAAATCTCGGGGTGTTGACACTGGGGAATTTGGCTGTGATTGAACACCAAGGGAAGGTAGGTAAATTCTCTCTTGTTGCAAATGGCCATTCCCCTGGCACATACATGTTGTGGAATTTATCAGGCCACTGTGCAGACCAAGCATGAGTATTGTCCATGTCTTTCTGCCCACGGATACAAACTGCATGAATAAGGTGAGGTGCTATGGCTGCTACTGAACATCAGCGAAGAACCCACTCTGATCTTGTGATGGAGAGTCGTTAATTGATGAAACAACTGCAGATGGTTGAGTTGTGGACATATCCTGAGGATCTGGTCTCTTGTGGTGTTGTGGTAGTGTCCCAACCTCTGAGCCAGGAGGTCTGGTTTTAAGTCCCAAGTGCTCCTTAAGTAAGTAATAATGTCTCTGAATAAGTTGATTAGGGAAAATATCTACCTTGAGGGACTCCTGTGGTGGTGCCTTGGAGCTGAGATAACTGACCCCCGAATTACGAGAACCATCTTCCTTTGCATTAGTCAATTGTTCTAACCTTTGGAGAATTCTTAATCTGATCTTCATTGAATTAAATTTTGCCAAGGCTTTTTGATGCCACATTTGATGAAATGCTCCCTTGATGTCAAGTGTATCGCTCTCGTCTCTCCTCCTACTCCATTGAGTTTCTGAGTGTTTATCTGCTCACAAGTATTCAAAAATAGAAGAGATTTTACAGTGATAGTAGGAATTCCAGATGCTGGGGAATCTGAGATAACAAGGTGGAGAGCTGGATGAAGACAACAGGCCAAGCAGCATCAGAGGAGCAGCAAGGCTCACGTTTTGGGCCTAGACCCTCCTTCAGATGTATCTTAATAATAAAAATTAATATGATAACTTTTATCCTCATAAACTTATAGACTTTTTAATCACCATTGGGAATCAATGAGTAATTTTTGAGATATTTTCCCCTTTGTTGGTCTTTATTTTTCTGCTATTTTATCTATATGGCAATAAGAAATAGAAACCGGAGTGAGCCATTCGGTCCCTACAGCCTATTCCACAATTCATTCCTCATGTTCACACTCCTGCCATATTCCCATAACCCTTGGTTTTCCTACTGATCAGGAATTTATCTCAGCCTTAAATATACACAAAGGCTGTGGCCTCACAGCAATTTTTGTAAGGATCTAAAGGTACCAGTGTTGGACTAGGTTGGATAATGTCAAAAATAACATGACATCGGGTTACAATCCGACATATTTGAAAAAACAAGCTATCACAGTGTTGCTCCTTCATCTGGTGTAATGAGAGAGCATCATGACACGGAAGTTATAAATAAAAGGTCAAACGATAATACAACTGATGCAAATTTATCGAATAAACCTAAGATGGCGGGCTGAATCCCTCCTGTTAAATCTTTAATCAGTTAGAAAGGAGATGCAGGTTTTGGTTGATTAATATGCAAGTCCCATAATTTCTTTTGAGTGACTGCACCAAGAAAACTAAAAGGTTTTGTCAGTGTGTACAAGAGGTGACATCTCAGGTCAGACAATGCATTATTTTAGGTGTGTGGCCTCGTTTACAATCTGTCTGTGTTTTAACTTGGAGTTAATCTGGTTTTATTTCCAAAGCAGGAGTTTTTAAAATGCCGTACTGACTGATGGTGTCTACAGATTATCTACTTTTTGAACAAAATAGATTGCATCTGCAAATGCAAATTCACTGTGTGCGTGCGCGCACCTGGAGTATGAAATGAACCCAAGATCCCAGTTGAGGCTGTGGGAACTGTACTTGGCCAACAGCCTCTGCTCGGTGACTCTGCGTTGTCATGTATCCCCATGTCCACCTTGAAGGGCACTTACCCTGAAAATCCAAAGCCAAATGCCTTGGCTGCTGAAGTGCTACCCCACTGGGAGGAAACACCTCTGTATGGCAATTGTTACTCAGGGTGGTGACTTAAAAGAATTTCTGGGATTTGCATTATAATCAATCAAAGCCTGCATCTCCTTTCTAACTGATTGAAAATTTAACAGGAGGGACTCAGCCAGATATTTTGGGTTTAGTCCATACATTCACATCAGTTGTATGATCTTTTGACCTTTTACTTATAAATTCTGGTAAGATTTTTGGTAGTGTGGATGAGCCGAGAGATCTCGATGTCCATGTGCATAGATCTCTGAAAGTTGCCATCCAGTTTGATAGGGTTGTTAAGAAGGTGTATTAGGTTTCATTAGTAGAGCGATTGAGTTTTGGAGCCATGAGGTCATGTTGCAGCTCTACAAAACTCTCTGGTGCAGCCACACTTGGAGTATTGCGTACAGTTCTGGGTGCCACATTATAGGAAGGATGTGGAAGCATTAGAAAGGGTGTAGAGGAGATTTACCAGGACGTTGCCTGGTATAAAGGGAAGGTCTTATGAGGAAAGGTTGAGGGACTTGAAGCTGTTTTCGTCAGAGAGAAGAAGGTTAAGAGGTGACCTAATAGAGACATAAAAGATGATCAGAGAATTAGATAGGGTGGACAGTGAGACCCTTTTTCCTTGGATGGTGATGGCTAGCACAAAGGGACTTAGCTTTAAATTGAGGGGTGATAATATAGGACAGATGTCAGAGGTAGTTTCTTTACTCTGAGAGTAGTAAGGGTGTGGAATACCCTGCCTGCAACAGTAGTAGACTCGCCAACTTTAAGGGTGTTTAAATGGTCATGGGATAAACATATGGATAATAATGGAATAGTGTAGGTTAGATGGGCTTCAGTTTGGTTTTGCAGGTCGGCGCAACATTGAGGGCCAACAGGCCTGTACTGCACTGTAATGTTCTATGTTTTATGTTGTATGTGCTACATTCTACAAATCTACAAGTAGATTTGTTTCACTAAAACCTTAGTAAAAGAGTGATAACACTTTGTGTTATGATTATTACTCAGAAATGGCTCTGTTCTGTCTGTCTCTTTCTGCACTGATGTTGCCAGGCCTGCTGGGTTTCTCCTGGACACACTTTTTTTTTGTATTCCTTTCCTCTCGCACTTGAATGTTAATCCTGTAGTTAAAAGGGGAGAAACAAAAAAGCATGGGATTCTCATGCCTCATGTTGGCAAATATAATAAACAGAATAATGCAGTGCCTGATCAATTTCACTTCACTCATGAGAAAACCTACATTAATCACCGAGCACAGCAGAAATCAATTGTCCTCTCATCTGTTCTACAATCTTGAATTTTAATATATTATTGGGTACATTCTATGGAAGTGCAGAAGATGAAAATAGGACTAAAATCTACAGTAGGTTAGAGTAATAATTTGTTCACCGAGTTATGACTTTTACCCAATTGAGAAAGACAGCGCCAAGACTTCACTTAGTGAAAATTCCTGCTGTCATTATAGAATAATGTACCTCTTTGCATCTTTTTAAATGACAGTAGCAAATGCGACTCAATGCTGGCTAATAAATATGTCAGTGGCTGCCTTGGAATCCTAATCAAAGGCTTGTGCACAAGATCTTCTGAGAATATCCTACATTATAACATCCAAATAATAATAATATTTCAAAATCTTTCTGTAAATAGAGCTAAGGTTTTCTGTTCCTAACAAACCAGTATTAAATGCAGTTTGGGGAGCTACAGGATTCAACATCCAGATTTAATAAATCTTTCTCTGCACTAAGTGAACAATGGTTATTTTATTTGCTTGGTGTATTTATTCTGGTTAGGAATTTATTTTTTCTTTAAACACGGAGTCCCAGCATCAATCATTCTATGGTGAAGTGTTCCATATGTCACATGCAGGATTAAAGATTCACTACATTGTTTAACCAAGCAGGGTAATGGTAAACCTACACAAGGTCAGATAGCAGGAATAGGGTTCCTCTGTTCTTACTATGACATACTTACAGTGCAGGCAAAACTTACCGTAGTTGGAGGAAAAAAGATTTCCCTATGTTTACCTTGTGAAATTCCAGGTCACATGTCACAGTCATTCTGCACAGTCCTCTGTCCCGCACTTCTCCAACTATCAATATTAATCTAATATCAGAATCTACTCCCTATCTAGTTTTGGCAGTTTTATTTTCCCATGCTATTGACACCAGTCCTTTCTTTGCATGGTAGTTTTGATTTTGTACCAATTTCCTCAGAGGAATATCTCACTTGGCAAAGCTGGTGGATTCAATTGTTTCCCTGTGTAGAATTGCATTTCTGAAAACAAAATAAAGCAGCTTGATTTCAGGGCTATTACATCACTCTGTCGTCATTGGCTTTGTTCCTTCTGGATAAGTTTCTTTTATTCTTTCACAGGATGTAGGCATCATTAGCTTGGACAGCAGCTGTAGTCCATCCCCATTTGCTCTTGAGACGTCCTGTTGTGCCTTCTTCTTAAACCACTCCATCTTATGTAGGTACATCTCCAATGATGTCAGAGACAGTGAAGTAACAGTGATTCATTTTCAAGGCAACATGGTATGTGAGTGAGGTGAAATTGCCGGTGGTGGTGTTCCCATATATCTGTTGCCCTTGTCCTTCAAGCGGTAGAGCTCAGGGATTTCCTCTGAAGGAGCCGTGGTGAGATGATTTATTGCATCCTGTGTTGGTGGTGCAGAGACAAGGTATTTAATCTGGTTGATCACATGCTCATTAAGTGGGCAGTATTGCCCTGGGTGGTATTGAGTTTCTTGGCTTTGAGCCTATCATCATTCAAAGAAGTAGAGTGCTCCATCGTACATCCAGCTTGCATGTTGTACATCGTCAGGCTTCTGGAAGTTGGACATGAGTTATTTGCCCCAAAACTCCCCATTCTCTGACCAACTCTTGTTGCTACCGTATTTATATGTTAGGTCCTGTTCAGTTTCTGGTCAATTGTCTCCTCCAGGATTTTGATACTAGCAGTTTCATGGAGGTTAATCACATTGAATGTTATGGGACAGTGTAAGATTTTCTTTTGTCGGAGATTCTTATAGCCTGGCACTTGTGTGGCACAAAGTTGACTTGTCACTTGAGTCCAAGCCTGAATGTTGTTAGACTGTCCAGGCATATGAGAAATCTTGAATCGTGTTGAATATCACACAATCATGAGTGAACATCTTTAACATAATGTTGGAGGAAAGGTCATGGGGAAGCTGATGAAGATGGTGGGGCTGAGGACACCACTCTGAAGAACTTCTGAGCAATGACCTGGAGCTGAGATAACTGATGCCCAACAACAACCATCTTCCTTTGTGATAGTAAGGACTGCAGATGTTGGAAGTAAATATGGTTCTGGAAAAGCACAGCTGGTCAGACAGTATCCAAGAAGCAGGAAAGTTAATGTTTTGGGCCGAAACCCTTCGTGCTTTTCTGACTCCCATTTATTGATACCATCTTCCTTTGTGTCAGATATGGCTCCAAACGTCAGGTAGTTTCCACCCCCTTCCCATGAATCTCAGTTTTGCTACGACTCCTCGATGCTCACATGATGTCAAAGACAGTTAATGTTCCCTCATCTCTGCAGTTGAGCTGTTTTGTCCATGTTTCAACCAAGCTGTAATGAAGTCAGAAGCCGAGTGGCCCTGTTGGAATTCAAACTAAGAGTTGGTGAGCAGGTTCTTGTTTTGTACAGAGATAATGGGAACTGCAGATGCTGGAGAATTCCAAGATAATAAAATGTGAGGCTGGATGAACACAGCAGGCCAAGCAGCATCTCAGGAGCACAAAAGCTGAAGTTTCGGGCCTAGACCCTTCATCAGAGAGGGGGATGGGGGGAGGGAACTGGAATAAATAGGGAGAGAGGTGGAGGCGGACCGAAGATGGAGAGTAAAGAAGATAGGTGGAGAGAGTGTAGGTAGGGAGGGGATAGGTCGGTCCAGGGAAGACGGACAGGTCAAGGAGGTGGGATGAGGTTAGTAGGTAGCTGGGGGTGCGGCTTGGGGTGGGAGGAAGGGATGGGTGAGAGGAAGAACCGGTTAGGGAGGCAGAGACAGGTTGGACTGGTTTTGGGATGCAGTGGGTGGTGGGGGGGGGGGGAGCTGGGCTGGTTGTGTGGTGCAGTGGGGGGAGGGGACGAACTGGGCTGGTTTAGGGATGCAGTAGGGGAAGGGGAGATTTTGAAACTGGTGAAGCTTTCCGGAGAGACCACTCTCTCCGTGACTCCCTTGTTCGCTCCACACTGCCCTCCAACCCCACCACACCCGGCACCTTCCACTGCAACCGCAGGAAATGCTACACTTGCCCCCACACCTCCTCCCTCACCCCCATCCCAGGCCCCAAGATGACATTCCACATTAAGCAGAGGTTCACCTGCACATCTGCCAATGTGGTATACTGCATCCACTGTACCCGGTGCGGCTTCCTCTACATTGGGGAAACCAAGCGGAGGCTTGGGGACCGCTTTGCAGAACACCTCCGCTCAGTTCGCAACAAACAACTGCACCTCCCAGTCGCAAACCATTTCCACTCCCCCTCCCATTCTCTAGATGACATGTCCATCATGGGCCTCCTGCAGTGCCACAATGATGCCACCCGAAGGTTGCAGGAACAGCAACTCATATTCCGCCTGGGAACCCTGCAGCCATATGGTATCAATGTGGACTTCACCAGTTTCAAAATCTCCCCTTCCCCTACTGCATCCCTAAACCAGCCCAGTTCGTCCCCTCCCCCCACTGCACCACACAACCAGCCCAGCTCTACCGCCCCCCCCCCACCCCCCACCCATTGCATCCCAAAACCAGTCCAACCTGTCTTTGCCTCCCTAACCGGTTCTTCCTCTCACCCATCCCTTCCTCCCACCCCAAGCCGCACCCCCAGCTACCTACTAACCTCATCCCACCTCCTTGACCTGTCTGTCTTCCCTGGACCGACCTATCCCCTCCCTACCTCCCCACCTACACTCTCTCCACCTATCTTCTTTACTCTCCATCTTCGGTCTGCCTCCCCCTCTCTCCCTATTTATTCCAGTTCCCTCTCCCCATCCCCCTCTCTGATGAAGGGTCTAGGCCCGAAACGTCAGCTTTTGTGCTCCTGAGATGCTGCTTGGCCTGCTGTGTTCATCCAGCCTCACATTTTATTATCTTGTTTTGTACATACAGCTTAATATCATTGACGACAAAACCGTCTAACACTTTGTTGATGATCATGAGTAAACTGATGAGTGGTAATTGTCCAGTTTGGATTTTCTCTGCTTTTTTTGAGGATGGGACATATATGAACAATTTGCCCTGTTGTCAGGCATATGCGAATGTTGCAACTGTAGATGATGATAAAACAGCAAATCAAATCCATTGGGAATGAAGCATCTTCACCTCATACAATATTCTGTTGACAAACCTTTGGTTTAATAAATCATTAGCACCTCTATTACCCTACAGTCATTCAACTGATGCTGAAACACAGTGTTTATGCCTAATTATATAATCATCTTAAACCCTCACACAGTCTTACTTCTCAATGTTGGTAATAGCTCCTCCAAGTTTATACTCCATTAACTCCTCTGAGCTTTTCCAAATCTGGCCACTTCCTCACCTCAACTTTCTTCTCTTCACAACTGGCAACTGTACCTTTTATTAACTAGGAGCTAAGCTCTGTAATTTTTAAACCTCTTTGCTTCTCTATCCTCTCTCATTCTTTAAAAATGCTCCTCAATATCAACCTTTTATGCCAAGATATTGGCTACCAGTCAAAGTATTATCTGCTAATGTGGTTAGTTTTGTTTTGATGATCATTTTGAACAGGAACTTTTCATATATTGAAGGATCTAGATGAATAGTCACCGAATTTTGAGTCTTTTAGTAACAGCCAATGAATTCTTTCGGATTTTCCCACAATCTTGCCAATATGACAGTTACCCATGTAATGCCCACATTATAAAATGCTCAATAATTTATTGCAGTATTTTCTGACTCCAATGATATCCCCCAGTGGATCTCAGTGTTTTTTAAAATTGCGATGTAGCCTATTTTGTACTCTGGTTCAGCATTTGTCCTACTCCTGCAAATGGATTTCGCATTCACTGTCATCTTTAGCACATCTTTTGTTATTATAATACATAGATGGCATAGTTCAAAGGCCCCTTACTACAGTTCATCAGCTTACTAGATCCTTTAACAATATCTGGACAACAATATGCAGTGTTAATATATACACCACAGGACTGAGATTTGATTAATAAGCTACAAACCATTTATCGGCCTTACGTAAATGAATTGTTCTCAAGATGGACCATTAATACTGTAATAACTTACAACACTCCTGTCCTTCAGAAAATATTGAACTGTGCAGCCGCTCTGAGCTATATTTAAACACAACCAGATCCCTGAAAATGACTGCTCACTTCTTACGTGGAGACATGATACCTTGCAGTACATCAAAGTAGGCCAGACCCTCTGCTGGTTATAAAGATCAGTGTCGCAGGCTGGGTTCAGATACCTCCAGGCAAACCAATAATCAGAGGTTTGTGGCCTCAAAGCTGTCCATCAAAGTGCTGATATCAATCTGATGGTCTTAGCTCCCTGAAAGAAATGTAACTTTAAAGTAATGATCTACTGGGATAGGTTGCTTGAAATTATAGGGGCAAAATACTTCAGATGCAGGAGGTATGAAAATAAAAACAGTTTTAAAAAATTGCAGGAGAAGCTTAGCAGGTCCGGCAGTATCTATAAAGACAGAAACAGTCTAATGTTTCGAATCCGATGTCTCTTTGGAAGTGAGGAGGGTGGGAATATGATATTTACATTGTTTACAAAATGGGGTGGAAGGGACCTTATGGCACAGTGGTCGTATCCTTAACTCTGAGCCAGGAGGTTGGGCTTCATATCCCACTGGCTGCAGGGGTGTTTAATAACAACTCCAAACAGGATAATTAGAAAATATCTACAAAAAGGAAGGCAGGAATGAGTGGAACAAATTGTGATGGTGCCCCAGAACAAAATACAAAGTAAGTACAGAATCCTAGAATGCCTACAGTGTGTAAACAGGCCCTTCGGCCCAACAAGTCAACACCAATCCTCGGAACATCCTGCCCAGAACCACCTCCCTAATCTACACATCCTTGAGCACTGTGGGCAATTTAGCATGGCCAATCCGCCTAGCCTGCACACCTTTGGACTGTAGGAGGAAAGCAGGGCACCTGGAGGAAACCCACACAGACACTGGGAGAATGTACAAACTCCAAAAAGTCGCCCGAGGCTATAGTCGAACCTGAACCCCTAACGTTGTGAGGCTCAGGAAGACCCTGATGTTATAAAGAGACATGAATAGTCAAATAGGTTAGGTTCATTGAGAGCAAAAACACTGGAGGCGTGGGGAGCAGGGAGGGTGTATTCAAAATGGGGAACAGTTTTCATGCTATAAATTTGATGAATCAGTGATGACCCCTGGAAATGGTGGAAAATGAGGCACTGTTCCTCTTTGCTTGCTGTTGAGCTTGCTCCAGGCATGGTTGAAGGATCCAATAAGCTGATATAGTGGAGCAAGTGGTCTTTGGATTATGCCACCTATGTATTACGATGATGAAGTCACACTAAAGATGGTAATGAATGCGAGATTCACTTGGAGGAGTTGGACAAATGCTGAACCCTAGTAGAAGAATAGAATACTTCATAATTTTAAAATAAACTAAGACCCACTGGGGCTATCACTGGAGGATACAGCAAATGTTGAGCTCTGCTGGACTAGTGCAGCCAGCCTGGCATGGAAATGCTGGCATGAAACCAGGATGGTGAACAGAAATGCCAAGTGACTGCAAGGTCATGGTTGTCTTACAAACTGAGTGCAGGTGTTCTTCAAAGTATTCACCCAGCCTGTGTTTGGTCTTATCAAAGCAAAGCAAATCATGTTGTGATTGGTGAATGCAGTTGATCAGATTGAAAGACATATAAGTTAAAGCTGCTTCACTTGGAAGATGTATTTTGGGATCCTGGGCAGTAAGGAGGTGAATGGACAAATGTTACACCTTCTGCAATTGCATGGGAAGATCCTGCAGGGGTACGAGGAAGCATGAGAAGTGGCGGAGGACTGGACCAGGGTTTCACAGAAGGAACATCCCTCTGGACTGCTGACAAGGGAGGGAAGAGGAAGATGTCTTTGGCAGCAGCATCCCGCTGGAGGATGAGCCTTTGAATGCACAAAGTGGTTGGGTAGAAAGTTAGCACAAATGAAATCCTATCATTTGTTCTGGGATGGAAGAGAAGGGTTGAGGACAGAAGTGAAGGAAATGGGTTGCACATGAGTGATGAACCTGTCAACTTTGTGGATGAATCTTTGATAGAGGAAAAGGGAGGACGTGTCAGAGACACTCTGTTCTGGGCACCCTCACTGTTTATTCCACTCGCTCCCACTGTCCCCTTTGTCAATAACATAAACACCATCTCTTTTCAACCTTCTTCAGTTCTGAAGAAGAGTCAATGGACTCAAAGTGTGGACTCTGTTTCTGTCTCTGCAGACACTGCCTGGCCTGTTGGGCTTCTATAACACTTTTTGCTCGAAGTTATGTTTGGGCTGTAAATCACGTATAAGAAACTCAGCGTTTCACTTTTAGCTGATGTACACTGAAAAAGTCGAGATTAAAATAGTATCAGATGTAAAGGACCTACTGACAGGACTTGCAAAAATCTAACAAGGAGAAGTGTTAAGATTGAAAGGACTAGCAGCGAGGCTGTACAGGATTACTATACCCAGTTGCTGTCCCCACAAGCCCATTCAATCAAAATCAATATTACTCAGGTTAGAAAGGGCAAATCACAAAGCTCACCAGAGGGAAAACAAAAGCTCAACGCACCAAATATAAATAGCCTGTTGCGTCAAAGTGTGTTTGTATAGCGCAGGGCAGAATATATAAAATACAGATTGATAGCAAGCCAAAGGGATAAAGCTTCACAGACTGCAAAAGCAAAAAAAGAAACTTGAGTTAATGGTGTACTTTACACATCCGCAGGATATTCTGACTTGCCTTATAGCCAATAGAATTCAGACAGTTCTACATGATTGTCCACTCCTGGAAAATGAGCCAAAGGCTTGGTTGTCCAGGCTCTGTCAGGAAGCCAGTGCAAACTTTCATATCTGTAGACATGACACAATTTAAGTCCTTTTCTTAAAGAGGTACATTGAATTCTTTGGGCTGAATCTAATATTTCATGTGGCTAATTCGGAGTAGCGCCATGTTTTCAGAGTGTTTTCACCAGGAAGGCCAATGAGGCCCCACTTTGCTATATTTTACTGAACTCACCACACTCTACCACTACATCTTCTGCGACACCAGTTTCTGGCCCTGGAAAAACTCAACAGATGCCTGCTTAAAGCACCAATACAGCCTTACACCTGCACAATCTTTAAAGGGCCGCAGCCGCATTTCGAACGTGCTCCGGGACATTCTGTGAATCGGGAGGTGGAACCACAATTTTCCACCGGGAACCTGCAGGTTCTGGTGTCAGGATTGGTGTGAAATGACCATCCTTTTCTCAGCCCTTCTCAGGGCAATCCAGAAGTGACTGGGCTCTCCACTGCCGCCTCCACCCTTCCTTCAAGTTCTTGAAGTTCCAGCCGATGAGGGTAAACCTGCCTCTGACAAGATGCCTCTTGGCATGTCTGACCCATCCAGGCACAAGAGCCCCCTGGGGTTCCCCAAGCAAACCTTGACCAAACCAAACCACTGCTATTCAAGCTCTGTCCGCCCCATCTGTGGAAACTGGGATTATGTTTAGATGGGATCGGAGGAAGAATACTTAATCAGTGCACTTTGGAAGCATGGATGATACAGGTTTGTAACTGGCCTTACATTTCTGCATAAATGTAACAGATGTAAGTTTGCATCACCTACCAGCTTGCGGGGTAAGCAATGACCTCGTGGTATTATCACTGGACTGGACTGTTAATCCAGAGACCCAGATAATGTTCAGGAGACCCAGCTCTGAGTCTCGCCATGGCAGATGGTAGAATTTGAATTCAATAAATATCTGGAATTAATAGGCTAATGATGACAGTGAATCCATTGTCGATTGTTGGGGAAAATCCATCTGGCTCACTAATATCTTTTAGGGAAGAAAACTTACATGGCTTGGCCTACATGTGACTCCAGACCCACAGCAATGTGGTTGACTCTCAACTGCCCTCTAGGGCGATTTAGGGATGGGCAATAAATGCTGCCTGGCCAGCGACGCCCTCCTCCCATAAATAATTTTTTAAAAAATTTCTGATTGTTGGTGTCTCTGTGTAGACCTGAGTGGCTGTGTCACAACATCAGGCATCAGTTTGTGACCACAGACAAAGTTCCACAGTCTTCTGCCTGTAGCATGTGGAATGAAGAGGAACATTGTGTAGACATGACATTGAGTCATT
The DNA here is from genome assembly GCF_030684315.1 of Stegostoma tigrinum. Lineage (NCBI taxonomy): Eukaryota > Metazoa > Chordata > Chondrichthyes > Orectolobiformes > Stegostomatidae > Stegostoma > Stegostoma tigrinum. The sequence continues at coordinate 16,124,490 of NC_081361.1, forward strand.
CCAACACCGTTGGCCTTCCTTGTATAATCCATCTTCTTTAAAAGCCTCTCCAAAGGCCTAGCAATCAATGAGATGCCCAAAAATGTCAGTGGCAAGAAGGTGCAGCACACAGAGGGGACAATGCATTAGAATTATAGAGCACACAAACTCTTTCATGTACTGTATGTGTTTGCTTGCACAATGTTCTTCAACTTTAAGATGTCTATCATCAGTGGGTTCTGCAGCCATCTCCTTCACAGCTCAAGTCACTCACCCTGCCCACTACAAGCTTGGAAGCAGCCATTTTGTTCCCTATTGTATACACTTGAGATTTCCAATGCAATGGAAGATGACAGTGAGTGTTCCTTGTCTAGTAGCTTGCAGGCACATCCTGAGCATGTAGGTGTGAGCTCCCAAACATCCAGATACCCTTTCAGGTATCCCTTTGCATTAAGGTAGCCCTTGACATCTTCCCAAACAAGCCATCTATGTACATCTGCACCACCCTGTCTCGATGCACTTTGCTAAAAGAAAAATGAAGACTTCTGTCTCAGGAGGCACCCAAACCTTCTATTAAATGGTCCACAAACTGAGATACGGGAAACCACAAAGCAAATTATGCACCGATACCAATACGAAGGCTGTGAATTTACTCAAAGTATCCCAGATACTTCATGTAGGAGCAATCATAACATGACAAGTTAATGGCAACATTGAAATTCAAAGATACATTTTGGCATAAAGACACTGGGTGTAAAACTGTACAATTTATTTCTCAATAAAAGTTCTATATTGTGTTTCACTACCAGTTTCAAGTAGCAGAGATTGATTACTCTGGGAGATTACAGTAAACTCCTTGCTAATGTGTAAAGTCAAATAATACATTGACGCAGTGCTCCCTTACAGTGCCAAGGACCTGGGTTTGATTCCAGCCTTGAGTAGCTGTCTGTGTGGAGATTGCAACCATTCTCCCTCGTGGGTTTCTGTCAGATGCTTTGGTTTCCTCCCACAGTCCAAAGACGTGCAAGCTAGGTAGATTTGAGATGCTAAATTTTGCAGGGTGGGTGTATTCCCAATGGTAAATGCGGGGATAGTGTAGGGATCTGGGTGGGATACAATTCAGAGGTTTGGTATAGACTTAATTGGCTGAATGATCTCTTTCCACATTTCAGGGATTCTAAGATTCAAATGTGACTCTTTGTAAAGCCATATTCAATTAAAAACATTAATTCTGTCCTTTCTTCCTCCGCAGGTGTTGCCAGACTTGTTGAATACTCGGTAATAAAATGTGAGGCTGGATGAACACAGCAGGCCAAGCAGCATCTCAGGAGCACAAAAGTTGACGTTTCGGGCCTAGACCCTTCATCAGAGAGGGGGATGGGGGGAGGGAACTGGAATAAATAGGGAGAGAGGGGGAGGCGGACCGAAGATGGAGAGTAAAGAAGATAGGTGGAGAGAGTGTAGGTGGGGAGGTAGGGAGGGGATAGGTCAGTCCAGGGAAGACGGACAGGTCAAGGAGGTGGGATGAGGTTAGTAGGTAGCTGGGGGTGCGGCTTGGGGTGGGAGGAAGGGATGGGTGAGAGGAAGAACCGGTTAGGGAGGCAGAGACAGGTTGGACTGGTTTTGGGATGCAGTGGGTGGAGGGGAAGAGCTGGGCTGGTTGTGTGGTGCAGTGGGGGGAGGGGATGAACTGCGTCTAGACATTAACCGCCTCAACCTCTCCACCCCTCTCTCACCCACTCCAACCTTTCCCCCGCAGAACGGGCAGCCCTCCGCTCCCTCCGCTCCAACCCCAACCTCACCATCAAACCCGCAGACAAGGGTGGCGCAGTGATAGTATGGTGCACTGACCTCTACATCGCCGAGGCCAGACGCCAACTCTCCGACACCACCTCCTACCGCCTCCTCGATCATGACCCCACACCCGAGCACCAAACCATCATCTCCAACACCATTCACGACCTCATCACCTCAGGGGACCTCCCACCCACAGCCTCCAACCTCATTGTTCCCCAACCCCGCATGGCCCGTTTCTATCTCCTTCCCAAAATCCACAAACCTGCCTGCCCTGGTCGACCCATCGTCTCAGCCTGCTCCTGCCCCACCGAACTCATCTCCACCTATCTGGACTCCATTTTCTCCCCTTTGGTCCAGGAACTCCCCACCTACGTCCGTGACACCACCCACGCCCTCCACCTCCTCCAGGACTTCCAATTCCCTGGCCCCCAACACCTCATATTCACCATGGACGTCCAGTCCCTGTACACCTGCATTCCGCATGGAGATGGCCTCAAGGCCCTCCGCTTCTTCCTGTCCCGCAGGCCCGACCAGGCCCCCTCCACCGACACTCTCATCCGCCTAGCTGAACTCGTCCTCACACTCAACAACTTCTCTTTTGACTCCTCCCACTTCCTACAGACTAAGGGGGTGGCCATGGGCCCCAGCTATGCCTGCCTCTTTGTAGGTTACGTGGAACAGTCCCTCTTCCGCACCTACACAGGCCCCAAACCCCACCTCTTCCTCCGGTACATTGATGACTGTATCGGCGCCGCCTCTTGCTCCCCAGAGGAGCTCGAACAGTTCATCCACTTCACCAACACCTTCCACCCCAACCTTCAGTTCACCTGGGCCATCTCCAACACATCCCTCACCTTCCTGGACCTCTCAGTCTCCATGTCAGGCAACCAGCTTGTAACTGATGTCCATTTCAAGCCCACTGACTCCCACAGCTACCTAGAATACACCTCCTCCCACCCACCCTCCTGCAAACATTCTATCCCCTATTCCCAATTCCTCCGCCTCCGCCGCATCTGCTCCCACGATAAGACATTCCACTTCCGCACATCCCAGATGTCCAAGTTCTTCAAGGACCGCAACTTTCCCCCCACGGTGATCGAGAATGCCCTTGACCGCGTCTCCCGCATTTCCCGCGACACATCCCTCACACCCCGCCCCCGCCACAACCGTCCCAAGAGGATCCCCCTCGTTCTCACACACCACCCTACCAACCTCCGGATACAACGCATTATCCTCCGACACTTCCGCCATTTACAATCCGACCCCACCACCCAAGACATTTTTCCATCCCCTCCCCTGTCTGCTTAGCGGAGAGACCACTCTCTCCGTGACTCCCTTGTTCGCTCCACACTGCCCTCCAACCCCACCACACCCGGCACCTTCCCCTGCAACCGCAGGAAATGCCACACTTGTCCCCACACCTCCTCCCTCACCCCCATCCCAGGCCCCAAGATGACATTCCACATTAAGCAGAGGTTCACCTGCACATCTGCCAATGTGGTATACTGCATCCACTATACCCGGTGCGGCTTCCTCTACATTGGGGAAACCAAGCGGAGGCTTGGGGACCACTTTGCAGAACACCTCCGCTCAGTTCGCAACAAACAACTGCACCTCCTAGTCGCAAACCATTTCCACTCCCCCTCCCATTCTCTTGATGACATGTCCATCATGGGCCTCCTGCACTGCCACAATGATGCCACCCGAAGGTTGCAGGAACAGCAACTCATATTCCGCCTGGGAACCCTGCAGCCATATGGTATCAATGTGGACTTCACCAGTTTCAAAATCTCCCCTTCCCCTACTGCATCCCTAAACCAGCCCAGTTCATCCCCTCCCCCCACTGCACCACACAACCAGCCCAGCTCTTCCCCTCCACCCACTGCATCCCAAAACCAGTCCAACCTGTCTCTGCCTCCCTAACCGGTTCTTCCTCTCACCCATCCCTTCCTCCCACCCCAAGCCGCACCCCCAGCTACCTACTAACCTCATCCCACCTCCTTGACCTGTCCGTCTTCCCTGGACTGACCTATCCCCTCCCTACCTCCCCACCTACACTCTCTCCACCTATCTTCTTTACTCTCCATCTTCGGTCCGCCTCCCCCTCGCTCCCTATTTATTCCAGTTCCCTCCCCCCATCCCCCTCTCTGATGAAGGGTCTAGGCCCGAAACGTCAACTTTTGTGCTCCTGAGATGCTGCTTGGCCTGCTGTGTTCATCCAGCCTCACATTTTATTATCTTGGAATCTCCAGCATCTGCAGTTCCCATTATCTCTTTGTTGAATACTCAATGCACTAGCTGTTTCCATTACAGATTTCTAGCATCTGTAGTCTTCTGCTTTGATTTTAACAAGGACACCGCTCTAGGCTGACCTCCAGCTCCTTTCTGACATTTCCGTAGAGGGGAGGACTGGAGTGGGAGTGAAGAGGGTTCTAACTGGAAGAGGGTGCTAACTGGGAGGAAGGCAGAGGAGGGCCGTTTTTTAAAAATGCTGTTGAAGAATGTTTCATTCATTGCAAACTACAAAGCCAGGCAAAATGGTAAAATGACATTTTAACAGGTTGATAATTGGTCACAGATTATATTTGTTGAACAGGGTTAAACTTGATTTAAGAATAGTACAGGCAGGTCAAATCACTGTGGAGATGAAACAGATCGCTTGCAGCCTCAGGGCTTCACAAACTTTCCATGTCAGATTTAATTGGAATTATTTGACAGTGAGCAAACACTGCAGAGCTCCTTGACTTGTCATGACTGTTCATATTAAAGTATTACATAGCTTGAAAATCAAATGTAAGAAGCAAATGGGCAGATCATCTAATCTGCAACAAAATGAGACAGATTTTAAGATCTGGTTGTGGTTAAAGCAATTTGGCTTGTTGCTATTTTGGAGCAATGCCACACTGGACAGTGATTGCTCATCTTCATACACCTACTTCTCATCTCTGGTGCATGAATGAGTTCATCAACACTTGCCTCCTGCTTAATTAACAAATAACAAGTAAACTGCAATCAGAAGTGCCCAAAGGCAATGAGTATTAATGACACTCTCTTTCTCTCGCTTCTATGTTATCCTTCTACTACTTTTAAATTAAGTACATTCTGTGTGTTCAACTCATTATCATCTATTATGTCTGAAGCTAATGCTCAGAGAGACCAACAGTTCTGATCAATTCCTTTTTTTATTGAGGGTCCAATTTCACCCATCAGAGTGATATGGATCAGTCAATGAAGGAAATTTTTTGCAGTGAGTGAGTATTTTATTCCTGTAGGCAGGAAAGTACCAAATATTCTTGACACATAAACAGTTAAAATATTTTCTTAAAGTAGACATCTGATATAATTTGGTACGCAGCCTTGAACTAACTCCTTGTCACCTCATAGAAGGTCCCAAAGAAAGAGTTGAAATATTTGCTGCTGTTGGGGTTTTCTGTCTTTTAATCTCTAATTGAACTGATTTTAAACAGGAGAGGGCGCAGTGGCACCCTCATTATCACTACAAGTGAATTTTGTTTTCATGATAACACACATTTCTTGATCTCTGCAACAGGTCAACAGTAAATTCACTTCTCTGTGTGTAATTGTTGCATACAAAGGAACAAGCTTACTGATTGCTTTTCGCTTTTCAGTGGCAGACGGTGGAATTATGTGTCAAATTGGATTTTCACTTGGATTGAGTTTTAACATGCTGTGATGAAAGGTGTATAATGTATACATTACATTTGGAGATTTGAAATTTAAAATAGAGACAGATAGATATGAATCATTTTGTGAAGGATTTTTCTTTTTCTTACCAGGTAAGAAAGTCTTTTGGATCTATGACCAAAGGCATCAACTCCAAGAAAACAAGTGACCACAGTCAAGTGACAGGCTGAAGCCCTGTAGTGTTCAGGGATGGATTGTCAATGATGCTGAGTTTACAACAGACCCAGAAAGTTATTTGTTGTCTTCCCAAGTACAGTTCAGAAATACAAGGGTTCACTTCAGAAGGGAGAAGAGTTTCTCCCAGAAAGAGAATCAAGCTCATCGTTCAGAGCAGCCAGACTCCATAGCCAAATTTGTGGAGTGTTGGAAATGAAGACAGCCCACTGAGCAATTCATTGTTTTGATTATCCGCATCTACATGTACATATAACAAACTAACCAATGCTTGTCCAGAAACAAATTACTGCAGCTACATTAATTTCCCCAATTTAGTATAGGCCACGTTGGGTGCAGTGAATGCAATAAACCAGATTGGAGGAGGTGCAGGTGAAATGCTGCTTCACCTAGAAAGACTGTTTGGGCCCTTGAACATTGAACAGGGTAGAGGTGCAGGAGCAGATGTTGAACATAGAACATACAGCATAGAACATAGAACATTACAGCACAGTACAGGCCCTTCGGCCCTCGATGTTGTGCCGACCTGTCAGTCCGATCTGAAGCCCATCTAACCTACACTATTCCATGTACGTCCATATGCTTGTCCAATGACGACTTAAATGTACCTAAAGTTGGCGAATCTACTACCGTTGCAGGCAAAGCATTCCATTCCCTTACTACTCTCTGAGTAAAGAAACTACCTCTGACACCTGTCCTACATCTTTCACCCCTCAATTTAAAGCTATGCCCCCTCGTGCTTGCCGTCACCATTCTATGAAAAAGGCTCTCCCTATCCACCCTGTCTAACCCTTTGATTATCTTATATATCTCAATTAAGTCACCTCTCAACCTTCTTCTCTCTAACGAAAACAGCCTCAAGTCCCTCAGCCTTTCCTCGTAAGACCTTCCCTCCATACCAGGCAACATCCTAGTAAATCTCCTTTGCACCCTTTCCAAAGCTTCCACATCCTTATTTAAGCTGGTTGGAGGAAAGTATAGAGGGGATGTCAGAGGCGGGTTCTTTACACAGAGTTGTGAGAGCATGGAATGCGTTGCCAGCAGCAGTTGTGGAAGCAAGGCCATTGGGGACATTTAAGAGACTGCTGGACATGCATATGGTCACAGAAATTTGAGGGTGCATACATGAGGATCAATGGTCGGAACAACATCGTGGGCTGAAGGGCCTGTTCTGTGCTGTGCTGTACTGTTCTATGTTTTATGTTCTATCGTTCTATCCTTCTATCGTTCTATCCTTCTATACTTCTATCCTTCTATACTTCTATCCTTCTATCGTTCTATCCTTATCCTTCTATCGTTCTATCCTTATCCTTCTATCGTTCTATCCTTCTATCGTTCTATCATTCTATCCTTCTTCTAATAATGCGGTGACCAGAACTGTACGCAATACTCCAAGTGCGGCCGCACCGGAGTTTTGTACAGTTGCAGCATAACCTCATGGTTCCGGAACTCGATCCCTCTATTAATAAAAGCTAAAACACTGTATGCCTTCTTAACAACCCTGTCAACCTGGGTGGTAACTTTCAAGGATCCATGTACATGGACACCGAGATCTCTCTGCTCATTTACACTACCAAGAATCTTACCATTAGCCCAGTACTTTGCATTCCGGTTGCTCCTACCAAAGTGCATCACCTCACACTTGTCTGCATTAAACTCCATTTGCCACCTCTCAGCCCAGCTCTGCAGCTTATCTATGTGTCTCTGTAACCTACAACATCCTTCGTCACTTTCCACAACTCCACCGACCTTAGTGTCGTCTGCAAATTTACTAACCCATCCTCCTACACCCTCATCCAGGTCATTTATAAAAACGACAAACAGCAGTGGACCTGAACCTTCTGCAATTACATGGACTGGCACCATGGGAAGGCGGGGCGGGTGTACTGGTGTTGATGGTCATTGAGGAATGGACTAGGGTGTCCCAGAGGGAACAATTCCTGTGAGATGCAGATAAGGGGCAATGAGGAGAAGGCAAGGTTGGTGGTCGCATTCTGCTGGAGTTGTCTGAAATGGCAGATGATGATTCTTTGAATGCAGAGGCTGGTGGGTTGAAAATTGAGGACAAGGGGGACACGATCATGCTGTTGTGAATGATAGGAAGGGGCAAGAGCGGAAGCACGAGTGGTAGGTCAGTTGTGGTTAAGGGCCCTGTTACGCACAGTTTATGGGAAGCCATGGTTATGGAAGAACGAATGCTTATCTGTTGGATTACAACTCTCAGTAATTATGAGATGCTTGATATTCAGCAGACCAGTATATTTTGTTGAAAATAATTAAGGGGTTGAATTTTCTGATGAGCAGTTTTTTTTTTAATTTATTATCTGCCTTATTGCGATGATCACGTTCACAGTTTTCAGTGCAGCAAATGGGGACATTCATATCTCAAAGACTTTTCCTGTAGCTCGGAGAAGTGGATGAGTTGAAAACTAAGAAATTACTCAATGCATGTACATGTGTTGCTTAAGAGTGTTTAACTCAAAAGAATGACTTTACTTTTACAAAGAGGGATATATGCATCCTTCATTGTTTTGTGTTTGATTATGTGAGTCTGTAATTAATCTATGCTAACTCTGCTTGATTGGTTAAGTCTGAGTGTAGACTTGGAAATTAGTAATCAAATTGCAGAAAAGGCCAGAAAGCTACTTGAGAGGAAAGGCAAAGAGCAGGCATTTCAAAGGTCTATGAACAAAACCAGTTACATAAATATGAACAAATGGCATCTAAGTATAACTCTGATCTGTAGGATACCACAATGGTTACATTCAATTAATACCTGCAAAATTGAGATCACCAGTCTGAAATTAGGTAGGTTTAGTGTTAGTTATGTAAAAGGAGGCCGATCATCTCAAAAACATAAACAACTAAGTGGTGGCTATTTACAATCCAGAAGGATCCAAGTTTATACCCATCATTTGGGTGGAATGGAGGCTCAAAGGTCAGGACAGCTACCTCAGAGCAGCAGGGCCCTGGGTTTGGTTCCACCCTTGAGCAATTGTCTGTGTGGAGTTTACACATTCTCACTGTGTCTGCACAAGTCCACTCTGAGCTTTCTGGTTTTCTCCCACAGCATTTCTGAAGAACCAGAAACATCTGCTTTCCTGCTCCTCTAATGCTGCCTGGCCTGCTGTGTTCATCCAGCTCCACACTATGTTATCCAAGGATGTGTAGGCGGGGTGGATTAGTCATGGCAAATGCAGGGATAGGATAGGGGGCTGTGTCTGAGTGGGATGCTCTTCAAGGGGGCTACACTGCAGAGATTCTATGATTTGCACAGTCACAGGCTTAACTCTGTAGATAATAGAGTATCTGCCATTCCCACTTTAAATGTAAAAAAAACACATACTTCCCGATAATAATTTTGATTAATATTTCAACAGACCAGAGACATAAAGATTTCTCTCTCACACACATTCACCTCTGTGGATTTGGTAGCTAGCAGAAACAAAGGCTGCTGATATTTTCAAGTTTTAAATGGACAATGTCTTAGCTAGAAAGGAAACAATTGTTTCTTCTGTGTTCTCACAACCCGAGAAATGTAGCGAAATACTTGATCTCAAACCAGCAGTAATTAAACAGAGAATCTGTGAGAAAAAATTATTGCATTCATAAAATCCACGTCAAAACCAAAGTAGTACTACAATCCCAAGCTTCTTGATTTGGCACAATCGAGTTCAGTATCTGAAAGTGGATGCAGTGTAGTATTCTGATAATGGACAGGCATAATTTACTAATGTTCCTGCTCTGTACCTGCTGGGAATTGTATTGGACAGCTCTCGCTCCATGTGTCTGCTGTCTTTTCCTAATGATCTGAATTTCCCTAACAGGTGTGTTACCAGCCCTATCCCTTCCCTACCTTGACATCTTTTCCTGGATTTGGGATATTTGTACAATCAGGACATGCTTCTATATGGAGGCCCACCATAAGCAGGAGACCAGCTCAGAATGAATGAGGCAACGTACTGCCAGAAGATGTGAGAGCAGACACTAAAGGTGAGAGGACCCCTGATGGCTTCACTGTGTCTTCTATAGAGCTTTTCACAGCGAGAGGCTGGGGAGGAGAGGAATCCTTATTTACAAAATTACTAACTCTTAGATCTCACTTCCCTGACAGAATGTCAGGGAGCCCCAGGCAATTGACTGGATAAGAAACACAGAAAATATACACGGGAGTAGGCCATTCAGCCCTGTAATTCTGTACATTCAATACAATCAGAGCTGATCATGCAATTTCATTATCCCATTCCCACTTTCTTTCCATTCTCCTTGATCCTTTTATCCACAAGGCCCTCGTCCAGCTCCCTCCTGATATGTCTAATGACTGGCCTCAACAGTTTTCTGTGGGACAGAATTCCACAAGTTCACAAGACTCGAAATGAAGACATTCTTCCCCTTTTAATCCTGAATGATTTACCTATTATTCTTAGACTGTGAGGGATAAGGAGAGGCATGGGCTGGAAATTGCAGCTGGCCAACAGCAGTCCCTTTCTCCCCACAGACAGGAACGTCATACACAGGGTGGGGATGCAGGACAGTTTACAATGGACTGCGATACTCTGCCTTCTGTTTCACACAACTTGAGTCGGGCCAGTGGATCCAAAAATCAAGGTTCAAGAATATTCTAGCAAAACGTGTGAGCACATTTTCTGGATTGTGTGCGCTGTAGCGTTTTGGGCAGCCATGAGCAATTATGGTGGCTCAGTGGTTAGCGCTGCTACTTCGTAGCACCAGGGACCCAGGTTCGATCCCACCCTCGGGCGACTGCCTGTGTGGAGTTTGCACATTCTCCCTGTGTCTGCGCGGATTTCCTCCCACAGTCCAGAGATGCGCACGTTAGGTGGACTAGCCATGGGAAATGCAGAGTTACAGGGATGGGGTAACGGGACGGATCTGGGTGGGATGGTCTTTGGAAGGTCGGTGTGGACTCGATGGGTTGAATGGCCTGCTTCCACTCTGCAGAGATTTTCTGATTCCTTCACCCACCCGAGCTGTATTGAGGTTAAGTGAAGCTGCAGGCACAAGTTCTGATTCTACCCCTTGGCGGTGCAAATAAACTGAAATCCCCCCGATTCAAGCTCCAGGTATCCACATAATGGGCAGTTATTGCTAATTATCTCAGTCATCTTCAAAGGTCAACACAATACATAAAGATTACATGGAGAGTATGATTAAGTCATGTTTTCACGGTCCATTCTGAAAGCTGTGACAAATTTCCAGTGTACCCTTTCATCAGTAACAATCTCAGTGCCCCCTATTGTTCCACCTTTCAGCTGATTATCTTCCCACCTGCAGCAATCATTTTAATGTCATTCATTTCACCTTTAACAAGGACAAATGTCTCTTTGCTGCTGTTAATTGCAGATTGAAACCGGCAGCATCACATCTCTATCTTAGAATTAGGTTTCATTGTCGTGTGTATTCAAGAACAGGGCTAGAGGACTACAGCGAAAAGTTTACAATGTTGCCATTCACGAAGCTATCTTAGGTACAAGGTACCTAGGTACTAAATCTTAGGTTAAAAAGTAGAAAAATAAAGCAGTTAAAAGATCAGCCTTACAGTTTTCAGTACAAAGTAGTAAATAAGTAATAAAGTTGGAAGTTCCAAATTATGGTCCTTCTTCAGCCATGGGCCTGCAGTCATTCCATGCTCTGCTTGCCCCATGAAGGGTCAATCCCTCTAATGTGCTGGGACAAGCAAAGAGTGACAGAGTACACAAAACTCACAGGTAAAGAGGGAAAGTAGAAGGCAGTGCACAGAATGAGAAAAATGCAGGTCGACAATGTCAGTTCCAGCAATGAAGGAGTAACTGAATCGTCGATCATGAGTAAAAAGGAGGAACAAGACTGAAAAGGTGGGAGAGCAGACAAGTGATAAGAACAGGCAGAGCATGAGAGACAGAGAATGAGAGAGAGGGAAAGCGTGAGAATGAAATGGGGGAAGATTCAACAGAGAGAAAGTCAGAGACTGAGAGGAGGTAGAGTTCTCCATAAGGGAGGAGAAAATGGTGATAGAGACTCTGAGATCAAGACTGAGAACAGACAACTTTGATTTTGGAATCCAGTGTATGGAAGAGTAAGGAACAAATACGGTAAAGGATTCACACGGACAGATATACATAGACAGTTAACACTAAGAGACAGATATACAGAATAAGTTAATTCCCAATTTCTGTTGTACTTAAAATTCCCTTCAACTCAATGAAATCCTCACACAGTGTCCAGTTGCTGCCTCATTTCGTCGGAGAAAGCACTGCATCTGTCTCCCTTTACAAACAGGAAGTCCCATGTTTTCTCAGGGACGGGTGCTTCTTAAATCCTGTGGGAAACAATAATTGAATATGTCAGAAACTGTCAGCAACCTGTTTGCACAGGGGCTCTGAAGAAGGGTCTAGGCCTGAAACATGAGCCTTCCTGCTGCTCTGAAGCTGCTTGGCCTGCTGTGTTCATCCAGCTCTACACCTTGTTATCCCTGCACTGGGACTCTTTGTTTCTGATCTTGTAAGGAAGGTTAGTATATCTGACTAATCTGCATGAGACTCATTTCATGGAAAGGCCAGAATGAGGGCAAGAAATCTTTCCCATGGTGGAGAGTGAGGAGATTTCTGTCTCTCGAGCTCACTTTGGATGTATTCTAGTCTTACAAGTTTAGAAGGCCAGTAAGGGGAGGTGTAACAGCCTTTCATGAATGAAAGTGGGCCTCACGCAGGCCACTAGACCATACAACCAGAGAACCAGAGTAAAAGAGGTGTTAACTGGTGGCTGTTTATTGAATAAATTATAATCGACCATCAACTATCCAGAATTTTACACTAATCTTTGAGGATGAGTAGGCCTTTAAGGCATTATTGCACTATTACCAATAATAGATCCCTGAGACGATCCTTGGTCAGGACAATGTACAGAACTTGCACTGGAGTGGACCATCAGTGCTACTGGATGGCTCTGTATGGAACTGGTGATACCAACTTGTGTCAGCTCTTCAGGAATGTCTCTGGTTCTCATTTGCATAGGAGCAGTGAGCTCTGAGATGATAGCTTGGCCGATGTTTCTTTTCAAGCGATATTCTGATTTTCCGCTAAATAAATATTGAAATCTGAGTAATTTTTGCAATCAGGCTTATTCCTCATTAGTGGGGTAGTCGAGAAACTAGGGGCAACATGTGAAAAATAGGACAGATAGAGTGAGAGATGATTAAAATGTTCAAAGAAAGTGAGAAAAGGAGAAGAATAAAGTGCATGATTTTGAAAGAAAGAAGTGAGTTAGATGTAGAAACGGAGCTGGAATGGATGGAGACAGACGAGTAACAAATTAGTGAGTGAGGAACCACAAAGAATGAGGAATCACTTGCCTCTTCTTGTGTTAGCTTCCCTCCATTAAGGACACTCCAGCAGTTGAAACAGGGCCTGCACGTTGAGAAGGTGGGGGCAGCTGCGCGTCACTCCTGTTTTATTTGCTGCCTAACACTCCTGCTCTTCACGGCACCCATTCTGTGAAACCCCTCCTGACGCCTGTCTCCCTCCACAATCCTGGGACACCAGTGACTGTCATTCCAGCAGCGATCACAACCTCCCAGTGGCACAGTCAAAGAAATTGGCTGGCACCTCACAGTCAACCGGACCTCGGCCAAGGGGATCCTGGCCCTGGTGAAAGGCCTCACCACAGCCAGACTGAAATGTGCCTCAGCAGATCTTATCAGAAAGAGTCAGTCTGAATCTCCTGGCAGCTCTCGAGCCTGCAGGTGGCTTCCCCAAAGAATCATAAGTTGCCACCTGTACTGTCAGTTGTGACTTATTCGGTGCACTCCTGCTTCTGTGTGCCACGGTTCAAACTCAATTTCAGAGCTCAAGTGCAACAAAAATGCAAGGCTGACTGCAGTGCAGTGTTAAGGGAGTGCTGCACTGTCGGGGATGCAGTCTTCCTGATGAGTTGTTAACCTCGTTCTAAGCTCAGTAGAGTTTGGCTGCAGGATGCTGATTTGTGACAACAATTAATGTGATTTCTGTATCTTAAGAGGATAGGAAGAAATCAGTCCCATGGACCCTGGTGTGTATGGCGATGTCAGCTGCTGAAAGTGAGGTATCTGAGGTGAATCACCACTTCAGAGATGTTTGTTTGTTTGGGTGTATGTACATGTGCGTGTGTCTGCATGTGTTTGCGCAAGTGAGTCAGTAAGAACTGTTTTCGTTGGCCCCAACAATAATATTGGACTACGTTTACAACCCCCACTTAGTTCCACCCAACGGAGGGGAGAGCAGAACTACATGTGGAGAGCCCCCAGCATGAAGCAACTGCAGGCAATAGAAGAATTGTCATGTTTATCTTTTAACTTTATTTCCTAATTTATACCAAGGAGAATTGCACTGCAGAATGTCTAGCTTTTTCCTTATTTCTTTATTTTTGTACTTAATCTATTTTAGTACCTAAGATTTGTAACGAGGTGCTTTGTACCTAAAGTGATGCCATATGATGGCGACACTGTGCACTTTTCACAGTACTCCTGTACTTCTGTATTGGAATACGTGTGACAATAAAACCTAATTCTAATTCTTCCCACCGCCATGAGGCAGAGATTCATCCACAGGACTCCCTCACAACCAGCTTTCACTTGGCAGTGTGAATAAAAGTAAAAATTGGACTCTCAGAACTAATTCATACTATAAAATAGTTTGATGCAAATATGTAGTGAACTTATATATTTCACCTGATCTGACTGGAAGTCATGAGTTGATAGCCTGATCCTCTAAAAGCGAAGGATTACATGAGTGAATTTAATTAATACAACACGAGTGAGAAATAATGCAAATGTCATGCCAATGAAAATTAATTCAGTAGATGCACATTATAGCAATAAACACCATTAAAAGATATTTCATTGGCTGTGAAACACTTTGAGGCTTCCAGAGGCCATGAAAGGTGTGCTACAAATGTAATTATTTCGTTTTTGTCATTTTCACACCCACATGCAATGTAAGATATTGCCACTTCTGAGCTAAACCAGCTGGTGGATTCAGTCAAGCATTTAGCGAAGCTCAGAATAAACAGAAGGATTAAGAGATGTTCTTTTCTAAAACTCATCTAAGTAAAACACAAGTGAGGGCTGTAAATCTTCCTTCACCAGCTACAGAACCTTCCCTATATCCCAGCTTGTAGATAACTTAGGCCAGCTCAGTAGATAGCTGGCCTGCTGTGAAACCGCTAGCTGATTTAATTGCTCTGTGAAGTATTGAGGAAAGCACTTACACTCAGAATAAATACTTCTATAAGCAACCAAACCAGCTCCATTGCCCCTGACTTGCACTGTCATGCTGATTTTACTCTGCAAGCAACAACAATTGAGTGAGCCTGCCACAGGATTCCAATAATATGAACCCTTAATCAAATAAAGCACATAATTCACAGAGGAAAGAACTGGCCACATCGCTTCTAAGATGACTGACAACTGATGTGATCAGATAAAAACACAGCTATTCAGCAGAGATGAATGCATATTTATAATTGTTTCACTGACAGACATTTGGTAGAGCAAATTGTAGCCCACCTTATGAACAAAACAACTAGCCTGTGCAATTCCTTGATAAAGAATGAGGACGTCTGAATCGATGGGGTCCAATGGTGTGAGTGTAGTGCTTGGTTGGTTGTAGAATATAGTGTGTATCAATGGGTTTGGGAAGGAAATTAGAGTTCAAGTTGCGACTGGAGCTTGGATAACGAATGGATAAATGCTCATGGAATGTGTTTGTTGCCTTGGTCTAATGATAGTGACCTACAAGATCAGGAGGAGCTGCCAAGAACAGCAGCAGGCGTCCTTAAAAATGAGGTATCAACCTGGTGAATCTACCACACAGGAGTACTCTCAATAGAGCAAGCAGAGCAAACAGCAGAAGCAGCATGTAACAGACTAATACCCTGATGAACTCATCAGATCTAGGCTCTGCAATCTTGGTGCAAGCAGTTACAAAGGGAGGTGGTCAATTAAACAGGAGGAGGTGGTTCCACAAACATCACCACCCTCAATGAAGGTGATAGCTAGTACAAATTTGCAACAATGTTGAACCAGACGTATGATCCATCTTGGTCTCCTCCTGAAGTCTCCAGTATCACAGCTGTCAAACTTCAGCTGAACCTTACATCAATAAAAGATTGATGCACTGGATACTGCAAAGGCTATGGGTCCCAACATCATTCTAGTGAAAGCACTGAATACTCGTGATCCAGAACCTGCTCTGCACCTAGCTAAGCTGTTCTAGTACAGCTCAGTCACTGGTTTATGGTTGGCAATAGCAAAAATTGCCCACTAAGGCGTGAAATAAAAATCAATACAAAATCAAACTGACCAATATTGCCCTATCGGCCTATCTGGATCATAAATGAGGTGTTGTGAACGTTATTACCAAGAGGCAATTACTCCGCGATAACTTGATCACTGATGATGAATTTAGGTCTCACTGCGGCTACACAATGCCTAACTTCATTGCAACCTTCATTCAAACATGGACAAAAGAGCTGAACTCAGGGGGATGTGTAAATGACAGCCTTTGACATTAAGGGATTATTTGACCAAGCATGGCATCAAAGGACCCGTAGTACTGGTGAAATCAGTAGGAATTAGGGAAAAAGAATCTTTGCTTGTTGGAATCATACTTAACACAAATGAAGATAATTTTTATTGTTAGACATTAGTCACCCCAGACTCCAAATTTTGCTGCATGAATTCCTGAGGGTAATGCCCTAGGCGGTCTTCAGCTGCTTCATCAATGACCTTGCCTCCATCAATAAGGTTAGCATGGGGATGTTTGCTAAAAACTGTACTAACTTCAGTACCATTCTTGACTCCTAAGATACTGAAACAGTCCATGTCTGTATGCTGCAAGACTGGGAAAACATCTAGGCTTGGGTTGGTAAGTGGCAAGTAGGTCAGATTCACTCAGGCTCTTCACACAGCACTTCCTAAACTCAAAGCCGGTGCAGTCTAGAAGGGTAAGGCTGGTAGATGTCTTGGGACACTATCCACTTGCAGGTTCCTCTCCAAGCCTGTCATCATCCTGAATTGGAAATATATTGTCATCTTTCATGGTTGCAAAGTCGAAAATCCTGGAACATCCCCCATGACAACACTGTGGGTATCCCTGATGGCACTGTGGGCATCTGTTTACCCCAAGGATTGTAACGGCTCAAGAAAGCAGCTCCTCATGAAAGCAGTCTTTCATGAGGGCAAATGGGTACAGACAATAAATGCTGGCCCAGCTAGCCATGCTTACACCAGATAAATAAAAGCAAATTTTAATTTTCATTCAAACTTGTTTCAAAATGCCAACTTAGGCCAAAGGCAAAATGAGGTGGAAGAGGTGGAAATCGTTTGCTGGGTCAGGCCAAGCAGCAGCTAATATTCATACAGCCAGTTACAACCTACTATCTGGGTGAATAGAATCCTGGGCCATATGTAGCAAAAACACCTCATCACCGACCTGACAGCACATAGCCATTAGACTCGAAACATTAACTTTGCTTCTCTCTCCTCAGTTGTCACCAGACCTGCTGAGTGTTCCAGCAGATTCTGTTGTTGTCACCAACAGCAGAGCTCCCTGGCTCCAACCCTCTTTGAAAACAATGGAGCGCCCTCAACTCAATACAGATAAGAGCATGAAGAATGAGGTCCCCTGCTTTGAACGTTGACAGTGAGGGACACTCCAAAGGACGGATGTGACCTTGAGGATCAGCCTTTAATACATGTCTTATCTACCAACCCACTAAGGTAGGCCTCAAGTGGAGAACTGCATCCTGTTCTGGGCACCACACTTTAGGAATAATATGAAGGCATTGCGAGAGAAGATGGATGAATAATTCCAGAGATGAGGGCATCGATTTATTAGGATAGATTGGAGAAACTGATCCTGTTTTCCTTGCAATAAAGAGGCTGAGAGGAAATTTGATGGAGGCATGAGAGATTTGCAAACACGGGACAGTGAAAAGCTGTTCTCTCCCATGAAGAGATCGAGATCATGAGAGAACAATTTGAAAGTAATTAGCAAGAGAAACAAAAGCAACAATAGAAAAGCTTCCGTACTCAGCAACTGACTAAAATCTGTAATGCACAGGGTCAAATATGGTGGGTGCAGGCTCAACTGTAATAGTCAAAAGGGAATCATATTGCTCTTTGAAAAGGAAGAA
Organism: Stegostoma tigrinum; assembly: GCF_030684315.1. NCBI lineage: Eukaryota > Metazoa > Chordata > Chondrichthyes > Orectolobiformes > Stegostomatidae > Stegostoma > Stegostoma tigrinum. Next base: position 16,142,313 of record NC_081361.1, read on the forward strand.
TATGCAGGGTTGTGGGGAGAAGGCAGGAGATAAGCACTAAATGAATTGCCCATTGAGCATGCACCAATATGACAGATTCAATGGTGTCTGTCCCAATTCTCTGATTCTGTGACAATTTGTTAGACAAGGCATCATATTCCTCCTCTTGGTATCATCAGAGGCCACTGCTTAGCCAAACTACACATGCCTTTAAAAGCTTTCTCATCACACAAAAGAAAAAGAACATCTCCAAGTGGTAGCACAGTGGCTCAGTGGTTAGCACTGCTGCATGACAGTGTCAGGGGCCTGTGCTGGATTCCACTCTTGGCTGACTGTCTGTGTGGAGTTTGTACATTCTTCTCACGTCTGCATGGGTTTCCTCCTTGTTTTTCAGTTTCCTCTTACAGTCCAAAGATGTGTAGGTTACGTGGATTGGCCATGCTAAATTGACCTGCAGTGTCCAGGGATGTGCTGGCTAGGTGGGTTAGACATGGGAAATGCAGGGTTACAATGATAGGGAGGGGGGTGAGTCTGGGTGGGATGCTCATTGGAGAGTCAGTTGGAGTTGATGGGCAGAATAGCCTGCTTCCACACTGTAGGGATTGTAAGTGACAAAAGCTCTCAACAAAATCTTTGCTCGCGGTGGATAAGAAAGCATTTATGAGTGCTAAGTATTTATTATTGTACTTATTAGAAAGGATAAAATCTTCTGATTTCTTAGAACATAGAAGGTAGAACAGTACAGGCCCTTCGGCCCATGAAGTTGTGCCGACTTTTTATCCTATTAAGATCAACCTACCCTGCACACCCTACATTTTATTATCCTCCATGAACCTATCCAAGAGTTGCTTAAAAGTCTCTAAAATATCTGACTCCACTACCACTTTGCCGGCAGTGCATTCCACACTCCCACACTCTCTATGTGAAGAAACTACCTCTGACATCTCCCCTTTATCGTCCTCGAATCACCTTAAAATTATGCCCCCTCGTAAATAGTCATTTCCGCCCTGGGGAAAAGTCTCTGGCTATCCACTTTATCTATGCCTCTCATCATCTTGTAAACCTCTATCAAGTCACCTCTCATTCTTGATGAGCAAATTCTTTTATTACCCACTGCATTTTTGAGGAATTAAGCATGAAGGACTTTGCAAAGTGTTTTAAAGCAGGCATGATGGGCAACACAAGTGTACTAACAATGGCCTACTCTCAAGTCTATGGATGTAGGAAGCAGTCAATGTTACCAACAAAGAGGAGCATTTGTTAAATTAATTTCATTGGTTTTTTTGGCCCCTAATACAGAAACAGATTCACAAAGCAAGAGGCCTTTAAATTTCTGGCCATGACCAGATTTCTGCTCACAGCATAATCCCTGTGTAGCATGGCATCCCAGTCTAGACTCCTGACAGAAGATGGAGCGCGCCTTAATATCCCTAATTGGACACCTTTATTCTGGATGGCCACAAATTGACTCCCCAACAGACGATTGAGTGAACTGAGATGTTAAGGGCAGGGTTTCTGTTCCATCTCTTTCACCCTGCAAAAATGTTCAAATCCGCAGCATGCCGTATTTTTTGGCATGTTAATAATGCAGAAGGTGGTTGACTTCATTAAAAGAGTGCGAAATGGAGCAATGATTGAACTCAAACTTGAGGATGGATGATCAGTGCAAGGGTTGATGCGAAGGCCATTGGTGCAGCAGTCTTGGATATTAATAAGCTGCTCCATGCATTCCACTGGACACTGAGACAATCCAAAGGAGGCCAGACTAGGCATCCATTAGCCATGCAAGGGAGGGTAGCAGGTGCTGGCCTCGTATAGTCAGCAGATTGATAGCACTTGCCTGGGTGACTATGTCCAACCAAATCGCAATTATGCTGCAAAGACATAAAGTCTTTGTGCACTTGGTTGATGCACAAGTGATTTAGCATCAGGAACATTTTCAATGCTCCGAGACACAGAGTTCCTCCTTTCCTTCTGTTTTTAAAATATGATGCAGGAATAGTCTGGACAGAGCCTGTGCTAACTAAAATAGAAAAAGAGTGCTCTTTAAAACTGGGCCCATCCGGTAAGAAAGTCAAATACAAAGAGTAGAAATACAGCAGATGTTGAAAATCTGAAATAAAAATGGAGAGTAATTGGAAATACAAAACAGGCCTGTCATCATTTTGAAAGAGTTAATTGTTCCAATTTGATGACCTTTCAAGAGAAGCAGATTGACAGTAGAGGAACTGGCAAGACAGAAGCAGACAGATTCGCTTGGGCTTGTGTGGGGCTCTTGGGCAGTAGTGGTGAAGTTAAAAGGAGCAGTGAGAATGTTGAGGGCTCAGAAGCAGACACTTGTGGTGAACGTGCCTGAGACTCAGAAGTGGTGACAGCAAGGTTAAAAGAAGTAGTGAGCACAGACGAACCCCAGAAATAGACAGTTCTGAATGTGGGACTTGGGAATGGTGTCAGCGATGTAAAAAAGGAACAGTGAGAGCAGAGAGGCCCCAGAAGCAGATAGACAAAGAGCAGAGCCGCTTCAACAATATTGAAGTGTGATGTCTCAGACAGCAGGTAGGTAAAAGCAGGTGGGTATTTCTCTCTTGCGTCTTGTGGACTGGATATTAATTTAAGTTACGACCGTAAGTCCAACTTAAAAACTTTATACAGGTACTCAGGGCATCATGATGTTGGGATGATGTGGGCTGTGGTGAGATGAGTGGTAGGATCAGGTGAGACTCATCTCAATATTATGTCATCACACCTTGTACATTTTTCTTGAGTGTCGTGTTGAGATTCTCACAAGGGAGTGGTGAGTTGTCAATCGATGATCATGTTACTTGGCAAGTACCTTGTTAATAGCCTGTGGGTTGCAATCATACCAAACTCACTGTGGATTCATTGACAACAGGAGGAGAGAGGTGAGATGTAGGTGTAACTCCCTGATGGTGCATTGCCTTCAGATGCCAGGGTCCAGGATGCCATGGAATGGCTGCTGGCCATCCTGAAGGGAGTGGGTGAGGACCCAGACATTTTTGCCCACTTTAGGACCAATGACGTAGGAAGAAGAAGAAATGAGATCCTGCCAACAGGCTTTCAGGAGTGAGATAAGGCAGTGAAAACCTGGGCTTCAAAGGTTGCAGTCTCTGGATTACTCCCAATGCCACTCAGCCATGGGCATAGAAGGATAGAGCAGATGAATGCATGGCTGGAGAGATGGTGGAGGGAACAAGATTGTAGGTTCATGAGATATTGGGGCCATTTTCAAAGAAGATAAGTCCTGCATAGGTTGGGCAGGTTACATCTGAATGAGAAAGGGATCATCATCCTCATGGGAGCTTTGCTGCTCCTGTTTGGATGGATTTAAATTAAAATGGTTGGGATTTGAGATCCTGACGTAATTCAGATGAGAGAGAGGCTGAGGTGGAGTAAAAACACAAATACGGGAGTGTGGAAAGCAGAGGAGTCAAGCCAGAAGCAAAAGAAGTGATTTTTAGCAAAGTTTATTTTAATGCAAGGAGCCTGAGGAATTACACAGATGAACTGAGGGCACAGATATGCGCACAGAAGTATAATATGCTAGATATTTCCACAATGGCAAAAATGCATGCAAAATTGGTGATCCTGGTTATTGAGAGTGTTCAGATGAGATAAAGAGGAATATAGAAGAAGAGGGAGGATTGTAATATTTGTTAAAGAGAAAATTAACATTGTGAGGAGAAATGATATCTTGGAAGGATCATCAACTGTGGTCATACGGGTAGAAGTGAAATCAAAAAGGGACAAATATGCTATTTAATGACCTCCAGATAGTCAGAGAGACAAAAGATCAAGATGTAATCACATTTCAAAGAATGATAGGAATAATAAGCAGGGATATAAGGGATTTTACAACCAGATTTTAACTAGGATAATTTCAGTGAGTAAAGTAGGAAGTAAAATTCCTAAAATACATTCATGAAACCTTTATAAGCCTGTACATAGAAATAACAAAAAGGGAAAGGACAGCTCTGGACCAAATATTCAGAAATGTTCCCAGGCAGGTAAACAGCATATCGTTAAGGGTGCATTTTGGAAATAGTGGCCATAACTTCAGTTAGACTTGGGATAGTTGTGGAGAAAGATAAGGATATGCCAAGACTAAAAACAGATTCTGAGCACAAAACACACTCAAATTACTATGATTCCTGTGAAAGGGCCATGCTCTTTCCCAATTGTTCTCTTGCTCTTTATCTATTTTGAAAAATAAACTTTCATGTTTCCTTTATTCTACCCACCAATGCTTTCTCATACATTCTGTTAGCCTTCCTAATCTGTTTTCTTTTAAGTTCCACCCTGCAGTTTTTTATACTACTTTAAGGACTATGCTGTAATGAGTCCTCAGATCTGCCATAATCTTCTCTTTCTTTTCTTAATCTTAAACTTTATGTCCTTTGACATATAGGGTTCGACAGTCTCAACTCCACCTTTTGTCTTTATAGGAATATATTCGCCCTAAACTGTCCTTATTTCCTACATAAGTGCCTTCTACTGCTCTGACTCTGCATGGGTATGTTCCCTATTGATTTGGGAAAAATCACACATTATCTTAGTAAAATAAAACTTTCCTTCGTCTAGAATCTCCCAAGCGGGGTTTGGCATGGCTCGTTGCTGGGACTGTTGCTATTTGTGGTATTAATGAATGATTTGGACTTAAGTGTAATGGGTAATGCTGTACACAAAAAGATGTCAGTTAGAGTTCTCAAGTCCACATATTTAGTGAGAGCTTTTTTCAGCTAACTATACTCTATAAAACTCATACCACCTACTAAACTCCCCATACATACACAATGAATTCACACCCAATTAACCCAGAATTAATGTATTTATTCTGCCTCCCTCACTCTATAATGTCTCAGGCATGTCTTCAAACTATATTAAATGCTAACAGCAACGGTCAAGAAGCTTGTGGATGATACATAAATTGATAGGGTGTGAAATAGTGAAGAGAATAGTTGTAAACTGCAGAAGGATATCAATGGACTGGTCAGTTGGGCACTGCAGTGACAAGTCACATTCAATCTGGAAAAGTGTGAGGCAGGGCACCTGGGGAGGGCTAAGAAGGCAAGGGATTACAAGGGATGAATGGTAGGAATCTGGAAAATACTGAAGATGAGAGGGACTTTGGTGTGCATGCCCACAGATCCCTGAAGGCACCAGGACAAGTACATAAGATGCTCATGAAGTCATGTGGGATATCCGCTTTTAATATCTAAGGCATAGAATACAACAGCAAGAAAATTTTGCTGGAAGTGTATAAAATGGTAGTTTGGCACAAAAGTGACCAGTTCCCCTTTACCCTGATCTTGTTGCGCCAGGCACGAACAATTACCATTTAATTCTGACCCTCCAACCAACACTAAAAACTTACATGCAACCATGCCCTACTGGCACACTACACAATAAGCACTCTACCCATCTGGCCTCCTGTATTCCTCCCTCATTTACCTTACATAAATACTTTTACTTAACAATTATCAAAGTGCCTTTTGGACCTGTAACTCTTAAAGTAGGGCTGCCAGTGTTCTTAAAAGTGGGGGCTGTCTTGTAATGCTAAACTAACTCCCCTTATGCTATCCTAGACCTTGCCAAGACTTCCCAACACTCCGTCCTCTTCGCGACCTGACACTCGCATCCAGCCCTGAACCCAACACCACCTTCGCCTGCTCTGGAGTCCTTTTCAGCCTCCCATTGGGATCAGCACATATTCCCTGCTTCCCATTGCTCTCGAACCCATTCTCCAATTTTCCTCTGCTCTGGACGGGGTCCACACTTCCCCCAACTTACCCATTTCACATTCTTTCTATGGACCCAACAAACTCCACACCCGACTTTTCCCCTCTCCTGACCTGGCAGTCAACTTTTCAGACCCAGCCCTCCCCTTTTCTCCCATCACCATGCACCATCATCTCTCCTTCCCCTGTTCCAGATTTGAAGCCAATCCCTTTCCATGCTCTGGACCTGACCTGCCTCCATACTCCTCCCTTTCCTGACACCAGCTCTCCTCTGATGCTGATGGACAGACCTTCCCAAACCTATCCTAAACACTGCATCACCAACCTGGCACCTTGCCCTCATGGCTCCCTCACTTCACACTTCCGTTTTGTTTATCTTTTAACATTCACAGATTTTACTGTTTGACTGCAGCTGTCAAAATGGACTGTGGTCTGAACCTTTCCATTTCAGGAGACAGGCTGTAATGAAAAGTGGCATGGCTTACCCTCCCTCAACAATTCTGTGCCACAGGAGAACTGACATACAGCCATGAGTTATAGGGTCTTACAGCATGGAAACAGACCCTTCGGTCCAAATCGTCTACACTAAAAGATCCCAAACTAAACTAATCCCACATGTTGCTGCTGACCCATATTCCTCCAAGCATTTTACAATCTATGCGCTCATCTCAGTGTCTTTTAAATGTTGTAACAGTGACCACATACACCACTCTGGTTCTGCCTTGCTGAGGGACCCCTTATTGAAATTTCCTGTCAGAAATACTTACCTCCTTCATTTTGTAAAGGAGAAGGCGGAGAACAGAAACCTGTGTCAGATTAATGGGCCTCATAAAATCCAGCCCTCGGTCTCATAAAAACAGTGAAGATTTAGTGCTAAATAGAGAGGCAGAAGGAGATGATTGTGTGCTTTCTTGTAGCAGTTCTGTCAACACTTGCATTTTGTCATTCACTGATTTTTCACTATTCAAACCGAAGTCGAACATAAAATTGCTTTCCCCCCTACATCAGGCCATCGATCCATCAGCGTAAAAGCTACAATTTGGCAAAGGTTCAATACATATTGCCAATTTGTTAGGAACATTTCTTGAACCTGTTCTACCATTCGATTCAATTGCACTGATCTGCACCCTTAATACACATACCAATCCTTAATAATCTCAACGAACAGAAATATAGCTCCAGTGCTGTTGAAACTACAAATTGTCCATAGAATGTCACATGTTATCATCCTCATCTTTGATGGTGTTATGGACCATCCCAGATCCCTTCAAAATATTTTGAGAAGGTAGCCTAGACCCTAACTTTTTTTTATTTTGAAGGCTAATGTAAAAGGTCTGTTTCAAATGTAATGTGACTGGTCAGACTAATCGACATTAAGCAAAACACAGTTTTATACAGCCAAAGAAAGAGGAATTTAGAATAACTTAATCCTATTGGAAATCTTGACAGAATAATAAATACAGTAACTATTACTAATTAACTATTCCAATATGGTAACATCACATAAGCACGCTTTAATAATCGGAACCAGCTGGATTTTGTTGACTGTGGGATCCTTGATTGGGATTATTGACACAAGCCAATCAGGAAAGCCCCGGCTGACCAATATAACCAGGATGATTAGAATCCCCTGAACTCTGGGGATGGACTCTGAGCTGCCTGGCTGCCGACTTGTTAACAGGATACCAGCCACTGTACAGTTATTTCACACATTCCTTGGCAAAAAGGAAAATTCAGACACAGATTTTCACATGCAGCTCTCCAAACCAGAAGGAAAAGGCATCAAGAAAACAAATCAGAGAGAATAGCAGCCAGGCGACATTCACTGAAGCTTCCAACTCTGTGGAGGGCTCAGCAGCTCCTGATGCTACCCAGAAATCCTGGCCTTTGCAAGCTGGCTGCACCCATTCAGGCTGTTGGAGAAAATTACGAAGCCTCCCAAGCTGTTCACCCAAGCGGCATCAATAGCCAGCTCAACTCGTCTGCCTTGCAACCTCTGTTCAAACAAAAATTACAAAATAACCTCTTAAGGTTACAGCATCATCATAATGGGCATTTCACAAATTTGTACTTATCACGATGAATTTAGCTTTCAGCGAAAGTCAAAACTCGAGCAACTGGAAAGCAAGATATTCATCTGATAAAAAAGACAGACTTTGGAGATAATGGGTAGATACTCTGGGGTGATGTGACCATTCATGTCCAACACTTTTAGTCCTGAATTATACATCAAATTGTCCTGGAAAGGGAAGGAATCCCCATAGTCGGAACAGCATTTGAAGCTTGCTGCACCATAATGCTACTATGCAGGAAACTTATGGGCGGTTTTCACGACTAATGGAATGCTGCTTTCTAGCCCAACAAAACACACTTTCCCTACCACTCAAATGAGTAGTGCGCTCTGTGAATTTCAGTACCAGTGCAATGTTAGCTATATTGGCCATATATCCTGACAACTGATGGGCCATATGAAACAATGCATCCTGTTGACCATTTGCAACAGGAAGCATGCCAGTTATGCCCAACTGGACTAAGTCTGTAAGCTTTGGAATTGTATGTGCACCATTAGATGTGACCCTGCTTCTGGAAATTATTCATTAATTAGTCTGGACTGCACAAAGAGTTACATGGAAACTGATTCAATGTCATCAGTAAGACTGGCATGTGCTAGATTTTTGCTTTATAGTAGTTGTAAGTGTTAATTATGTAAGTAAAGGGAATTTGTTCAAATATCAGAACCTTATACATTTAAAAAAAAAACAGCTATGAAGACTGCCACTCTTGGTTGCATTCTCCTGGTAACATGTGACCAATTTGAATCTGTCTGCCCAGTCTTAGAATTAAGAACAGTTAACTGTTTTTGCTGCATGTCCATGCCAATGATGTCTCAACCAATTAGCATACATTATAAATTGGTGTCCCCTTTTCATCAAGTCTTATCCTTGGATCATAGTCCTGATGACTGCAAGGTAAAAAAAAGCTTTAATTTCTTGTCGCCTTTTAACAATGTTACAATCTGCATCACCAATCAATTTCTTAAATAAGAATAGGATGAGGCTTGGAAGGGAGCTAGTGGATAGCAGTGTTCCCATGCATTTGCTGCCCTTGAGCATCAATATGGTCGCGATGGATGGTTTTGAAAGTGCTTTTGAATGATCCTTGGTGAGTTGTACAACTTATTGATAGCACATGCATCGGTTACTGTGGTAGATGGACTGAATGTGGAAGATGGTGGACGAATTGCCAGTTAAACTGTCTGCTTTGTCCAGGATGCTGTTCAGTAGGCAAGCTTCTCCCCACAAAATTCCTAGCATCTTGTATAAATATCATGACTTGGTGCAGGATGCTTTTGACAGGTGAGAACTTGGAACTGTACTACAGCAAAATAATGGACATTTATTGGCCATTGTAAAATGTATCATTTTTGTTTTTTTTGCTCTGTGAACCAGAATGGAAAAAGACATTGCTTTAAATTGCTTTAAACTAAGGGAACTGTGGAAGAAGATGTTAGTTTTAACAATGTGTGGCTGAAACTCATTGTGACTTGTGTAGGTAATATTGGCTTAAGCAAGCAGTGAGGGAGGACACTAGACCTGTCTGTGTGTGTGTGTGTGTGTGTATGTCTGTATGAATGTGCACGCATGTGTTTGTGAGTGTGTGTGTATGTGCGTACATGCTCTTGCACGCCAGTGTGATTGCACTTGCATTTGAGTGTGTTTGTGCATGTCCCAGCCCCGGTCCCAGTCATAGTTTTTCAATTTACCAGATGCTTTGGGCTCAGAAGAGCTCATTATAGTAACAACAACATGATTGGTTCTAGAAAGATGACTGTGCCTGGTATGTTGCCAACATAACAGAAATGCCCAGTCTGCCATGCGAAAACAGCTAAACCTTCCTCGCTCCTTTCAGTGTGGAGGAGTAACAAAAAAAACCCATGCTACATATTCCCACTCATCACTTACCTGTAAACAGCTCTTTCTGCAAATTCCCATGGTGAAAAGTAAAGGAGAAAAGTCAGCCTTAGTGAAACTGATAGGTCATATCTTCAACCAGTCAATAAAAGACTAAGAAGCAGTGATTCCCCCAACCTCGTGACATCATTAAAGACTCATAAGGAACTGAAAGAAAATAGCCCTGTCAATGTCAGTCTTCTGAATTGGTGCATCTCAACTTAAAATTCTCCTCCCCACCTATAATATATGAGCCGTCTCTTGTTTCTCTGTTTATCTTTTTGCATGTGTATGGGAATTTCAGGACAAGGGTAGAGTTTTAATTACAGAGTAGTAAGTTAGCAATTAATGAGCTTCTTTTGCCATTGTTTAAAAACCACATAATAATAGGATTAAATAATAATGTATAATCAATAGTTACGTTCTTGTTTATAAATACCTGGTGTGCATATTCTTTTAACCTAAGAACAAAATTGGGCAACTCAATCAGATTTTCTCGTTTGTGATGAGCCTGGGGAGAGAGGTCCTTGATTTCCAACATATTACCACAGTGAGTCATGATAAAATTTACACTTTTTAAAATTCATTCACAGGATGAGGGTATCACTGGCTAGGTCAGCATTTACTGCCTATCCCTAATTGCACAGAGACCAGTTAAGAGTCAACCACATTGCTATAGGTCTGGAGTCACATGTAAGCTAAAACAGGTAAAGATGATAGATTCCTTCCGTAAAGAATATTGGGGAATTATACCAGTCTTCTCCGACAATTGACAATGGATTCATGGTCATCATTAGACTCTTAATTCTAGATTTTTAAAAATTAGATTCAAATTCACCATTGATTTGAACCCAGGTCCCCAGACCCATTACCTGGGTTTCTAGATTAACAGTCTAGCAATAAAACCACTTGGCTGTCACCTCACCTATGTGTTTAGAAACAAGTGAATTCAGTAGGGGCCCATTGAAAGGTTCTTTCCTCCGATGCCAGTTTCATGTGATCTGAAACGATCTGACGTTCTGGTGATGCACTCTAGTTGTTAGAACAAATGCCTTTAAGACTTTTTACTACCCTTCACCCAAAATCTTTCATTCTTCCATTTAACAATTGATATTTTCATCCTACTCTCAATTTGCCCTCTTGAAGTCAGCAATCTCCAATAGTGTTTTTGTGCTCATTTTGAGGATTTGAACAATGAATGCACTCCATTTTTTTTCGTAGCAGGACAAGTACATTTGCAGACTGAGATCACCAGCTTCTTTGCTCAGTTGTGGCATTGATGTTATCTTAAAGGCAGAAGTAAAGGCTGATCTAAGAAGGATTAAAAAGGTATTTCTTCAGGACTTGATTTTAGAATTAGAATCAGAATCCCTACCGTGTAGAAACAGGTCCTTCAGCCCAACAAGTCCACACCAAACCTCAGAGCATCCCACCTAGACCCATTCCCCTGCAACCCACCTAATCTACACTTCCCTGAGCACTATGGGCAATTTAGCATGACCAATCCACCTACACTGCACATCTTTGGACTGTGGGAAGAATCCAGAGCAAACCCACGCAGACACGGGAGCATGTGCAAACTCTACAAAGACAGTCACCCAAGGGTGGAATCAAACCCGGGCCCCTGGTGCTGTGAGGCAGAAGTGCTAACCACTGTGCCACTGTGCCAATCTAGCAAAATAGACACATAAAGAAGAAGACAAACAGCTGAACTTTTTTTTTGCCTTTCCTTCTGCTTTATAATCGTTTGAAGAACGTCAAAACTATATCGTCCACCTTTTACTATGATGATGAGAGATCTAGTTATCATCTTGCCGATGTCCTTCCCCGTACCCTTAAAATATTATATTAATTATTAGGCTTAGCTGGAATTTGGTGACAAATTGTTAAAATATCTTTTTTGGGAATGCTGCAATGGTTTATGTTTTATTTCAAATATACTTATTCATTAAAAGAAATGTATGTGTACATACAAACTCACTGAAGCAGTTTGTTTCTGTACAGTAGCATAAGAAGGAACAAACAAACATTGGAGACAAACTAACCAAAGGCATTTCTTAATAATGCAAGACTAAAACTGCAGTGGTATGTCTGAAAATCTGAGATGTGGGGAAGGAGGGCATGGCTGGTGGTGGGTGTACAAGGGGACAGCTTCAGAGTCAATCTCTTATGTTTTGGAAATCTGAGATTCATGGCCTAGTGGGGCACAAAACTAAAATTAATCAGAAATCCAGAAAAATAAGTGAGACATACACACTGCAACGAGAAATAAAATCAGCTCAACTGAGACTTGGGCTAAAACCTTTATCAAATCTAAATGCAAATTATGGACAGTCTGTGATTTATTTTTAAATGAACATCAGGCTCCATTTAAGCATTGACTTTAGTTGAAATTACATTACGCAAGTAATGTATAAATTATTTATACGCAGTATGTACAGCCTAATATTTGATTGAATTTCATGTTGCACATTTACTGATTCACAAGCACATAAAAACATGATATAATAGACAACAGCAAATCTAAACATTCCAAACACAATGTTGCTTCAATATAAATATCACTGTATTACAAAAATGTAATTCAATGTTTTATCTCTTCATTGCATGTTTCGTAAGAGCCAGGAGCACAAGAACAAAGAGATTCAAACCACAAGAACAAGTCACTCATTTTTGGTGAAACGACACTGAGCTGGAGGTATCATTGGCATGTTTATTACAGAAACCAGCGGGCATTCTTGACAGATTTTCTCTCCTGAAGGAGAGATCATTTGAATTTTTTTCTAATTAGAGCTCAAGAAAAAGATAATGGAATGAAATCAAAACCAAGAGGGAACATCTAATAAGAAATTTGTGTCCCTAGTATACATTACATTGTTTCACTGCAATGAAAAAGAACAACTTAAATTTATATTGTGCCTTTAAGGTAAAAATAAACTTTTTGTGAATCAAGCCTGACTGATGATTACACACTGAATTACAGTTGTAGTTATTAACTATCATTTCAATTTTCTCTTGGGCATTTTGTAACAATTTACAGCTGCACGATATCCACCATTTGTTTTTGTACATAGCTTACCATTATCTTCTGTTTCATTGTCCCATCAACCCTTTGGTCTTTTAAATACTCCTTCCTTTTCCCCTATCATAAACCTTTCCTTTCATTCTTTTCTGCCTGTCTCAGTGTTTCCCTTAGCAGTTTTAACTTTTGAGAATTCAGAATGCAGAGTTTACCTGTCCAACAGCAGAGAAATACAAAACATTCGTCCAGTCCTCACCCCCAGATAGTCTTCATAGCCCAACCATGCCAATTGATCTAACCTGTAGTCATTTACACATTCCCCACTGCTTCTCATACCCCTGTGCCAATTCAGTGTCCATTTCAAACCCATTTCTAATGCTAACACATTGAGTATCCATAAACATAGGAGAAACATAACTAGATCTATTACAAAAAGTTCTATACTGCAAACTACACTCTTTTCAGAAAAGGACTCTTACTGATATGTTTTTTTGACACTTGTGACAATTCTTGACAGGTTTTGAAATGGTCGATAGAACCAAATTGTTCAAGAACATTTTACACATAATCTTCTTCACAGTTAACAATCCCACATGGCTTCTCGCCTTTCCAAAGGATCTCCTGCCCTGATCCCCAAAGGATAATTGACAAAGCCTACCATGGATCCCTGATCCCTATCTCCAAAGTGACCTGGGGCATAATCACAGAGCTACCCTGGATTTCCTAAGGGCTACTGAAGCTATCTGAAAGAAAAGAGCTCAAAATAGATATGCCCTTGCCTAGTCTCAGCTCCACATTCCAAGTTTCAGACACTGCAGACTGCAAAATACCATATCAGGGGAGGGAGTTGGTCAGTTGGTCATGTAGATGGCCGACTGCATATGCCCAAACTATGTCTCACCTCTACGAACATGAGAAATGCCAGTAATTGTGGGCAAGGCTTGGGATTTCTGACATTTGTTGGTATTCTCACTATGAAGAAATATCCTCTGACTTGATGAGTATCAGAGCCTCTCGAGTATTATTTTCTGTGTGTCTGCTTATCTCTGAAAGGTTTAACCCCTCTGCCCATAATGGACAAACAATAATAACTGAGACACCACCAAAAAAATACAAAGCATCACAGGATTTCCATGTCTTCCACAGCTCATTCTGCAAGGTTCAGGTGGGTCTGTGAGCCCACCCACATCGATATTAACACCATTTGTTTCTGAAGTGAATCCTAAGTTCAAGTGGAAAGTTGTTCTGTCAAAAGATTTTGATTTCAAGAGAATACATGAACGTCTCTCAGGTGGATGCACTATTCGAAGAAATTCAGACATTCTTCTCATCTAAAGAAAAATCATTAAAACCAAAAACGTCTGTTACTGCTAGTGCACATACTGTCTGGCCTTTTGTTAAATTCATACATAGGATGAGGACGTCACCAACAGGCTAGCATTTATTGTTCATCCCCGGTTTCCCTTGTGAACATTGCAGTGAGTTGTTTTCATAAACCATTGCAGTCCTGTGGTGTACGTGCATGTTATCAGTTATGGAATTTCCAACATTTTTGAGTTTTATTCTTGTAGCATATCAGCAATGAGGGAGAAGTATGGTGGTGTAAGGTGCTCCATTGAGAAACCAGGAATGGAACATTGTCGACATCACCTAATATTTTTGGCTGTGGTAATATCCTTTTCAAGCAACAGAGTGACAGCACTTGCAGTTAATATTTTACAACTTTTTATTTCGCTTGGTGCACGGGAGCACAATCCTAATCTTTCAGTCTCACCCCAGTTTCCAACTGCAGAAGCCAAATTTGGCCTGAAGCATATGGCAGTGCCTTCTTAATGCATTTAAACACCTGGTTAACTGTACCATTTGGCCCCCCACACAGACTGCAAGTAAATATTATGCTGGTCCCCTTACAGATCAATCAATTTTACATCTACTTCCTGTGCATGACTCGAAATCAGTGATGTTGTTTGAGGTAACTACAGAACACTTGTTCAGTTAGATAACCGTGTTATATTTCAGCTTCCACCCACTTCTTATTGCAATGTTAAATTCTTAACCATTTGCTCAGTACTGCTGGTTCTCATTCTCAGCAAAATCTCTTGTATTCAGGTGGCCTTTCATGAATGTATCGCTCTGCAAGACCTGGTTGCATTATTTTTAAATCTGCAGACTATTCTTAGTGGAAAATCGGGAGACAGAGGTATTCTCCCTGAGGATGCAAGGAGATTATTAATTTGCTAGTACAAATCCCGTAATCCTTATCTTTTCAAATGCAGCACTAATACAATTTGTATCTCATGTTGATTCTGAAGATGCACAATTACTCTGACCCCTGCTGGTCAATTGCAGGTGAAAGCTTGCTACTTTTCATCTGTTCTTTTCTTTTGCATGTATAGTATGTAACTCATCACTCTCCAGATTCATGAAGTAATTCCTCTTGTCTTAATGAGATCTTTCTTGCTTCTCCTATTAGTATCCCCTCTTGGCTTCATTGAATTCAACCCTATCCTTGTTTGTCATCTCACTGTAAATGGTTTCCACACTCTTTGTTTCCCCCCCCTCCGCCCCCGTTGATCTCTACATAATTTTCTTTCAATGGAGGTGCATAATGGGATTTTCTTCAAACAGCATTTTTATTGTTTACTCAGTCTTCTCACACTTTACCTTTGAAACCATGAACGTGCCTTGTTTTATTTTCTCGATGGATGTGATATTAATGTTTTTAATTAGTAAGCTGCCAATCTTCAATCCTCAAGAACTGTGCTGCAACAAATTAACAAATGAAAAGGGTGAGTTATAAGAGTTAGTCAGAATCATATGGTGACAGTCTCCTCTAGCTGTTTCGCTGAGTAAGTTCTAGTGTCGGATTGTCTCAACGCAGTTAGTGGGCAAGGGAGTACCATTGCACCATGGGCTCTGAATCTGGCACTAACTCGCAACCTCACTTAGAAAGGCTTAGCTGGATATGAAATATGTTAATATGTCAAATTATGCAGTACTGGTTTCAATGAGTAGGATTAATGCATTTCATTATGAAAATATAAGGACCATAATTGGAACTGCCTGGGACAACCACTGGATGTTTGTGTTTACTCTTACGAAAGTATGTTATAAACTGAAATGCAATTTCTTTTCCTCTTATGCTTGGTAAACAATAGCCTTTTAGCCCCTCACTCTGTCTTAACCTAGAATAGAATGTTTTAATTGCAAATCTTTTCAATCCTTGCTGTCCAAATAAGGCTTGTTGCTAAAATGCTGGGTAACAGGCAAGTTTGCATATCACCAAACAGTGATGTCTTAATTGTGTTTGTCAATTTGAATATTTTCAAAGCATTTTGATGGTTTATTACTTTACTTTAGTTAAGTGATAATGTCTGACTTGTAACACTCCATTTCAACCTGTCTGCATTGTCTATTCACCCTTCATCAGCTGCCAACTGTCTCATTAGCATCCATGTGCGCTGTTCATTTTTATAATGAGCTGGCAGTCTTATTTGTGATTTCAGTGGAACTCCTGCTCTTTACCTGGACTTGTTTACTCCATATTTACCTTAATAGGAAACATAAGGCAGTATGGTTTGGCTCAGTGCAAGTTGCATTGAGTTTGGAGAAATGATTCTTGCCATGAGGCCGAGTGGGTTTTCACACTGCGTCTTACAAACTTATTGCTGTAAATGCCATCTGAGTCTCCAAAGTGAGATTTACACCGTATTCTTGCAGGCTCAGTCGGGTCAAACATGGAATGCTTTTCTCCCAAATTGATAATGCAACTTTGTGTAAAATATACTGACTCTGTCAAGCAGGATTTAATCATTAAATATTTAAAACATTCTGTACAGCTCAGGTGGAAATATCTGGAGGGAGAATTTCAATGTAAATTCTTTCAGTGCAAAAGAGGGTCTATATGCAGTGCATTTCTTCTTGAGCCATTCCTCCCACAGTTAGTTGTATTTCTTTCGGTATGGTCACTTTATGTACAGTTATTAGTAATGCTCAACATTTTGCTGCTGGTTGTGTGATTAACAGCAACACACTGTGTTTTCACTTGTGTATGTTATGCTGCACTGCAGCGGCATTGGCTACAAAGTATGCAAAAACAAACCCAGAATTTCTACATTTGTGGAATCTTTAAGGATGGTGGTTGTACAATTGCTCCTTTCTGACTTATAAGTAGCTAGCATCAGACTCAGCATGGGTCATTGGCTAAGCTCACTGTTAATTCCATGGAGAGTTAGCTCTTGTTAAACTAGGGTTCCTTACTTTAACACTAAGTCAATGCAAAAGTACTTTAAAACTACCAGAAAGTGCTTCATGCAAATCATTATTTCCTTTTGTCTCCATTTACTTCAACTCTACAAAACATATCTTCAAAGTACATCTCATTTTGTAGCTTTCAATCTAACATAGTAGACTGTGACAAAAATATAAATTACTGGAAAATCTCAGCAGATCTGGAAAGAAAGTGAAGTCAAATATTTTGGGTCCAGTGATCCTTCTCCAGAACATTTTTAGATAATAGTTCTGTGGTTTCATTACCATCTTTGGTAGGCCAAGTAGATCATTTATTATTGATAAACTCAAGCAACCTGTTGTTTCTCCCCACTACCACTTCCCATCCAAATCAGAATTCACAAAACAACTGACATCTGACAATGTGACAATCATCTGTCTCCATTCCCACAATTTTTTATGATAGTTTTTGATCCATATATAACAGGTACTGCATGTAGCTATTGCATTCACTGATGATTTGACAAGTTTTTTGGCATTAAAAAGTATTTGAATACTTTCTGACAATTTTTCTTCTATCAAACTATTAAGAGCTTTTTTTTTATTTTGAGTGATAAGATTCACTGAACTGAAGAAGCTCTTTTTATCTTGTCTGCCCACAATTATACTTTTCAGAATCCAGTTTTGTTTAATTCATGAGTCCAGCATCTTGACCTCAAGAAGCCTTACAAATCCGCAGTCCGTTTTTATCTTTTGACATTGCTCCCAAATTCTATCTTAGACAGTCTCCACAGAAATGATGTCTTGATTTCAATGCTTTGTGCTCAATGAATAATCTTTCTGAGTGACCAGAGTGGCACGGTGGCTCAGCAATTAGCACTTCTGCCTCATAGCACCAGGGATCAGGGTTTGATTCCATCCTTGGATGACTATCCATGTGGAGTTTGCATGTCATCCCTGTGTCTGTGTGGGTTTTCTCCGACAGCCCAAAGATGTGCAGGGTTAGGTGAATTAGCTATGGGAAATGTAAGGTTATGGGTAAAAGGTAAGGGGCTGGGACTTGGGTGTGGTGCTCTTCGGAGGAGCCATGTGGCCTTGATGAGTTAAATTGCCAGCTTTCTCACTGTGGGGATTCTATGATCTTTGGGGCTCAGGCTTTGACTTATTTGTGTATTCCAGCAGATGAAATTAGCAATATTCCGCTATGCTTTGAAACCCTCATATTCAGATCCCACTCTAGATAGTCCGCTTTTTCCAAGCCAGACCTCATTGGGGAAAGACTTGAAGACGTCATCAGCGTGCTGGCCAGGACTGTTTTCTTGTTTAATTCATCAATTAAACTTTACGTCCAGAAGAACAGGTCTTGTAATGAGCCAGTCAATCTCTCTGGAACATGCTGGGGGTACGTGGGGAAAGTATAGCTTTTGCTGGCTTTTTCTCATTTCATCTCCAGTGTGGGCACCACTCAAAGCAGAAGAAATGTACAATGAGAAAGAGCCACATGTGGGTACAGGGCTAGGGTGAAAAAGTCAAAGTGAGCAATTGAAAGCTGTAATTCTCCATATAGAGTATGGGTGTCAATTGAGTACTTTCAAAACATATGATTCGTAGATTTCTGGTCGGCAGAGAGATTAAGGGTAGAAAAACCAAGGTGAATAAGTGTGGTACTAATCAGCCACAGTCTATTGAATGCTAGAACAGCTTGAAACTCCCGAGATGGATAACTTTCATCTCTTGCTTTGGTCAGAGAGACTCAACATCAAAATTTGAAATCTCAGCAGGTCCGGGCAGCATCTGTGGAGAGAGAAACAGAGTTAACGTTGCTTCTGGTGAACCTTCTTCAGTTCTGGCTGTCATGACCATTTATGCCAAGTTGTCAGGGAGGAGGACACTTTGTGCCATCCCCTCGACCAGGAACTCCCACTCCCTGTTGGAGAATTACGTTACATGTGTTGACCTTCTTTAACACATTCAGAATGACTGTTCCTCACCAGGCAGGGCAGCTTCAGAATACTAGTCTGTGTCTGGGTGCACTTTGGTTTTGTAAATACAGTGAGGGCACCATGCATGGTGGTTGTTTAGCAGATGCCCACTGAGTGGCGGGTTGTGCTAGGAATGGCGTGGGGTATAACAGAGACACAATCAGATGAAGGTGGACACCGTAGGCTTGGGAGATGTAGTTAATATTATGGGTTTAGTACCCTAAGGTGACAAATCATGCTAAGCCTCAGCGATAAGCCCTCCAAAAACTAAGTTGACACCACTGACTCTCACCCAAAAAGTCTAAGATTCAGGGGCTTTGTTTCAGTGATAACTATTCAGTAAAATTTCTGATCGCTGAGAGATTCAGGAATATTTACTGTGGAGAAGGATGTGGGAGCTCAGGAACTTGGGGAAATAAATAGTGACATCTTGAAAAGTGTCCATATTCCAGAAGATGAGGTGCTGGAGGTTTTAAAATGCATAAAGGGAAATAAATCTCTGGGACATGATCAGTTTTTCCAGTGCCTTGAGGGAAGCCAGGAAAGAGACTGCCGGTCCGTTTGCTGAGATATTTGTGTCATTGATAGCCACTAGCGAGGGGCCAGAGACTGGAGGCTGGCTAATGTGGTATCATTATTCAAGAAAGGCTGTAAGGAAAAGGCAGAGAACTGTAGACCACTGAGCATTACATCAGTGGTGAATAGAATTATTGGAGAAAATTCTGAGGGGCAGGATTTACACGTTTTTGGAAAGGCAAAGACAGATAAAGGTAGTCAACATGGCTTTGTGCATGGGAAATCGTGCCTTCAAATTTGATTGGGCTTTTTGAAGAGTTGGCAAAAAATACTGATGAAGACACAACGGTAGATGTTGTCTATATGGACTTCAGCAAAGTGTTCAACAAGGTTCTGCACGGAAGACCTGTTAATGAGATTAGCTCATATCAGATCCAGGGTGAGCTACCCAACTGGATACAAATTTGGCTTGAAGGTAGGAGGCAGAGGGTAGTGGTAGAGGGCTGCTTTTCAGACTGGAAATCTGCGACCAGCAATGTT
The DNA here is from genome assembly GCF_030684315.1 of Stegostoma tigrinum. Lineage (NCBI taxonomy): Eukaryota > Metazoa > Chordata > Chondrichthyes > Orectolobiformes > Stegostomatidae > Stegostoma > Stegostoma tigrinum. The sequence continues at coordinate 16,162,288 of NC_081361.1, forward strand.
CTACAAGGTTCTGCGCCAGGTCTACTGCTTTTCGTCAGTTATAAAAATGATTTGGATGTAAGTATAGTCGGTATGGTTAGTAAATTTTTTCAGATGTTACCAAAGTAGGTGGTGTAGTATACAGCGAAGACTATTATCTCAGAGTACAACAGGACCTTGATCAGATGGGCTAATAGGCTGAGGAGTGATAGACAAAGTTAAATTCAGATATATGTGAGGTGCTGCATTTTGGTAAGGTAAACCAGGGCAGGATTTATACAGTTAATGAGGAGTATTGCCGAACAGAGAGACCCAGGGGTACATGTGCATAGTTCCTTGAAAAAGTGGAGTTGCAGGTAGATGGAGCGGTGAAGAAGACATTTGATACACTTACTTCATTAGTCACAGCTTGAGTTTTGGAGTTGGGATGTCATGTTACCGCTGTACAGGACATTTAGAATAATGAATCTAAATTAAGGATGTTGTTAAACTTGAAGGGCTGCAGAAAAGATTTACAAGGATTTTGCCATCTGAATTATAGGGAGAGGCTGATAGGCTGGGTTTTTTTTCCCCGGAGCATCGGCAGCTGAGGAGTAATCTTATAGAGATTTATAAATCATGAGGGTCATGGATAGGAGAAATTGCCAAGATCCTTCTCCCAAGGTGTCCAAAACTGGAGAACATAGGTTTAAGATGAGAGGGGCAAGATTTAAAAAGGACCTTAGGAGTAACATTTTCACACAGAGGATGGTGCGCGGATGGAATGATTTGCCGTAGGAGGTGGTGGTGATGAGTACAATTAGAGAACTTAAAACACTTCTGGATGGGTAAATGTCCAAGAAAGGTTTGGAGGACTGTGGGCCAAATGCTGGGAAATGGGACGAGGACGGATTGGGACAAATAGTGGCGTGGACTGGTTGGACTGAGGGGCCTGTTTCCATGTTGTATAACTCTACAATTATGGTTCACCAAGGAATATAGGGAAAAGAGACTGCATTTAGCACTGGTTCAAACATTCAGTGAAATCATGGCAGGTATGTGATCCAACATCACATATTCTCCATTGCTATATGATCTTTAATACCTTAGTACAAAAACCCAGCAATCTTAGTTTAATGAACCAGCCATTGATCCAGTCTCAAATGCTACTCGTGATGAAGATATTCAAACACTCTCTCACCGTTTGGGCAGAATCTCCCATTTGTATTAGGCATGGGTTGGCTACAATCACATGTTTCCACAATTCTTAGCTCATTGTGTATGAAGGCCTCAGTGAATCTTGTGCTGGAAATAGGTGAGTAGTTCTACCCATGCCATTGCCTCTCAGAGCAGTTAGCACTGTATTTAAAGAGCTGACTGACAGACGTTCTCTCTTTCTGAGCGAGAAGCATCTATTCAGCCAATTTTGCCAGTCCCTACCAATCCAGAAATGTCAGAAGCATGATCAAGAGTGGCCCCATACTTTTGCATTCAAGCTGATCAAAGTGTGGGCCTCATGGTCTACCCCATTTGCTGAATACATTGTTTTTAAAAATTTGGTCATGGGATGTGGCTGGACAAGCATTTATCATCAATCCTTAGTTGCCTACTGGGCAGTTAAGCATCAACCATGTTGCTGTCGGTCTGGACTTGTATGTCTCTAAAGGACATCAGTGAATTAAGTGGGTTTGTGCAACAAACATGACATGACCATCATTAACTTGTCTTTATTTTCCCCCCAGATTCTTAGTGAATTCATTTTTCCTCCATCAGCACAGTGAGGTTTGAAGCCACCTCCCCAGGGGCTCTGGATTCACTGACAGTACTACTGTGCCAACACCTCCCCAAACTGAAGTCATGAATCTAAAGACACGTAATGCTCACTTGCATGGAACGTAATTGAGAATGAGGCCGTCATTCTGGTGAGTTGTCCTTTTAATCAGCACATCCAAACGCATGCAAAAGTGTTTGCTGAAGTTTGCCATCAGGTAGGTGGAGCTGCCTGTGAATTTCTGAGATATAATTGCAGATATCCTTTACAATTTTGATTTTCTGAATTTTGCTCTCTCATCCAATTAAAATTTCCTATGGGTCTTGTTCTGTTGGCGGGAGTGGCAAACAAGAATTTGTTTCATTTTGTATTTCCTTTTATTTTATCCTTTGTACATTGGATTGTTTCCTAATTTCAGTCTGGAAATGCCTGCCTTTCATTTTTAGATAATGCCCTCTAATCTAAGACTTCACAACCAGATGAAGTAGTTTCCTGCATCGCCATTCTGTGGATTCCCCTTAATACATTGAAAATTGTAATGACCCCTTAATCTTGTAAACTCCAGGGAATGTGACACTAGTTTGTGCCATCACTCATCATGAGTGAACACTGGTGTCCAGGTACCATTCCAGTAAATTGACACTGCAACTGCCGAGGTCAAAATAATCAGTTGTGGTCATCTACATTACTGGGGTGAGGCTTGTAAAATTGAGGCCAAGAATTTGCATGTCTGATTTTTCTAGGGCAATTTTCAGGGTTTTATATTTTAGGCCTACACTTCAGGAATGCATGGTCCCTGTAATTACTGTTAGTCTTAAAAGGACACCCACCTTCTAGTAAATATGTTGCGTTCTACAGTTCATAAGGAAGGCATGTGGTCTTATTGCAATTTGTCTGCTTTACGAGTCGGACGTCACAGAAGTTGTCTAAAGGATTCAAAATGTGTCAAAATATTCTAATTTATATGATACTTTTCATGGTCACTAGGCAATTTAAAATGCTTGACAGCCAATTAAACACTTTCTGAAATGCAGTCACTGTTTGAATGTAGGAAACACGACAGCCACTTTGCACCCAGTAAACTGCCACAAACA